>NC_090934.1:964545177-964848207 GCF_040938575.1 Ambystoma mexicanum
CAGGTGAGGAGGAGGATGGGACTCTGGGGGTGCGCAGTAATTCTAGCAGTGAGGAGGACATAACAGATTCCGTGGTCAATCCAGTAAAAAAGTCTGATAGTCTTGACACTTTAGTAGGATAATTGAAAAAGGCAAAATCCCGAACTCTTGGAAAGCACCAATAACAGTCCCCATATTCAAAAAGGGAGATCAAACGCTACCAATGAATTACAGGCCAATTGCCCTCCTAGATGTTGTGGGAAAGATCTTTGCAACAATACTTCTAAGGTGATTAAATGTGTGGGTACTGGCATCAAAGAATTTTGACATCAGACAAGCTGGTTTTATTAAGGAAGTAGGATATAGCCTAAAAATACTGCTAATAACTTCCTTAAACTAAAGAACTAAGGAAAAATCTCTCTGGCCTGTACAGATATAAAACAAGCATTCAATAGTATAAATAGAGAGTTACAATGGCAGAAGTTAAAATCTAAGGGAAGCCCGAATGGCTTGTTACTAACCATCAAATATCTATATTCAGGGACCAATATGCAGATCAAATTGGACCAACAGGGAAATCTGTCCAGAAAAATTGATACCTCGAAAGGTCTAAAGCAAGGACGACCCCTCCACCTATTCTATTTAACTACTTCTTTGAAGAATTGAAAATAGATTTGGCGGATAAAAAAACCTTCCCGCCGAAGATCGAGGGAATAGCATTGGGATGGCTACTGTGCGCAGATGACCTGGTGCTTGTAGACCAGACACAAAATGGTCTACAAAGAAAATTGGACATCCTACAGAATTACGTAAACAAAACCAGTTTGAAGATTAATGCGTCCAAATCTGAAAGAATGGTATTTCCAAAAGGTAGAAAAAAGAAAGGTGAAAGCTGGATACTAAATGTAAAACATCTGACCCCATCAGTTGAGATAAAATATCTTTGGGTAACTCTAAGTTCTGTACTGCTGAGTTAAAAGCCTGGAGTGATTGTTTGAAGAGGAAAGTAAAATATCTAACCTCCCAGGGCCAGACGATAAACCGCAGATTTGGAACATTTTACCTTCAACCAGTGATGACCTTTTATAACCAAAAGGTGGCACCAGTTCTTACCTATGGGGCAGAGGCCTGCCTCGGACTTCACTGGGAAACGTGTGACCAGCTGGAAGACTCCTTCTAGAAATATATATTACATCCCCCAAAGGCCACCCCTGTGGCAATCATCTGGCACAAGCTAGGTCTTTCATCACTACAAGTGAAAGTAACATGGAAGATGCTGCAGCTATTTAGGAAGACAAATATGGCAAAGAGTCCCCCACAGTTTTGCATAATTAAGACCAGGAAATCAAACATGACGGCTGATGTCCTAATTGAGTGGAGGAATCATTGTGTAAATACCTTGCAAATCTTAGGGTCCTCAGCTGAAACCCTATGCAAAAATCCAATGCATGTAAGAAGTATCTTGTGGGCAGATGATTGGCAGGAGATGGAAGAAAAAAGAGCAAAGTCCGCCATACACACCCTCTCTAAAAACAACCATAGACAACTAAATGTCATACCAGGATACTTAAAAAAGATCCCTAATAACAAGCAGCGAGACCTCTTCCTGTGATTCCGGCTCAATGTGCTCCACACCAAAACCACTCATAAGAGATATGGGAGCAAACAAGAAAAGGAAAAGTGCCGTCTCTGTGGTCCACAGAGTGAATCCCTGAAACACTTAATATTGTTCTGCCCCATCCTGAAAGACCTAAGATTGATACATCCATACAATCAATTGTTTGGAAAGGTTGGGTAAGATGCAGAACTATGGTGGGAGACTCTGAACGGGGGCCAAAATTCGAAAATAAAATGTGCCCTGATAAAATGTCTTGAGGCTATGTTTGAAAAACTGAAAGAGGCGGAAAAATACTGAATTCTACTCAATGGGGTTATCCACACCGAATGGAAACTCAAGGAACGAAAGAAAACTCTTTTACGCTTTTTCATTTTTTGTTTTTTCTTCCTTTCTGTCATTGAGAGAGCTCGTTTTTATTAATTGGAATTGGATCAATGTAAAAATTGTGAAAAGTTTGTAATAAACTAAACACTGAGTAATAAAAAAAAAGACTGCACGTTGACCAGTTCTCCTGGCAGCAGCGGTTGAGTGGGTGGGCAATCAGTTGTGTAGTCAGCTGTGGTGCCTGGCATGTCTTCTGATCGGGGTGGTGCATCTGTCGGGAAATACATTAGAGTGCTCTTGATAGAGTTCTTAAATGTTCATTGAACTCGTCACCTAAAACAGCTGCTGCCCTATGTGTGTCTGATGCTCTCCTAAGTGAAGAGATGGGAGTATGTACGCAGTGGCCAGTTACCACCTCGTGGGGTGATAAATGGTGGTCCTTGCTGGGCTGTGTGTGCAAACTAAACAGTGCCAGGGGGAAGTGCACAACGTTTTTCTTCAACGTGGTGCAAAGCTTGGACAGCATACTTTTGCGGAGTCGGTTGTTCCTCTTCACAACTCTGTTGGCCTGGGGGTGATAAATTGTACACATCTGGTCTTTAGTGCCAAGTAGTGCAGTAATCTCCTTAAACAACTCACTGAAAAAGTGTGTGCAATTATCTGACTTTAATACATCACACACACCCATCGGAGGAACATTTAGTGTGTCAGTCTAGAAAAACAGATACCTCTCACGATCAACGCAATGTATCATGTTGGCCGAAAAGCAACCGTCTCATGTACTAAACGTCAGAAATACAGACTCATAAGCTTAACCAGTGTGCAGCCATTTTAATGTAGCGAGAATCGCCATTTTGTTTTCTAACATTTGCACATTGCTTTTTGTTCTAAACTGCTTAGCCGAAAGCTTATTCTGCTTATTCTGCTTCACTGTTACATTGTTGTTCAAACGTGAAAGAGCAAGGCCGCGAGACCGGAAGTTATTCGTTGAAACATAACGTAGGCAGCCACAGAGAGGAATGCCCAATCCCCTCCCACATTTAGCCTTGGAGGAGAGCAACACGGCATTTAATCATTTCACTGATGCCAGCCAGTCTCGTTAATATGGTAGAAATGCTAGAAAGGAACAGTTAAAGGCTTGAATTATGCTTTTCTTACGGCCCCCCTTTCCTAAGCCCAGTAGAGCGTGCTGACTCCCAGGACACGAATAGCAAATAGGAGATTGCAAGGCCTGGAATGCGACTCTTCCCCTGTATGCAGCTTGCTCGCAAGAACAGAAGCACTGTGTTCTGTTCAACAAAGAAATATGTCTCTAGACTCGCAATGTTGCATATTGTTGCTAAAATAGATGTTCGAAGGTGTCATATTCATCGAAATTGTCAATCATCAAACCCAGTTCAAAGAAACTATACAATGGGCGGTGTTAAACATGTCATGACTGATTGTAAGATGTCCATTTTGTATATATGTAACTGATGTACGCTATTTGCTCTCTTGCGTCCCTCGAGGTCTGGAGACACGTCACGGAGCGTGAGACCGAGTTGGCCAACTGAGACTATTTGCTTTGCAATAAACCCTAGCTTTTAGGAATACAACCTTGTGTCTGGCGTATCAGTTCATGTGTGGTGATTTGCCTTGTTTCCACAACGTAAGGGCCCCCTAGGGGCCCCTTCAAGTAGACCAGAAATGTTGCTGCAAATTTGACATCTGGATATGCACACGGACCTGCCTCCAACCACCGTGAGAAGGGGCAGACGACAACAATCAGATACCGGAATCCACTGCATCTCTCCCCATGTCCGCACAGTCAATATGCAACTCACAGGGCCTCATTACACGGAAGGCGGTGAGCCATGGCGCTATTAGCGCCATGGCTCATGCCGGTAAAATACCGGCACCGCCTTGGCGGAAAGGGGATTTACCGCCCCATTCCAAGGTTGGTGGGGCGGTAAATCCCCCTTCCGCCATTGCCCTTCCCCATTCCCATTTCTGCCCCATAGGGCTCTATGGGAATGGGGAAGGCGTAATTACGGCACCGCAATTTTGCGGTGCCGTAATTAGCTCCGAGGTCCCTTAGCGGGTTGGTTTTTAACGCCTGCAAAAAGCAGGCGTTAAAGCACCAACCCGCTAAGGGACCTCGTAGTAAGGCGGTAATGGTTAACGGTCACCGTTACCATTAACGGTGGCCGTTAACCATTACCGCCTTCCGTGTAATGAGGCCCACAGAATGGACCAGTGGGGCGGGCAGAGTGCCTCTCAGTGTTTGTAATGTCATGCCTGTGCTGGAACTTTGACACATGGTACATCTGATAACCATATTTGTCAAGGGTTCCTGGATGTTTGGAATAAACCATTCCTATTGTATATAAGCAGCAATGTGATGTTTGGAGCTGTGGAAAGGGTGATGGAGTTGAGCAAATGCTATTGTCAACAGTTTGTGTGGCATTACTGCTTATCCTATACATTCCTGCCTCCGCAATAAATCAGTTGGGGATTGTTTGCACCCCCTTTTTACCCACAACTGTTTCTCCTCTTTCGGGGCCGTTCCTTGTAATTCAATAATTTGCGCTATGGGCAGGGCAGATATGAGACATGTGGCAGGTCAGTGGTGGGGGGTCGTGATAATATACTCCACTATAGTTGGTACTGGGAGATATGCCTCTATTTTGGCCGATATGTGTCTGCACCAGCATTTATGAATGACACTTCATCAGTGTTGTTAGTGTGGGTGGCGCATTTAACGAGCACCACTACAGAAGGCTGTGAGAGTGTGAAAATTAGCTTGTCTAACAATGCTGCATGCAGTACTGGGGACCCATCCGCCCTCCTAAAGCCCCTCATTTTCCTTAGCAAAAGATCAGCGAGCACTGTTGTGGTGATGTATGCCAAATCAGAATAAATGGTCACATGACATCTTTGTGATGATTGCAGTGCTTCAATGAGTGCAAAGAACTCTGCTGCCTGTGATGAATAATTAATTGGTAATCTTTTTAGAATCAATGTCTCGTATTCACCATCCACTAGGCGCACCACCGCTGCACCTGTTTGTCTGAGACCTGTGTCATGGTCAATTGTTGCTGACCTCTCAATGAAGAGGACCCCCCCTCCCCCTCGAGTGGCCTGTCTTTTGCCTTCGGAATGTCATCCTCCTCCCCCTCGTATGTTGCACAGTCTGGCCAAATCCTCATCAGTGCACATTTCTGTTATGAATGTCACTGGGTTGACTGTTTCACACCGTACAATGTGGATATTTGTGCTGGAGAGAACGGTTTCATATGCAGATGCTCTTTGGGTAGTCAGAGTGGATTTCGATTTTTCTAAAATGGTGGAGACGGCATATTCCACGTAGTGTGCAATAGAACATCCCATCACAATTGTGGAAATGTTCTCAATTGCAAATGCCGGTGCCACAAGTGCCTGCTCGCAAGCGAACTGCCGTTGCATTACTGAGTCCAGCGTGCCACTGTAATAGGCCAATGGCTTATGACCCATTGTGCTTTTCTGTGTCAACACGGCAGTCATGACCTGGCCGTCCGATTGTCAGAATAAGTAGAATTCCTGTGTTTAATATGGGGTCGCTAACACAGGGGCAGTGGAAATCACCTTTTTTAGCTCATTAAAATTCTGTACCATTTCCTCAGTCCATGTTATTTTGTTGCCAGTCTTTTGCACCTTTTTGACGCCCTGTAAAAGCGGCCTTGTGCATGCTGCATAGTCTAGGATCCATGCCCTGCAATAATTGCACATTCCTAGGAACTTGTGCATTTCTTTTACTGTCGTCGGCTGTTGGGTGGCGCGCACAGAGGCAGCGCGGTTGGGTATTATTCTTTTGCCATGTGCTGATATCAACTGCCCCAGATATAAAACCTCTTGTAGAAATATTTGTAGCTTTGCCTTGTCAACCTTGTACCCGTTGCAAGCCAGGAACTGTAAGCGTGTAATCGAGTCTCGTCTGCAGTTTTGCTCAGTGTCGCTGCATACCAGCAGGTCGTCCACGTTCTGGTTGATTGTGCTGGACACTTGGATGTTGCCTAAACCTGCATGGAATATTCTGTTGAAAATGCTGGGGCTCTCACAGTAGCATTGAGGTAATCCTCTGTGTTCTAACCCCCTCCCCCCATGTGTAAAGGCGGTGAGGTACTGTGAGTCTGGGTGCAATGGTATGGAGAAAAATGAATTCTTGATGTTTAGCTACTGTTCTGTAACACCTCCCTGCATCTATTTCCGCAGGGATAATAATAATAATAATTTAGCATTTATATAGCGCTAAAAACCCTGAGGCATCTGAGCACTGCTTATATACCCACAGTGTGTGGAGCTCATTTATCGGAAGGATGAAAGGCTGAGTTTGGCCCTGCTGGGATTCAAACCTGCGTCAGCAGGCTCTGCACAGATGTCAAAGCGAGCACTCTACTCACTGTGCTATCGGACCGGATAGTACTGTAGGTCTGTATTTCTGAATGTAACTGTATTTGGAATCTAGCTACTGTCTTGTGCCACTTCCCTGCATCTTTCCCCACATGGATAGTACTGTAAGTCTGTATTTTTAATTCAGTTGTATTTTGATTCTAGCTACTGTTCTGTGCCACCTCACTGTATCTTTTCTCACAGGGATGGTGCAGTAGGCTTGCTTTTTTCACGACAGGTATTAGGTGATGCTTCTATCAACTCGCATTCCTGCCCTTCTCCTCCTCCACCCCAAGCCAGCCTACACAGTACACCACATAATAGATCCTCCTGCATTCTCACACTGCTAGAGCAAACATCGCACTAGACTAAGGCTGCTTGTGGCTCTTTTACAACCCCTGCCCTCAGGGCTGAGGTTGGCTCATCATCCACCATGCCAAGCAGCTCCAAAGTTAGAGGGGCACACTGGCACACCAGAAACCTGCCCATCCCAGCTGACCTGCACCTACCCGGCCCCCTTCCAAATGCCTCCTCCTCCAGACTTCCTTCTTGCTCAATTTCCCGCTTCTCATCCACTCAGCCATGTCCCACCCTTTGCATCCCTAAATGCTGTTGTGGCTACCCTAGCAATTACCCCTCAGTCTGCCACCATGCTGACTCTCACACACACACCACTGGTACCCCAGAATCCCTGGAAAACATACACTGCACTATCTGGGGCCTTTCATCACTGCACACCTCTCCCATCTCTCCTCCAGACCTGTGACATCGCCCCTCACTTACACCCTTACTGCCGCTCCCAAATCACTCAACCCAGTGAAATCGATCTTCAGCCTATCTTACAACTACCCGGTCACTGACACCAGACACTCCCCGGCCTGCTGTCCTAGACGTCAGCACCCTGATTCCATATCCGACCATAAAAGACATCCACATGACCTCTCGCTTACAACATTACTCCCACATGGCCTCCCCTTCCCAGCCTGCAACCCCCTTTCCACACTTCAGAACAGGGATTCCATCCTGCTACCCTCTCACACACCCCCTCTACCATCTACCTCCACACCCACTGACTCTTTAAGGCTCCTCACATCACAAGCTCTCTTCTCACACACTTAACAAGAATACACCCAGCATCCTTCACCACTCCCCAGTACCGAGCATTAGATCCTCCCATAGTAACCCCTCACCTCCCAACCACTACACTTCGCAACGCCTTCACCCACATGGCCCCCTGTTGGGATCTCAGCTCTAGCCCTCACCCACCCCCTCACACAGAGCACGCAGACGCTGCGCCTGGAGGAGAAGGCAGGAGCCTTCAGTCCTCCCCAACAACCCGACGGAGAATCGATGTCCCGCCCGTGCTCCCGCAACTCTAGGAAGTAAGCTGGGGGCGATATTCCGCCATGCAGTAATCTGCCTCTACAATTACTGCTTATGCACAAGAAATCCACTAAAACCGTGGATGTGCACTACCCGCTCCACAAATCTGCTTGTGCACCCTTTACCCATGCAGACCCCATTATAACCAACGTGGTTAATGGCCCCCTGCCTGACGACGTCGGAACATCCACTTTTCTGCTTGCTGCCTTCCGCAGCCTCTGATCGACTGGCTCTTGCCTCACCCATCCCTCGGCATCATCGTGAGGTGACAGCCGAAGGGCGAGCCTAAGGGCCTGTCTATGCCGGTCTAGAGCCGTTCAGAGCCCAGGGCCCAATACTATGCTCGTATTGCCTCAGGACAAGAAACATCCAGCTGCCCAGGAGTAGTAACTGCCCGTACCGATGCCCATATGATGTGCACATAGGTATGTTATTGCAACCTCCATATATTATGCCTGACCCACCCCAATAACACGCAGAAACACCGGCCCATAAGCCCAGTTTGTTCACACCTGTGTGACCCACTTGAAACCACACCATCTGGACGCCAGTAACAATTCCAATAATTCTGCACTGCACTTCCGTACTGCGGCTATGTATCAAGATCTGATTGTTTGTTGTGCACGCGTATTGACTATACCGTGATACTTTGACAACTGGCTCTAACCGTACTGCATGACATGTGTCCTAGCCCATTGAGTTCTTAATCATACTAAGCCTAGTGTATCCTGCACTACTCGGACGACAGAGCTGCTCCTTCTGAGTCTACTGCTCACTTGCGCCGCCCCACAGCATTTCACTCACCTGTTACCATTTAAAACCAGGTGTTAATTGTTGCATCTCAGTCATTGCTCCTATGTGCTACCCAATGTATTTTAGCATCCTATGCTTTTGAATTAGCGTCATTCTGGCTCCCATTGCTAAATTTGAATCTAGCTGTGCCTTGTTTATGCTTTTGAATTAGCGCCATTCTGGCTCCCATTGCTAAATTTGAATCTAAGTGTGCCTTGTTTATGTTTTTGAATTAGCGCCATTCTGGCTCCCATTGCTAAACTTGAATCTAGGTGTGCCCTGTTTATACTTTTGAATTAGCGCCATTCTGGATCCCATTGCTAAATTTGAATCTAGCTGTGCCTTGTTTATGCTTTTGAATTAGCGCCATTCTGGCTCCCATTGCTAAATTTGAATCTAAGTGTGCCTTGTTTATGTTTTTGAATTAGCGCCATTCTGGCTCCCATTGCTAAACTTGAATCTAGGTGTGCCCTGTTTATACTTTTGAATTAGCGCCATTCTGGATCCCATTGCTAAATTTGAATCTAGCTGTGCCTTGTTTATGCTTTTGAATTAGCGCCATTCTGGCTCCTATTGCTAAATTTGAATCTAGGTGTGCCCTGTTCATGCTTTTGAATTAGCCCAAACTAATGCTCAACAAGCCTCAGCTGATTTTGCACCTACTCCGTGCATTTTAGCCTAGTCTAACCCAGCGGTAGACTTGTGCTTAGCGCCTTACTGCTATCAATGGTAACAGCCGACTGTATGTTGATTATGCCCTATCTGCCAAATTTTGAATCTAGGTTGCAGTATACTTGTGCCCTGCAAATTACCCAGTATCAGTAAGCTCACGCTCAAATTGCCCATTATCATAACAGAATGCAGGCACTGCTAACTTTAACTATGTTCCCATTCTGCATTATACCATTTGCTACCCCCTGCACTAGAGGTCATTACATTAAGTTTGATGAAGGGTTAGGTAGATTGAGATGTCCTCGTCACCACCACATCCCCCTGCCCTACACCATTCCTTCCCACACTACCCCCTTTTCCCACACCAATCACAACCAAAATACATCCAGCCTCCACTATGTGCACGACACATGATAAATTGCCCCTTGTGCCTATAGCCTCAACCGCCTCCCCTCCTGACATCTCTAAGCGTAACGAGAGACTAACCAGCAGACTACCGTCCAGCAGGCACTCAGCAGTAGCATATACCCATAAGCTCATATGCTCAGATCGCCCTGGATGCACTGGTAATAATCGCAGGCGCAATAAGAAAAGGGGTACAGCCCCACTGAACAACCTAGGGGACATTAGCCCAGTCTACCAACGAAGGACCCACAAACACAGCCCACTAAGGCAGCATTACTGAATATCAGGTCATTGGTAGCACACGCAACTGAGATTGCTGACATTATTGTAAACAATAACCTTGACTTCCTTGTAATGACAGAAACTTGGCTGCATGAGGCAGCAGGCCCTATTATTGCCCTAGCCGTCCCAGATAATTACTCCATTCTCCGTGTAGACAGACACACGGATCGCGGAGGAGGAATAGCCGTTATCTTTAAAGCCTCTCTCAATATAAGACTAGCCACCCCTACGTCGCTGACATCATGTGAACTCCTCTCAGTTAAGTTCCAAACCTCACCTAACAGCACTATCACACTACACTTCATTTACAGGCCTCCAGGACCCCCTGGGTCCTTTGAAGAAGATATTACAGCCCTAGCAGCAGCAACCACCAAACCCACGGCGCAAAATATCATCTTAGGAGATTTCAACCTCGGTTATAAGGACACCAGCGACCCACACACCATCGCTCTAGCCTCTGCCAGTGGCGTCGCTAGGGGAATGCCTGGGGGGGGGCAGGGCCCCCCCTGTGAAACCCTGTGCCCCCCCATGTACTCCCCCTACCCAAGACCAGCAGTGACCATGTTCTCCCCTTACTTTTGTCTGTGCCCCCCTACTTTTGTCTTTGGCCCCCTCTGTGCCCCTCCTAAATTAGATTCCTGGTAACGCCACTGGCCTCTGCACTACTAGAACAAGGCTATACTCAAATTAGCACCAAACCCACCCACGAAAAAGGAAGGATACTTGACTGGGTTGTGGTTCTCAATTGTACCATCACCCTACTAGATCCGACTCCACTAGTATGGTCAGACCACCACCTTATCACCTTTGAACTGCATATCAACAACTTGGAAAAGAAAAAGCCCATTATTGCTCCCCCCTGCCTCACAAGGAATAAACGTAACATCACAGCAGATGCTCTGGTTCCTTTGGTAGCCCCCCTACTCAACGCCCTACCGGACACCAATGATCCTAACACACTAATCAACATCTACAATGAAACCATGACTAAAGCCATTGATGCTATTGCACCGCTAAAACTACGAAAAAGCAAACCCAAAGCCCATCTTAACTCGTGGTTCACTCCAGAGCTAAAAACACTCCGTACTAAAAAAAGAAAATGGGAATCACGCTGGAAATCATCCCCTACACCTGAAAACAAAACTAACCTTGCCATTATCACTGCCACCTACAAAAATATGATAATCCAGGCTAAAAAAGAAACTTCTAATGACAGAATAGCCCAAGCCAGCTCCAGCACTAAAGAATTATTCAACATTCTAAGAGAACTAGAGAACCCCAACCCACCGCCTGATACATGCACTAAGGATAAAGGCTGGTGCACCAGCATTCAAAATGCCCTTGCCAATAAAATGAAAGGACTGCATACCAAAATAGCTGACAAAAGATCCCAACTAACAGTCATTACACCAGCACCTATCCCTACCCCTCACATTAACTCAGGTTGCACATTAAAAAAAGTCACCATTCTTGAAGTCCATAAAATCATTGCATCTCTTAAACCATCTAACTGTAAGGGTGATAGCTGCCCAGCCCAGATTATAAAAGATGCAGCTAGAGACCTTGCCCCATTCATTACTAAACTTGTAAACTCCTCCTTCTCCAACAATTCCGTCCCTACTAACCTCAAACAGTCTTGGGTTCTACCACTATTAAAAAAACAGACCCTTGACCCGGCTATACCCACTAACTACAGACCAATTACGACAGTCCCCTTTCTACTGAAAATTTTGAACAGAATAGCCTACTTGCAAAAACAAGATTATCTTGAAGCTCACAAATTACTCGGTACCCGTCAATCTGGCTTCAGACCCCAGCATGGAACAGAAACCGCACTTGTCGACCTCAAAAGCCAGATCGATGAATTGAAAGACAAAGGAAAGATGGCCATCCTACTTCTACTCGACCTCTCGGCGGCTTTTGATCTGGTGGATCACTCCATACTTTGTAACCACCTATCCTTAGCGGCCCATTTCTCCAGTTCTACAGTTGCCTGGATCCAATCTTTCCTCGCTAACAGAACTATGCGCATGTTCTCACCTTCAGCAGCTGCTGACCCCATCCCCATCACCTGCGGAGTCCGTCAAGGATCCTGCGTCTTGCCCACTTTGTACTACATTTTTACAAAGCCACTATTTGAGAAATTGGACCGTCTGGGTGTCACCTACACAAATTATGCGGATGACACCCAGATACTCCTACCCCTTTCAGGAACCTATGATATAGACGTTGCGCGGATTAACAAAGTCTACATCATCATTCAGGCATGGATGGCCACACATGGCCTCTGCCTGAATGATGATAAGACAGAATTACTCCTAGTTGGATCATCTAACAACCTTCTCAAACTAAGTCCTCACTACACAAATATCCTCATCGATGGGAACAGTATACCCATTGCCAAACATGTAAAAACATTAGGTTTCTACCTCGATGCCCAGTCTAACCTAATTAAGCAGATTAACATGACCTCATCGGCCACAGCCTACACAGGCAAGTTGATCAGAGCCTGTAGACCTTTACTATCCCCTACCAGCTGCCTTACACTTGCGAGAGCGCTCATACAATCTAAATTGGATTATTGCAACAGCCTTTATCTTGGAGTGAACAAAACCATCTTAAATAAACTACAGATCATGCAAAACAACGCGCTCAGAGCAGCATTGAATATTCCCAAAAGAAAGCATATATCAGAAACCAGAAAGCACTACATGTGGCTCTCTATACATGACAAAATTGTCCTAAAAACTATCTGCCTCACTCACAAAGCGCTTAACTACCAAGCCCCCCCCCTATCTCACAGACAAGTTCACATGGAAGGTATCCAACAGAATCACTAGATCATCCAACATACCATGTCTGGCAGTGCCGAGATATAATCTAAAAAGAGCCGGAGGTTCTATCTTCCCGGTATTAGCTGCCCACCTATGGAACACTCTCCCTCAGAATATTCAAAATATTCAAACCTTCAACAAATTCAGAAGCCATGTTATCACATGGATACTTAACAAAACATTAAATAACAGCTCTTGATACCACTAACTGCTAGGTAGTCTGCACAACTTGTATATGTGTCATCCATCCTGTACTACTGCTATGACCCAATGTATAATATGTATATTCAATATGTATATATGTACCATTGACATTTTGCCTTGAATGCTCAAACTGTATTATGTACATAACTGTCTATACTATGCCATATAACCATGACTATCCTCTAGCACCCAATTACCTCCGGGTCAGGTGCGCGATACAAATAAAACAAACAAACAAACAAACAAACCCCACCTCTGCACCTCCTACTGGTGGGAAGCCACTACCATCCCCCTAGATACCCCCCTCAACCCTCCTTCTCTCACAACAACATCCATTTTAGCACCTGGCTATCATGCATCCTAATTATTGCCTGATCTGTCACTAAAAACCTCCACAACATATACGACTTAATATCCTCTGAAGGCCCTGACATCCTTTTCATCACAGATACCTGGTTCTCCCAGGACTTCCGACCCACAGCGCACAAGGCCTTTCCCCCAGGCTGCACTTTTATCATGCACAACAGAACCAGCAGGGCAGGCGGAATTGCCATCCTCTAAAATCTCTTCTAGTGAAATTTCTCATCACCTTCACATTTACTCACTGCTTCTTACTCATATACAGAGCCCCCAGGCTAAAACAGAAATGTTGGTGACAACCTCAGCGACTCCTTAGTGGTCAACATGGGTGCTCTACCCTCCCTCACCATTCTAGGGGATTTCAATATTTGGTTCGATGTCAGGCTCTTTTTCATTTCAGTGGCCCTTTGCCTAGAGCCAGGATGCCCTGTTGTGCTTTACAAGTGCCCTTAACATAACATACTATAACAGCATAACCCCATGACATGACCAATCCTGGACAAAATGGAAGATCTACACCTGATAATAATAATATATAATTATAATATATATAATAATAATATAATATAATAATTATAATAATAATTATTATAATAATTATAATAATAACTGGCATCAGGCCCCACTTACTCTGCAGGCCACACCCTAGACACAATCTTCAGCTCTTCCGAACTGATCTCTACGCTCCCTCCCCGACCACTAATCTGGATGAACCACACCACCATCTTCTTCATGCTCTCGACAGCAGACCCTCCAACCCCCTAGATTAACCACGACCATCCACCCGCTTCCCACTATGGAACAATGTCAAGGTAACTCCTAACTTGGCTGATTTCCTGCTTACCTCCCTACCCTCCCTCCCACTCCAGGTGGGCCAGTTCCCCATCAGCCATTTTGACCAATGGCTCTCTAAAGATCTTAGCTCTCTCACCCCATCAGATAATCCGCCAACAGACAAGGCCCTTCCCCCAGATGGTTCACCCCAACCCTCAAATCCCTCAAAACCACATCCTGGAAAGCAGATGGCAGGCTGACCCCTCACCTCAGAATAGAACTTTGTATGCCCAACAGATCAAAGCAGGCTACAGGGCAGAAATTTGGAAGGCCAAACAATCCTTCTACTGGAACAGAATCTCCAATTCCCCTGACACCAGCAGGGAACTCCACAAGATCATCTCAGAATTAAAGGCCCCTCTTTGCACAACCTCCCCCCTTCCCCACACCCAAGCACTCTGTGACGCTATCTCTGACTACTTGCAGAACATAGCAACAGAAAGAAACCACACAATCGGCTCTAAATTACCATTCCTTCTGCCCTGCTGGCTTAAACCAACGTCCGGACCCACAGACTCACCCACCACCTTCCTGATCATCTCTACTTACTCTCCCATGTACCATCCTGAATTCCTTAAGCTATTAGCCAGCAACTGTCCTTCAAGAGCTCCTGGAGATCCCTGCCCTCCAACTCTCCTAAAAGATATCCTTTTTTTATTTATGTATTTAATTTACTTATTTAATTTATTTATTTATATATTTGTAAATCACGTTAAGCCTTAAGGTCAACAGGCACGAGTAGCAAATACAGACAACAGGGCGTACACAGGGAAACCAACATCAGTAAAAACCAATAAACACGTAAAACTAGATGAAAAAAGGGAGGGAGGGCACAGAAATAAAGTCACATAAAATACAGACAAAATAAAAAGAGAACAGTAAAACCACAGAAGTACGGGAAATGGCAGCAGAAGCACCGATCACTGAGACTATGTTAAAAAAAAATGTGCACTGCTTTCTTAAAACCGCCAAGGGTTGTCCCAAGCCTCAGTCCTATATGAAACAGCCATTTCATAGCCAAACAAATTGACCGAACAGCTTAAGTAGGGCTCCAAAGAAATGATAAAACTCTCCACTGATACCATGCTTCCAGTACATAAGGCCCAATTCAAACAGCTAAGTGACCATCAGAACCCATGTCAGTGGACTCAAATTCTTATACCAAATTAATCATTCAATGGCATTCCAATTTATGTCTCGAGAGAAATAGGAAACTTCCTGCCCATAGAGCAAGGACGCCACACTTTTAGTTTATATTAATCTAGCAACGGCCTAATGGTGACTCTGCAGTACCTTGCCTGTAACTATTTTAGCCGCGAAGCACCCGTTATTGCTTTGGCTTTAAGGTGTTCTGCTGCATCAAACTTCTTCAGGTTAGCACTGAAGTTCATGCCTAGATGTCTTAGTTACTTATCTGTAACTGTATTTCTACAGCATAATCTTTCATAGATTCACATGCTTGAATATTCACCGTCGTCAGACTGGGAATCCTGAGTAATTATTAGAATAAATAATAATAATAATTATAATATAAAGACTTTAACCTTTAGGAAAATAGCTACACCCATGGAGCCCTATAGGGTCTGTGTAGCCCTTCACTTGTGGAGTCCCTCCCTCTCCTTTGGTCCTTTTAGGCCCCAACCAATGAGGAGGCAGGGCTTAGGGTCCAACCCAGTCAGCCATCTTCAGATGTTGAACCGTGAAGGCCAGTAACTGATTACTGACTGGAGAAGGAGCAGCCTCTCCCCAGAGGAGGGTGGGCGCATGCGAATCTATGAAAGATACCAATGCTGAAGAAATACATTTACAGGTAAGTAACTAAGACTTCCCCAGCATTGCATCTTTCATAGATTCACATGCTTGAATAGCATACCAAGCAGTTAACTACAATCCAACATGTCTGATAGCCGGAAGCTTGCAGCTGCATGTGCATGCGCTATATATAGCTTGTGTAACATACATATAGCAGAGGTTACCAGAAAAATACATGCAAGAGAACAAACAAGAGTCAAAGTTAAGGAACAAAAGGCTGCTCCTACCTTAAGTGAATATGTGCTGAAGCACTACTTGTCCTACCGCTGGTTCCCTTCTACTGTCTTATTCTCTTATTCCAAGCAGTAATGTTGGGCAAATGTGTGAAGAATGCTCCTGGTGGCTTCACTGGCCGATGTCCTTTAGATACACTGCTGCTTGAAATGCTGTTGAGGCCAATCTCGCTCTGGTGGAGTGCGATGTGGGTGTGGCGTGCAAAGGGTTATTACTGATTTCGTGACATTGAGTAACGCAACTGGTGACCCAATGTTCCAGAATTTGTTTTGATATGCATTAACCCTTGGTTTGTCCTGCAAAGGCTACAAAAAGCCTTATAGAGGTCCTGTAATCCTTTGTTCTTTCTATGTAGAACTTAAGTGTTCTCGCCACATCTAGTGAATGTAGCGTCCGTTCTGCTGCGGTTGTGTGGGTGACAAAGAAAGTGGGCAAAACGATTCTTTCCTCAAAAAATGGATTCAGGCGGGACCTTTGGAATGAATTTAGGGTGACGTTGAAGAGCGAACCTGTCCCTGTGATATTTGGTGAACAGTGGCTCAGTGGACACTGCTTGTAGCTAACTGATGTTCCTGGCTGAGGTGATGGCCACCCAGAAGGCTGTTTTCCACAGTAAAAACGTTGTGGCGCATCTGTGAATAGGTTCATAGGGTGCTCTCATTGCATGCCTGAAAATGTGTTAAGACTCCAGGCAGGTGCAATTTTCCTTTGCCTGGGAAAAGAGTGCATATGCCCTTTAAAGAAGGCTTTGAGTGCTGGATGTGCCACTAGGGAGTGTTGATGAGGCCTGGTGGTATACGTGAGGATGGCCAAAAGATGGACCTTGATGGAAGAAATTGCCAAACTTCCCCTTGCTAGATGTAGAAGGTAAGGTAAGATTTGTTCTGCAGATGCCAAGAGGGGATCTGTACCCACCTCCAAACACCAAAATGTGAACCGTTTCCATTTCTTAGTTTATGTTCTTCTGGTGGATCTAGCAGTGGCAGCTCACAGTATATATCCCAGCATTCAGGATCTAGAACAAGGTTGTGGAATTTTCGCTGCTGAGGAGCCAGTCCCTGAGGGATAAGCTGGCCGAGTTGTGATGAAGCAGTTCACCCCTGCACTGTGACAAAAGGTGCAGGTCAGGTTGGAGATGAATTGGCTTCTCCAGCGCTAGTTCAAGGAGTGTAGGGTACCAAATCTGGCATGCCCAAATCGGGGTTATCAGTATCATGGTGCAAGGTCGCTTGCTCATCCTGCGCAGTACCCGTAGAATCAATGACATGAGCCCGTAAAATAATTTTCCCCCTCCATTGCAAGGAGAATGCGCCTCCCACAGAGTGTTTCTCCAGATACCTGGAAGTGAACTGATCGCATTTCTTGGTTATGTGGGTTGCATAAAGGTGTATGGTGGGTTTTCGCCACCTGAGAAATAGTTTGTCCAGGTCGCGGTTGTTGATCTCCTACTAATGGGATTGGAGGAATTGTCAGCTGAGTTTGTCTCCCAACACGTTGTCCTTGCCGGGAAGATGTTCTGCCCTCATGTGTATTCTGTGGTGTAGTGCCCAGAGTTTTTGAGCCTCCAATGAGAGGATGTTGGACTTGGTGCCACTCTGTTTGTTTGTGTAGTCCATTGACGTCGTGTTGTCCACCTGCACTGTCACCATTTGCCCGGAAAGCACTGGTAGGAAGGATTTTAACGCCCACCGAATGGTCCTGAGTTCCAACACATTTATGTGCAGACAGGATTCTGCCGGGGATTCTGCTGGTGACCATACCCTGCTGCCTTGTAGATTACCCAGATGGGCCCCACAGTCTGAGAGTGAGGCGTCCGTTCTCAAGAGTAGAGTGGACGTGGGTAGCTGGAAAGGTATACCCTGTAGAAGATTGGAGTGCCTGGCCCACCATTTGAGGGCCTTTGTGGAAATTTGGCGTACAATGTCCTCCCACAATCTGCTGTGTTGAGACCATTGGCTGTCCAGCTCCTCCGAAATTGGCTCATCTTCAGTCTGCAATTTGGTACGAGGAAAATCCAGGAGGACATCATGCCCAGGAAGGACTTGTATTGTCTGACAGCGGAGCTTGTTCTCTTTATGAACCATGCAATGAGGTTTTGCATTTTCGGCACTTTGTCTGGGGAGGGTCAAACCCTGGGAACTAGAGTGTCGAGATCTGCTCCTAGAAAGATTGCTGTCTGTGAGGATAGGGGTGAAGACTTTTCCTTGTTGATCGAGAACCCTGGGTCTTGTAGCAGGGTTGTTGTTCTTCCCGCTGCTTCTGATGCTGTTCCCAGGGAGCTTCCTTTCACTAGCCAGTCATCTAGGTATGGAAAAATCTGTAGTGCGGAATGCCCAAGGTAAGCAGCCATTGGGACCAGGCATTTCGTAAACACTCCTGGTGTGGACTTCTGCCAGAAAAGAGGTACCTTGAACTGGAAGTGTTGATCGCCGATAGTTAACCAAAGGTAGTGTCTGTGAAATGGATGGATGGGGAAATGGAAGTAGGCATCCTCCAAGTCTAGTGTAGCAAGGAAATCGCCCTTTTTGAGCCATGGAAGGACAAATTGAAGGGAGGTCATCTTGAATTTTAGACAACAAAAAAACTTGTTGTGGGCCCATAGATCTATTATCAGGTGCCACTGGCTGTTTCTCTTCCTTACTAGAAAAATGTTGGAGTAGAAGCCTTTTCCCTGTTGTACAGGTAGTACACGCTCTATGGCAGCATTTAGTAATAGCTTGACGGCTTCTGCCCTTAGTTGTTGCAACAGGAGAATGTTTTTTCTTGGCAGTGGGCGAGGTGGTTGTCGCTGAAGAAAGTCTATTGTATGTCCCTTTTTTATTACCTGAAGCACATATTTGTCCGATGCTATGGTGTACCAATGATTCAGGTGCAGTGAAACACGTCCTACCGCTGGGGTGGGATGTGGAAGGCGTGCTCAGTATGAGTCTGTTCTTCTTGGCCTGGCTCCTGCCTTGGCTTGAGCCCTTCTTAACACGTTGGTTCTGGAACCTGGTGGAACTTTGCAGATATCTTGCTCCGATTGGAAGGAGGTTGAAGAGGACGCTTGATCTTGGAAAGGCCTGCCGAATGAGCTGTATTTGGAACTGTTCCCTCAAAAGGGGCGAAAAAGATGGCTTGATCTTGGAAAGGTCTGCCGAATGAGCTGTATTTGGAACTGTTCCCTCAAAAGGGGCGAAAAAGATGGCGGTCCTTGTCCTTTAAAGAGCTAATCACCCTAGAGGTGTCAGTGCTGGCTTTGATGCTCTTCAAGTTGTCATCTATTTTCTTCCCAAATAGGTCTTGTCCATCGAAGGGCATGTCTAGGATCTGTGCGTTGTACCTCCGGACTGAAACCTGTGGCCTTCATCCAGACTTGGCGTCTCAAGACTGTGCCGTGTGCCATCTGCCTGAAACTGCAGTGAGCGGTGTCCACAGAGGTGTCGATCATGTGGTCTGAGACCACTTCGCCGTCTGCGATAATGTCTTTAGCGTCCTCTTGAAACTCCTCTCAGAAGTGTTATGTGAGACGGGAAATACAGAGCCAAAATTCTCTATCCAGACTTGCCATCATGGTCCGTACCGTCAACGATGCTGCCATTGAGACCTTACGCACCATCGCCTCTAGTTTACATCCCTCCTTATCGGGTGGAGCTGTGAGGGGAGAGGCCCGGTTTGCAGCATTTTCCTCACTGCCACCGTGATAATGTAGTCGGGTTTAGGATGGCCTCTGAGACACAACGGAGCTAAGTTCCGGGCTTTATACTTTTTCTCCGGTCTAGCCACCAGTGCCGGAGTGGAAAGAGGAGTGGCAAGGATTTTCCCTCCCGCGTCCCAAATTGTCTCTAGTATTGGTATTGTGGTGATAGTGCGCAACCTCTTGTCTTTGTGCTCACAGAGGACTGATGCCAATTCCTCTGTGGTGACTTGTATTTTGAAGATTTCTGCAGACTTCTTCCATGATAGAGTGAACAGAGACGATATCGTCCGGAGGTGAGGATCCCCCCAACCCCGGTGAATCATGTTTCTTCTGATTCTCGATGACAAAAGAATCCCAATCGTCCGGGTCTGTGCCTGGAGCATCCCTAGGCAGTTCAAATTCAGGAGACCTCGTAGAATACCCAGCACATCTAACTTGTGCCACAATACTTTCCGATCAACTGAATCAAGCGCCTTTTCTAAGTCTAAAAAAGCTGCATATAAATGTCCCTCTCTAACTTTAAATTACTTCTCCCTTAAAGTGTGAAGAGCAAAACAATGGCCGATCATACTAAAACCAATTCTAAACCCTGCTTGATTGTCAGTGAACAACTGTTTTTCCCGTACCCAATTCTGTATTCTTGTCTACAATAGTTTTGCAAATAATGTGTAAGAGGCCTTCTATAGTGATATAGGTTTGTAGCATTGGGGATCTCTATTGATACCCTTTTTTTAAATTGGTATTATCACGCTATGTCGCCATGATTTGGGACAGCTGCCTGATATGCAAATAGCTGTAAAACGTCTTTACAGATCGGTACGCACCAGTCAGTCAGATAAATAAACAACTCTGGATGGAGTCCGTCTGGGCCTATGCTTTCCCCAATTTAAAACTCTTAATTACTCCCTTGATTTCCCCGTCTGTATTGACTATCTCACTTCCCTGATAAGAGATCTCACTGCTGGTCAAAGCTGCACAATCCCCCTTAAACAGATGCTTATAATGATCTACCCATTTGTTAAGACCTATCAAATTTTGGTGATTGTCCCCCAGGTTCCTATAACCCATTGCCAATAATGCCCAAAAAAACGTAGAGTTTTTAGTGGTCACTGCTTTGTGCAAGACATCCCTTTGCTTTTCAGTATACTCTGTTTTTTCTGTCTGAGCAGTTTTTTGCACTTAACTTTGGTCTGGTGTTTCAGGCAAACTGTCCTCTGGACAATCATAAGACAAGAGCTCCATGGTTCAATAAGCAATGCAGAAGAAGCAAGACTGATCTAAACTTGCTAGTCAAAAATAGCATGATAAATGCAGGACATGAAACACCTGGTAGTGGGAACGCCCTCAGTGGACTGAAGTCCAGAGTGTTGGTGGCCATGAAGTAAGATTAGGATGCGTGTGTGCAGAGAGCAACCCATGCGGTAAGGCATGTGGATGGGTGCTGAGAGGTGTCTTGAGATAGCGTGAGTGCGAGTGACTCTCTATGTGTTCTGCGTGCCCAAATTTGTCATAGGTCTTTGCTGCATTCTGATGTTAGAGGTGTTGAGGCGTAGTCTGGTGTATGTATGTGGAGAATTATTTGAAAAGCACGGCCGAATTTTGTCATAGTCCTTGCTGTATTCTGATGTATGCAGGTAGCCATGCCTGCAGCCAGTATCCACAGCAAAGGTGCGTTAAACGTCCCTAGCAGAATTTGGTGTTGATTTGGTATCTGTGTGCCCGCTCATGTAATTGGCTTTGTCTGTCAATTCTTACAGCTACTATAAAACAGTTAGCGACAGCGACCATCTATACTCCAATTACTTGCAACAAGAGGAGCACAGGTTGTACTTCCAGGTTCTTATAGGCAGATAGGATAGTGAGTCTACCCAGATATCATGCGCTTACTGAACCTTTTCAGTTGTTACCTTTACCATGGGCGGCCCATCCTATAGTTAATAGATGCGCAATACCTGCCCATCCCTCATGTCTCTGTACATTTTGTATACATGCAGTTGATTCATTGTGAGTATGCATAATGTATATACTCTACATGTCCGTGCACATTTTAGATACAATTTGTACATTTATTCAAACTTTGATGTGCATTTTTAAAACATACAAGAGGCGGATATAACTTTTACATTTCGTACTTGAATGAGAGTGTGTGTCGTAGGAGCATGTGTTGTAGGAATGTGTGGTAAGAGGATGTGTTGCAGGAACGTGCATTGTAGGCTTACATGTCGCAGGAGCCCTTGTAAGAGGAGCATTTGTCATAGGTGGACATTTCGTAGGTGCACATGTCCTGGGTGCATTTGTCATAGTAGCACGGATTGTAAGAGCTTGTGTCCATGTTTTGGCCCTTTGGCTTGTAATGGCTGGTGTGAAAAGGATATTGCTGTATTGAGAGTGTGCATCGCTACATCTGGAGGGCGTGGTGAAGACAAAATGGTTTGCTTAGAACAGGAGATCTAACCAGCCTGTGGGAAACTTGTGGAGCAGGTCTTTAAAAGAGCTGGTAGGGCCTGGTAGACCTGGCCACCTGAGACTCTCAGGGCCTAGCACTCTTGGCCCTCGATGCCACCAAGGCATTTGATAAGGTGGATTGAACCTTTATGAACCTCACCCTAGAAGCTTTTGGGTTTGGGCCAGAATTCTGAGCCACGGTCCTAGCGAACTACAAGTCACCAAAAACTCTTCTGAGGATCAACGGCACCCTCTCCACCCCGATCCCTTTGACCAGCGGGACCAGACAGGGATGCCCGCTATCCCCGCTCCTGTTTGCCCTGATCATGGAAACGTTTCGCCCAAAGGATCAGACTAAACAAGCTCATCAAGGGGCTCCATGTTGGCTCCTCACAACACAAACTTGCCCTATACGCAGACAATGTCTTGCTTACCATTTCAGAGCCCTGTACCTCACTGAAACACGCCCTTGCTGAGATAGATAATTATGGAAGAGTCACTGGCTTCACCATTAATTTCGACAAGTCCACGGCTCTAGGGATAGGCCTGACTCCGACTGAAAGGGAAGGTTTGATCCCACTGTGCCCTATTCAGTGGAAGGCTAAGGCAATCCCATACCTGCGGGTCCAAATCCCAGCAAACCCAAAAGATATATATTGTGTAAACTTTCCCCCTCTTTTCAAAGAACTGGAAGAAGACCTGAAGCGCTGGAAATCCAAGGAAATCTCATTAATGGGCCGCATCCCAGCCTGCAAGATGAATCTTCTCCCCAGGTTTCTATATGCCTGCTCATCACTTCCAGTCTCCACTCCAGCACCGCCCCTTCGGGACCCCCAGAGGAACATGCTGCGGTTTATATGGAGGGGGAAAAAACCCAGGATCCTCCAAACACAATGCTAGGTAATGCAAGATTAGGCAGTCTGGGTTACCCGACTTGCAGGGATACCAGATGGCAGCACAATTAGCATGCACTCAAGCGTGGCAGGTGTCCTCTGGCCGCCCTAGATGGGTGGAGCTTGAACAGACCCGCCTATCCCCCCTCTACGCTTTCTCCCGCACATCCCACCCCCAATGCGGCAGATGAGGGAGAGACTACAACTAGCTACCAGGCATACCATAGACATTTGGGACAGAGCCCTAAAGAAAAAGGGGATTCCCAGAGGACTGAGCCCCTCGTCGTCGATCTTTCTTAATCCAACCTTCTCACCTGGAATGAACCCCCAGAACTTTAAAAATTGGATAGCAGGGGGCCTGGAGTCTCTCAGACAACTGTTTGTGGGGTGGGGGGTTACCTCGCACCTTCGAACAATGCAAGGAACCCTTCCAGCTGCAGGAGAATGACAGGTTCTCTTACATCCAGCTTTGCCATTGGTGCTCCCACCCGCAAACCCGCCAGGCTGCAACCCGCCCCCCCCCCTCCCACAGCACTGGAGCTAACCCTTGTGGATCTCCCGACCCCCAGTAAGATCTCCACTTTATACAGACGCTTCCAGGAAAATTTTCTCACCTCCAAAACATGATGTATGGCACAATGGGAGGCAGATCTAGGCCACCCTCTAGAGGATCAGACCTGGGTGGACATATGGACTCGGGCCCACTCATCATCGGCCTGCGCCACTAAAAGGGGATGCGCCTACAAAATCCTGCTGCATTGGTACTACCCCCTCTTGAGGCTCCACCACATGAACCACACGCTTCACCCGGCATGCTGGAGACAATGCGGACATCCGGGGTCCTTCCTCCATATGTGGTGGACATGCCCAAAAGCCCAACAATTCTGGATGCAATGTCTAGTGGTTACTGCAGAAATCACTCAAACGGCGCTTCCACTAGAGCCTGAACCTATCTTGCTAGGCACCCCGGTTCCCGGAATCTACTCAAGGTCGGGAGCATAAGCTAAGCTGCTGTCCCAATGCCTCCTAGCAGGAAGAATAGCGATTGCCCGCTCCTGGAAATCGAAGGAAGGCCCACCCTTGCCCCTCTGGTGAGTCAAATTATGGGACATTCTTATCGCAGAGAAGGTAACAGCGGCTAAGGCAGGGCTTCTTCACCGCTTCCAGAACATTTGGGGCCCAGTTCTTGACTATGATCTAAAATTCCAGGCCCTCACCTACAAACCCCAGCAGGCCAGGAGGATCCTGAACAATGGGAATACACCTGAGGAGGGGTGAAAGGATAAAGTAGGAGGGAAAACCCCTAAATCCTGAGACCCCACTCCGGACCGGCATTCACATTGGGGAGGAGAGGGTGGGGAGCTCTTGATTGAAATGCTGGACTGATATATAATAGTATTTGTTTTCCTGCCTTGGTTTAAAATGAACAGATTAAAAAAAAAAAAAAAAGAGCTGGTGGGGCTTGGGCAGAAGTGAGACGAGCGATATAACATTGCAGAAGCAGATGGGACTAGGGCTGGGGAAGTGCCAGTCAATTTTCACTATAGAGCCATAGAAAATGTTATAGGATAAAATAGTTCTATCTGTTTTGACCTCTGGTTCTCTATGTATGCAAAGAATGGGAATTTATTATTCGGAATAGTGACTCATGAGGCCGCATTGTCTATTTAAACCATAGCATTGAAAATCTGCATGCATTTGTATTAAGATTTTTTTGCGCATTTTCTGTCCTAAAGTAAGTTTTCAGCACTGCAATTTTAAAGTCATCAAGGGTGTGATTTGGTTGGTAAAAAGTGTCGACTACTGGCTGTGTCCTTACTTCATCGCTTAAAGTTTTGTCTTTGTAAATTCATCCCCTTATGTAGTTGCTGGCTAATTTCCCCAACATAATAGCCTCCCAAGGGACATTTCATACACATAATCAGATACACATTTCTGTTTTATTTTTAATTTTTATTATAAATTATCCAAACAAGTCAGCCTTACATAAAAAAATCAACATAGTTCATTGCATAATTTATTTAATACATAAAAATATTAATAACCAATAATACAACAATGTAAAAATCAAACGCTATAAATTCGAACTCCTAACCAAATAAACCAAATTAAATCAAACTGTAAACCAGATGGATCTGATTAATTTAAACTCCTCAAACCATCTCCAAAACCAAAAAAAAAAAACCTTTCAGATAAACTCCAGATCAAAACGTTGTTAGGACGCCTTACGGTTTTAGCTTTAGAGTTGAATTATATATATCTAAACTAATAAAGACATTTAAAACCAAATAAAGACATACACAACATCACCCAAATTTGTTAAAATATACATAAACACATTAAATAAGGACATTAAATAAGTACATTCCCATGTACCCAATAATACTCACAAATAGTTCCAATTCTAATTTGAAACAGTGCATGCCCCTTAAATAATATATTGAACATTCTCTATAGTTCTTTAATTGGAGCAAGTCCCACTGCACTGAGGAATTACAGCACAGCAATAGTTAGGCCCACCTCTTGGCCACCAACCACTCTATGTATAAATGCCTCTGTTTGAGTCCAACATTTGTCATTGACAAATTTACCATATTGCCTCAAAACTCCTGCAAGGCTTTACATCCTGTAATCTGGTGTTGTCTAGTCTGCTTGCTGCCCAGAACCTGACAGAAGTCGCAGACATCAGAAGTCTTAGTTACTTACCTGTGTATTTCTCCAGCATTGGTGTCGTTCATGAATGCAGATGCTTGAATATTCCCCGTTGTCAGACTGGGAATCCTCAGTGATAAAAATAATTATTACATTTTTTTTTTATATACACACATTGTTACATAGCAATGCATGTACACAGCCCATTATGGCCTATGAGCCATTCTATTGTGTAGTCCCTCCACCTCACTCTGGTCCTTTATGGCCCCAACCAATGAGGTGGCAGGGCTTAAACTCCGCCCCTGGCAGCCATCTTCAGATTTTGAACCGTAGAGACTACAGTATGATGGATGCTGGGCGTAGGAGCCGCCTCTCAGGGGAGGCAGGTGGGCGCATGTGAATCTATGAAAGATACCAATGCTGGAGAAATACAGTTACAGGTAAGTAACTAAGACTTCTCCTGCATTGGATCTTTCATAGGTTCAGATGCTTGAATAGAATGCCAAGCAGTTAAAACATGCCACCATCATATACATATATGCATAAATACAGAAAAAACATATTTCTGATCAAACCTTTACCATGCAGCAACACAACGGTTACATACTCCGGAAACGATGGGAAAAGGAGGCTGTTCCTACCTTATGCAAAGAGATGGCTGAACACTGCCTGTCCAACTGCAGTTTCTTTGTTGTTGTCTTCAGCCAGGCAGTAGTGTTTAGGGAACGCGTGCAGAGTGCTCCACCTTGAGAGACAGGCTCGCTGGATTGTGGTGGAGGACTTTGTGGTCTGCTGCGTCAAAAGATACTGATGCGCCTTGAGGTGAATCGGGGGCCATCGGGACAGTTGCCGTAGGGTCGAGTACCAGATCTGCCGTGCCCAGTCCGGTGCAATTAGGTTCATAGAACATTTCTGCTCTCTCAGTCTACGTAGTATCCTGGAGATGAGGGGAAAGAGGGGAAAGGCATATAGGAATTTCCCCCAGTCCAATCCACTGAGAACACGTCTCCTACTGACTAACTCTCTGGGTACCTGGAGGCGAACCTTTTGCATTTCTTGTTGGCTTTGTTAGCAAAAAGATCGAGATGTGGATGGCGCCATAAGGCGAAGATCCATTGGGCTTCCTTCTCGTCCAGCTCCCATTCGTGAGAAGGTGTGTAGTCCCTGCTCAGCTTGTCCGCTAGGACATTGTCCACTCCCGGAAGATGTTCTGCCTTGATTTGGACTCTGTGGTGCAGGGCCCATGCCCATAGTAGTTGAGCTTCTTGAGACAAGATCTCTGACTTTGTGCCTTCTTGCTTGTTTGTGTAGTGCATGGAGGTTGTGTTGTCTGACTGTACAGTGAGTACCTGCCCCGCTACTACCGGAAGGAAAGCTTTCAGTGCCCACCGAATGGCCCTGAGTTCCAGCACGTTGATGTGGAGTTGTGACTCTTGGGGTGACCAGGAGCCCTTGGTTTGTAGGTCTGCAAGATGAGCGCCCGAACCCAAAAGAGATGCGTCCGTACTCAAGAAAAGGGTCGACGTTGGTGCCTGTAACGGCATTCCCTGGAAAAGGTTCTGCGGAGTGTTACACTATCGAAGAGCCCTATGCAGGGACCTAGGAATCTGGACGATGTCCTGCCATGAATCAAGAGCTTGTTTCCATTGGTGGTCCAGTGCCTCCTGAACGGGCCTCATGTGAAGCCTGCAATTTGGTATGAGGAATATACATGAGGACATCATGTCCAGGAGGGACTTGTAAGAGCGCACCAATGTCGTTTCTCTCTTTAAGAAACAAGAACTCAAGTGGAGAATTGCTGATTCTCTTTCTGCCGACGGTCTCACTCTGGGAATTTTGGTGTCGAAATCGGCTCCCAGGAAAGAAACTGTCTTGCTGGGAACTGGACAGGACTTTGCTTCGTTTATGGCGAAACCTAACTCTCTTAGGAGATTTGTTGTCCTTGAAACCGCCAACCAGTCGTCCAGATATGGAAAGACTTCTGTTCCTGTCCTCCTCGGTTTTGCAGCCACTGGTGCTAGGCATTTTGTAAACACCCTACGTGCTGATCTCAGACCGAACGGGAGCACTCGGAACTGAAATTGAAGATCGCCCACAGTGAACCTGAGGAATTTTCTGTGTGCTGGATGGATCGGTACGTGGAAGTATGCGTCCTCCAAGTCTAGAGTGGCCAAGAAATTGTGCATGTTTAGCCAAGGGAGCACTCCTTGCAGAGTTGTCATCTTGAATTTGATGCGTTTGATATATTTGTTTAGCGCTCGCAGGTCCAAGATGAGTTGCCATTGACTATTCTTCTTTTTGACGAGGAAGAAACCCGAGTAGAAACCCTTCCCCTTTAGAAAGTATTACTGGCTCTATCGCTGCTTTGTGCAGCAGTTTCTGGATTTCGGACATGACTTGCTTTAACATATGTACCCTGCTCGGAGCCGGGGGTAAGGAAAGGGGCTGGTCTAGAAATTCCAAGGCGTGTTCCTCGTGCACCACCTGTAACACCCATTTGTCTGATGTTATTGACTGTCAGCGTTGGTAGAACTGGCTCACCCTTCCCCCCACTGGGGTGTGACATTGAGGGGGAGGAGCTAGATTGTCAGTTTTGCTTCCTCTGCGACTTCCCTTGTGCGGCGCCCCACCTTCCTCAATGGGCATACTTATTGGAAGATTGGCATTTGGAGTCCTGGTATGAACTACCTTGCAACTTCTGGCTGTAGGAAGGGCGGTTGAAACCTCTGTACTTCGAGGATGAACCTCGAAAGGGACAAAATGACCGGTGATCCTTGTCTTTCTCTTTCAAGGAGCTGATGGCACGTGCCTGACAATCAAAGGGCATATCCAAAGTCTGCGCTTGGACCTCAGGTCTGAAATTGGTAGCTTTCATCCTGGCCTGTCTTTTCAGCAGTGTACCCTGTGCCATCTGCCGGAAACCTGACTCTGCCACATCAACTGCAGCGTCAATCATGTGATCTGAAGCTGCTTCCCCATCCGCAATAATCAACCTTGCTTCCTCCTGGAGTTCTACAGGTAGCTGTTTGGCCAGCTTGGACATACAGAACCAAAGCTAGCGGTCAAATCTCGCCGTCATGGCCAGCGTATAGCCCGCCCTGATGGTAAGCGATGCTGATGGGGACACTTTCCTGCCCATAGCCTCTAGTTTGCGACCGTCCTTGTCCGGTGGGGCTAATAGAGGTGATGCTGGATTGACCAACTTTTTCCTAGCTGCTACTGTGATGACTGAATCCGGTTTTGTATGACCTCGAAGCCAAAGAGGAGCACACTCCGGAGCCTTGTACTTTTTCTCTGGCCTGGAAACTAGAGCCGGATGTTACGCTCACCTGGCTCCCACAGGGGCGTCGGTCAGACCCGGACAGCTGCAGTCTCCACCCACATGATGCGTAGTGCAGCAATGACTGACTGGATCTGCCCTCCTAATCTTGTCTGCTTAACCCTTAGAAATATTCTCCTGCAAGTGGAGAGATGGATTTAGCCACTTGTGGATTCAAGTGATGGCACCCCCACAGTCCTCCCCAACTAATCACCTCCGAAATGCCCTCACAGCCATCTCACCTTATATTCTTGAAAGATGAGCTCTCCATCCTGCGTGGATTTGCAGGGCCGCGTCGATTCCAGTTACTTCACTGGTTTGAAGGCTCGGGAGAGTTCCGGAGAGTACTGACTCTGAGGTTCCTGGTGAGGACCAGTAAGTATTAAGTTCATAGAGTTCAATATGTCCGATGTTCACTCTTGTTCACCCCTTCCTTTCCTGTCTTGCAGCTGGCTTGTCAAAAGATGCTCTTGTGGCAGCTGGTGATGCTCAGGTAAGAGTCTGTATTACCCGGCGCTGTCCGGTAATTGTTGCACGAGGAAAACGTGTTGTTTTGTCTCTCTTTACAGATGCGGCATGTGAAAATATGGAGAGTCACAAAAGGATGCCTCCGGTGGTAAATCAGGTAAGTCTATGGTGGTAAGAATTATATTTGTTGGTTCCCTCGGCTCACCTTGTGGTTTTCTTTTGTCTCCTAGGTGCCGAAGTTCGGCGAAGAAATGATGGAGGCAGCGCCGACCCGAAGGATTCTGTGAAGACTGGTGAGTATGGCGCGGCGCTGCAGCTGGAGGTGCGGCGCGTGCAGAAATGATGTTCTTTACAGGTCCGGAGACAAGATGGATCCAGAATCAGGTGTGGAATAGAAATAATTTTGTTTTCTAACCTTGTCCCTTGCTTTCCTCTTTGTTTTAGGAGCTCCAGAATCGAGGCGGGCGTGGCAGAAGACTGGATGCAGGCTGCAAGCACGGTGAGTGTTACACTGCTGGATGCAGAATGACGCGAACTGTGTGTTGCTGGTCAGGCGTGGTTTAAATAGCCTCAAAAGTAGTCCCAGGTATTGTAGTCATTTTCTGCATGGTCTGCCTGAGGTAAGTAATGACTAGGAACCTGGCGCCTTAGGCGCCAGGACTGATTCCTACTATGAGGCTGGCGCCTAAGGCGCCAGGACTGAACCCAGATAGCCCCTAGCCAGGGCTGCTGAGGTTTTACTAAATGTCTAGATGCCTGCTCCCGGGGCGGATGGGCTTGGTCCGGATGCCTGGGGGTAGGTATCATGACACCGGAGTGGATAAGGGTGTGGCCAATATCTTGGAACTGGACTCCCAAATGGTGTCTAGGAGAGGAATGGTAGTAACAGCTCTCCTATGCTTGTCCCTGTGTTCATAGAGCACTGACTTCTTCTGCTCCGATGAGACCTGTAATTGGAACAATTCTGCGGCTTTGCCGATGATAATGTGAAAAGAGACTAGATCATCCAGTGGTGAAGAACCACCCAGATAATCTTTCTTTCTGGGTTTTTCGACAATGTAATCGTCTCATTCACTAGTGTCTGGTTCTTGCGTGATCTTGCCTTCTTCTCTCTCTGAAAGGATCTTCTTGCCAGTCTGAGACCGAGACAGAGGATGGTACAACCGTTGGCTCTCTAGCTGGAGACCTTGTCCTGTGCGACGATGCCGGAGAAGGGACCCTCGTCGGTGAAGCACTGAGTGTTGTTAGGGCGAATTCTCATTTTATGGCTAATTTCCCTTACCTAGTGAGTCCCCCAGCAGCTTTGCTGGATTTCTGGAGTTATTCTTTCCACTTGGTAAGAGTGTGAGCTTTTCCCCCACTCTTACCCATGTTTTGCCATGTGTATTTCATCTGTTTTTGTGATTGGGGACTCTGGAGTACACCACTTCAGTAGCCACCTTCTTTTGTGTGTTACACAGCACCTTCAGTGCAGTGACACAGGGTTGTCTTTTAGACTTCCCACCGACTCCATTTCTGGGGCTGACTACTGTCCCCCAGAAAAGGGTAAAGTTGCCATTAACTTTAACTAGTCATTTAACTACAGATCCAGTACACCCCATCTTACATGGAGTACTTTTATCTGTACCTCCTAGAGCCTTGTTTTGCACTTTTAACATTTAGGGCCTCATTACACGGTAGGCGGTGGACCAAGGTGCTATTAGCACCTTGGTCCATGCCGGTAAAATACCGGCACCGCCTTGGCGGAAAGGGGATTTACCGCCCCATTCCAAGGTTGGAGGGGCGGTAAATCCCCTTTCCGCCATTGCCCTTCCCCATTCCCATTTCTGCCCCATTGGGCTCTATGGGAATGGGGAAGGCGCTAATTACGGCACCGCAATTTTGCGGTGCCGTAATTAGCTCCGAGGTCCCTTAGCGGGTTGGTTTTTAACGCCTGCAAAAAGCAGGCGTTAAAGCACCAACCCGCTAAGGGACCTCGTAGTACGGCGGTAAGGGTTAACGGTCACCGTTGCCATTAACGGTGGCCGTTAACCCTTACCGCCTCCGTGTAATGAGGCCCTTAGACTTGGCTGGTGGCAGTGGTATCTACCCTAACATTTCTACCGCGATTATACTATTTAAACGTGGTATTGTTTTAGGCTATTATATTAGCCTCGAACATAAACCCGCTTGACCAAATACTCTTTCTTTTTGCTCCGGTTGGGTTTACTCGCCATTTCTTTTTGTTAATGTCCTTCTTGTGTTTTACTTTGCGCGGAAAACCAGGTTTGCCTTCTTTGTTCACCGTCTTTTGGCAGGCTTCTGCCAAGAAGCCCTCCTTTGGGCACCTGGGTGTCTAGGTGGGCTGAATGTGAGGGAGGGGTGTAGTCACCCCCTGCACAGGGTATCCTAGGAAACCCAAGTCGCACTTTGCCATGATTGGCTGAGGTGATTGTCCGGTCTGGACAGCCCCCTGCTGCGTGATTGACAGCCAGGCTGTGTGAATGGGGGATTTTCGCATAAAATCAGGACTCTTGGGCTGGAAGTCAGAGTCGCCACTGGAATTACAAGGAACCGAAGAGAAGCAGAGAAGAAGTCGGCTGCTGCAACTACCCCGCCCCGGTGAAGCCCTGCTGCAGCCCTGAGCTATCTACCCTTCGACGACCAGAGAAGATCCAGTCCGTAGTCTTCTTCCCTTGAGCCTGGTGGGGTCAACCAGCTCATCTTCCACAGCCAGAGGATCCTCTTCGTGGTCGAAATCACTGCACACTGCTGTAGTGGTCCGGATAGCCATCTGAAGAGCCTCTCCTGTTTTAAAGGAGCACACCTTTTATTCACTGTCGCTGCTGCTGGCTTCATCCCTGTGTGGTGCAGACCCCTCCAGACGTCCTCCTTCTTGCCGAAGCTCCAGGAACCGTGGGTCTGCAGGAAACTACCAGGAACAACTGCCGTGGCACCAGCTTCTTCATCAAATAAGGTACTGTGTTCTGCTTGAGGAACTAGGGTGAATCCCTTTTCTCCTTCTTCAAGGCTTGCCCTTGTCTTCCCTCCTTCCTATAACTTTTGCTTCCTCTGTTGACAATATGTAAGTACTCCTGGCAATGTTGATTCTTGAACTATCTTACTGTGTGATCCTCGACAACAGGAACACGGTTCCACTTGACACTGGCTCCGGCCTATTGACTTTTGTATTTCTGTCAGCGAGTGTTCTCTGATTCTGTCTGCCTTGACAAAAGTATTGCATATGATTTTTGCCCCCAACTCTCTCTGGTTAGCCCAGGTGCTAAGGGTGTTTTGCCCCGGTAACGTTTCTCACTGCGGATACGCGTTTCTTTAATACGACAGAGCTGTCAAAAAGTGATTGCATGTGTATCACTGGTAACATCCTTTGTTTCACAACACCCGTGGCCAAAACATAAGGTACTTAACTTGAGTTATTCTGTGCCAAGAGAATTGGTTGCTTGTAGTATATTTTTCATGCGATTTTGAATATAAGTGTTGTGTTTTACAGATGGTTTTAAAATAAATGTGCTTACATTTTTTACAGGAAACCTTGAGTCAGTGTTTGCTTGAGTCACAGTTTTTGTGGTCCCTTTGTGTAATCTCTGCTACTGCTCATATACTCTTGAAATAAGCCTGGCTGCTCCGCTACTGCTACCACTTTAACACAGTAGTACAGGTTTGTACCAAAGGTGAACTTGTATTACCACTTATAGTCTTAATTGTGTGTAGTGGTCCCTAAGGGCACTGCACAGGATTCTGCCTAACAAGTGTCCTGCTCCTAGACCTGCGCGGTGGCTCGGGTGAACGCAACCTTTTCTGTGGCCTACTCCTGGAAGGCGAATGTCTTGGCGTGCTTTGTCGAGGTGAAAACTCCCTCTGCAGAAGGTTAGATTGTCTTGGTACAGTTGTCTTGCTTTTTTCATTTTGTCATCTGTTGAACTCTTCAATGATCCAATGATTCTTGACCTTGTCCTGTGTGACGATGCCGGAGAAGGGACCCTTGTCGGTGAAGCTCTGGGTGTCCTGCTCCTAGACCTGCATGGTGGATCGGGTGAACGCACCCTTTTCTGTGGCCTACTCCTGGAAGGCGAATGTCTTGGCGTGCTTTGTTGGGGTGAAAACTCCCTCTGCGGAAGGTTAGACTCTCTCTGTACAGTTGTCTTGCTTTTTTCATTTGGTCATCTGTTGAACTCTTCAATGATCCTTTGCATTGATAACATTAGCACAGGATCATAAGGGTCAGCAGGCATCTCTGTAGTAGGTTGCCAAGGAGGACTGTGCTCCACAGGTGTAAGACAGTGTTGTTCTTCAACAAACTCAGTGTCTGAAAATTCCAGAGCATCCACAAACTGAGGCAGCGCTTCTAAAGACTCAGGGAGACTGTCTTCATTGGTTGGCGTAACAGTGGTGTCAGCGAGGGGCGTTTTGGGCCCTAATTCCTCCGTCGGTAACGGAACTCGCGGTGCCGTCGATGGAGCCATGGTCGAAGTTTTCATCGATGACGGCCTTGTCGACGGCGTTTCCGTGGACGAGGATCTCGTGGACGGTGGCTTGCCCTTATCCGTCGACGAGTGCAAGGAAGAAGATTTCGTGGATGGTAACTTCTCCGTCGACGAGTGCTTCGTGGACGAATGCTTCATGGGAGAGTGATGAGCCTCCTTCGTCGACGATTGTTTAGTGGACGATAAACTCGCTGACGAAGACTTAGTCGTGGACGATGTGGTTTGCGTGGTGGTCGTCGATGAGGATGCCGTAGACGGCTTGGTGGACGACGGGCCTCTACCTTTACTGCCACTCATAGACGGCCTCTCCGTGGACGACTGCCCCCTCCAGTTTTTTGCAAACTCATCCTTACCTTTGGAAGTAGATTTTGCCATAGAATGCTTCATTTTATGGCTTGTACAGTCCAGGGGAGGAAGGAAAGTTATCATTTCCAGCTTCCTCTTGCTCTTGGGAGTGGGAGAGGAGCTCCTTTCCACCAAAGAAGCCCTTCTTTTAGAAGTTTGCTTCTCAGCCAACTTCAACTTGCTGGAATGAACAGGGGGTGTCTTTGCAGATTCCTCATCAGAAGAAAGTTCCTTAGCTTCCAAATGAAGGAGAAGTCTTCTATGCTTGTCTTGTAGGATTTTAGTTGAAAAAGACTTGCAAATGTGACATTTGTGGATGTCATGAGGATAAAGACAGTATATACAATATTTCAAACATATGATCATGGAGATCTATCATGTAAACCACCTTTCTCTTGCGCCTAGTGCAATCCCTGAAGAGGGAAGGCTTCTTGGTAGTCTGATGGCCAGCCATCTGAGGAGAAAGTTCACTAAACGAATTCTGGGTCAAAACAAAGTTTTTTAACACCCCAGAAAGCAGAGGTGATAGCCCCTAGCCAGGGGAATGTGTTAGAATATATAAAAATATACACTACTGTGAAATTTGAAGTAAATTTGAAAAAGCTCAGAGAGCTTGAGGATTCCCTGTGTCAATTAAACTGCTGGGAAAGATCTGAAGATGGCTGCCGGGGGTGGAGCTTAAGCACTTCCACCTCATTGGTTGGGGCCATAAAGGACCAAAGTGAGGTGGAGGGACTACACAATAGAATGGCTCATAGGCCATAATGGGCTATGTACATGCATAGCTATGCAGCAATTTGTGTATATTAAAAAAATGTTTAATAATTATTTTTATCACCAAGGATTCCCAGTCTGACGACGGGGAATATTCAAGCATCTGAATCTATGAAAGATCCAATGCTGGAGAAGTTGAAGCCACTCCCGACCGGATTGCCACTATTTCTCCGGTCAGGAGCATATTCAACCAGAATCACAAAAATGTCGCCAAAAGGGATTGGGAAATTGAGCTACATATTTTGGGAGCATGTTCACTTGCTTATCAATCCAGGTTAAACTCTTATAGAGGGTGTATGTTCTAATTTTTTGGCTCATGTCTATCCAATGCCCTCTATAGTGTAACTTCTTAACCAGGAGTGGAGTGGTGATGAGCAAGTCAACGCTCATTTTAATTTTTTGCAAGATGCTAAATGCATAACAGCATAATCGCCCAAATGGAGGCAACAAATTAATTTCACAAACTTCCCTCAGAAAATCTGCGAATGGTGAGCCCCTACAAGGCTTAAGTAGGGCCCCAAAGCAACGATAAAACTCTCCACTGATACCATTATTCCACGACATAAGGCCCAATTCAAACAGCTAAGCGACCATCAGAACGCATGTCGAAAGACTCAAATTCTTATACCAAATGAATCATTCATTTGCGTTGCAATTTATGTGTTATAAAAAGAAAACTTCCTGCCCATACAGCAAGGAGAGCACACTTTTAGTTTATAATAATCTAACAACGTCCTAATGGTGACTCTGCAGTACCTTGCATGTAACCATTTTAGCCGCGAAGCACCCGTTATTCCCTTGGCTTTAAAGTGTTCTGCGGCATCAAACTTCTTCAGGTTAGAACAGAGGCCATGCCTAGATGTCTTAGTTACTTACCTGTAACTGTATTTTTCCAGCATTATCTTTCATAGATTCACATGCTTGAATATTCCCAGTCGGCAGACTGGGAATCCTTAGTAATTATAATAATAATAATAATAATAATAATAAAAATAATAATAATAATAAAAAGACTTTATCCTTTAGGAAAAGAGCTACACCCATAGAGCCCTATAGGGTCTGTGTAGCCCTTCACTTGTGGATTCCCTCCACCTCCATTGGTCCTTTTAGGCCCCAACCAATGAGGTGGAAGGGCTTAGGCTCCACCGCAGTCAGCCATCTTCAGATTTTGAACCGTGAAGGACAGTAACTGATGACTGACTGGAGAAGGAGCAGCCTCTTCCCAGGGGAGGAGGGCGGGCGCGGTGTGCAGTCATAATGTCGACATCAATAATGTCGACAGTCAAAATGTCGACAAATTAATGTCGAAAAACAATAATGTCGACAAACAAAAATGTCGACATTTTTCGATATTTTTTCGAAATTTAATTTAGTGTATGCATAAATAAATAAATAAATATATATATGATGTGTTGAGTATGAGGGGTGGTTGGGGGGGTGTGGGGGGGTGGCAGGGGGGTGTTGGGTGAGGGGGGGTTGGGGGGGGACCCCCCCATAGTAAATACAATTTTTATTTATTTAATTATTGAATAAATAAATAAATAAATAAATAATTGGTATGTGTTGAGTATGAGGGGTGAAAGGGTGGTTGGGGGAGTGTGGGGGGGTGGCAGGGGGGTGTTGGGTGAGGGGGGGTTGGGGGGGGACCCCCCCCATAGTAAATGATCCTTTTTTAGGTTATTTATTTATTGAATACATAAATAAATAAATAAATAAATAATTGGTATGTGGTGAGTATGAGGGGTGAAAGGGTGGTTGGGGGGTGTGGGGGGGTGGCAGGGGGGTGTTGGGTGAGGTGTTGATAGTTTTAAGGGTTTATAGTCATAATGTCAAAAAAAAAAATGTCGACATTTTTTTTTCGAAAAAATGACTTTTTACATTATAAGTATAGGATGTCGACATTATTATTTTCGACATTTTTTTTTCGACATTTTTGTCTGTCGACATTTTTTTTTCGACATTATGACTATAAACCGGCGGGCGCATGTGAGTCTATGAAAGATACCAATGCTGGAGAAATACATTTACAGGTAAGTAACTAAGACTTCCCCAGCATTGCATCTTTCATAGATTCACATGCTTGAATTGAATACCAAGCAGTTAACTACAATCCAACAAGTCTGATAGTCGGAAGGTTGCACCTGCATGTGCATGCGCTTGTGCATAGCTTGTGTAACATACGTATAGCATACAAAGTAAGGCTATCAGATAAATACATACAATGGGACGGTGGGAACAAACAAGGGTCAAAGTTAAGGAACAAAAGGATGCTCCTACCTTAAGTGCATATGTGCTGAAGTACTGCTTGTCCTACCGCTGGTTCCCTTCTGCTGTCTTATTCCAAGCAGTAATGTTGGGTAAATGTGTGGGGAGTGCTCCAGGTGGCTGCCCTGCAGATGGCCTTTAGAGATACTCCTGCTTGAAACGCTGTTGAGACCAATCTCGCTCTGGTGGAGTGCGCTGTTGGCATGGCACGCAAAGGGTTATTTCTGATTTCGTGACATTGAGTAATGCAACTGGAGACCCAATGTGCCAGACTTTGTTTTGATAATCATTGACCCTTGGTTTGTCCTGCAAAGGCGACATAAATCCTTAGAGGTCCTGAAATCGTTTATATGAAGAACTTGAGTGTTCTTTCCACATCTAGTGAATGGAACAAGTTACTTACCTGTAACTGTTGTTCTCCAGCATGGGTCTGGCATGGATTCACATCCTCATGAATATTCCCCGTCGTCAGGCTGGGAATCCTCGGTAAAGAAAAATCAGTATCAGTTTCGTTTCTGATCTGTCTTTCGTAGTAGTAACCAATCACTGATCTCTGCGTCATACTGACCACAGCCAATGACTGCCCTCTACCTAAGCCCCGCCTCTGGCAGCCATCTTCAGATTTGGTAGCACGTGAAGTGGCAGTATGACCAAGTGAAAAGCCGCAGAGGGGTAGGCGGGAGGGTTCGCATGTGAATCCATGCCAGACCCATGCTGGAGAACAACAGTTACAGGTAAGTAACTTGTTCCTTCTCCAGCATGGGGTCTGGCATGGATTCACATGCTCATGAATATAAGAATAAATAGCAGTACACACATGCACAACCACGGGGGGTGGCAAAAGGCTCAACATTAAGCAATACAAAAAACTCAACATTAAGCATCTCTTACCTCCTCACCAGGCTCACCTTAAGCGAACAGGTTGCGCAGCACTGCTTGGCCGACCCTGGACTCCTCACTGGAATCCTGATCGACGCAGTAGAATCTCGTGAAGGTGTGCGTCGACCTCCACGTAGCAGCCCTGCAGATGTCCAGCAGGGGACACCAGATAAGAACGCCGTAGTAGCAGCGATCGCTCTGGTCGAATGGGCTCTCGGACGGCCTGGCAGTGGTCGGTTAGCCAACCGGTGGCAGTGCATGATGCAGCTGGAGAGCCATCTGGAAAAAGAAGACTTCGAGAGAGCCTTCCCTTGATTCACAGGTCCAAAGTTCACGAACAACTGTGATGTCCTCCGGAAACTCTTTGTGCAGTCCACGTAGAACTTCAGCGCTCTAGCCACATCCAGCGAGTGCAAAGTCCTCTCGGCCGGCGACGAAGGAGACGGGAAGAAAACAGGTAACACCAGGGGCTCGTTAAGATGGAAGTCCGACGGCACCTTGGGCATAAAGGAGGGGTGCGTCCTAAGCACCACCCTCGAGGCATGGAAAGTCAAGTACGGTGCTTTGCAGGATAGGGCCTGGATCTCTCCCACTCGTCGTGCGAAGGTAATGGCCACCAGGAATGCAGTCTTCCACGACACAAACTTCATCGGTGTGGAGTGCATCGGCTCGAATTGGGGCCCCATGAGCCTGGTCAGCACCACGTTAAGTTCCCACGCCGGGGCCGGGGCCTTCACCGGCGGGAACGACCGGAACAGTCCTTTCATAAACTCTTTTACCAGTCGATGGGACCACAGGGACGTCCGTCCTGTGGTTCTGGTATATCTGGAGATCGCCACCAGATGAATATTAATGGAGGCATGGGCTAGCCCAGCCTTTGCCAGCGATAGCAGGTACGGCAGCACTTGAGGGGCCGTAATCCGTAGGGGGTTGATCTTCTGTGCTCGGCACCAGATAGAGAACCTCTTCCACTTATGACCGTAGCATTTGAGAGTCGAGGACGCCCTGGCCTTTGCAAGAATCTCTCTGCAATCGGCCGGTATATCGTAGCCTCCAAACTCTAGTGCTGCAGGACCCAAGCCTGCAGGTTCAGCGACGCCGGGTCGTGGTGGAAGATGGCGCCTCCTTCTCTGGAGAGAAGGTCCGCGTCCGCCGACAGCTTGATGGGAGGGGACGTCGACAAGTCCAGAAGGTCCGGGAACCAGATATGCCTCGGCCACGCCGGTGCGACGAGGATCATCCTGCACCGGGACCTCTTGAGCTGGTTGATGAGTCGAAGCAGCAACGGCAACGGAAGACACGCATACAGGTATAGGCCGTCCCAGGGGAACGAGAACGCATCGCCCATGCTTCTCGGCTGGGGAAACCTGCTGGCGAACCTCTTGCACTTCGAGTTCATCGCTGTTGCGAACAGGTCGATTTGGGGTTTGCCCCATCGTCGGAAGAATTGATCCACCTGATCCTGGCGCAGTTCCCACTCGTGACACGCGCGCAGCTCCCTGCTGAGCGAGTCGGCGATGGTGTTTTTTTCTCCTGCCAGGTGGAAGGGAACCAGGAACATCCCCTGGGCGACCGCCCAGTGCCACAGATCCTGTGCCTCCTTGTATAGGGCTTGGGATCTGGTGCCTCCCTGCTTCCGTATGTAAAACATTGTCGTGGTGTTGTCCGTGAAGATCCGCACCACCTTGCCCTTGAGCGACGGGAGGAACGATTTGAGAGCCCAGAACATGGCTCGGAGTTCCAGGACGTTGATGTGCAGGAGCCTCTCCTCCGGGAGCCAGAGGCCTCTTGCGTGGAGATCTCCGGTGTGGGCGCCCCAACCTTCCAGGGAGGCGTCCGTCGTCACCGTCTCCTGGTATGCCGGCATCTGAAAGTCCTTGCCCGCCATGAGGTGCGCTCGAACGCCCCACCACTGAATCACCCACCAGAACACCTCATTGAAGGGGACCCTGTCTTCGAAGGTGCCCGTCGCCTGCATCCAACGGGCGTCGAGAAATTCTTGAAGAGGGCGCATCCGTAGTCTGCAGAGGCGCACCAGGTAGATGCAAGAGGACATCATCCCCAGGAGGGACTTGATGGACCTCACCCTGGCCACGTCCGTGGCTAGCAGGCGCTGCACTTTGCCTAGAATGGTCTTCGTCCGTTCTTCCGACGGGGCCGCCAGGCGCCTCACTGTATCGAGCTTCGCTCCCAGAAACAGGGCCACCTGCGACGGCACCAGGTGGGACTTTGGGTAGTTTATGGCGAATCCCAGGTCTGTGAGTAGCTGGACGGTCCTCGCAGTGTGTTCGACGGCGAGTTCCCTCGTCCTTGAGCGGATGAGCCAGTCGTTCAGGTATGGGTAGACGTGAATCCCCTGCAGGCGCAGGCGCAGCCGCGCCGCTACAGGTGCTAGGCACTTGGTAAAGACCCTGGGGTCAATCCGAACGGCAGTGCTCTGAATTGGTAGTGGCGTCCCTGGACGACGAACCTGAGGAACTTTCGGTGACTTTTGAGGATGGGAACGTGGAAGTATGCATCCTCCAGGTCCAACGACGATAGAAAGTCGCCTTCCTCCAGCTGTCCCAGTACGTGCTGGAGGGTGACCATCCTGAACTTTTGTGACCTGATGTATTTGTTCAAACGACGAAGGTCCAGGATGGGGCGCCAGCCGCCCGTCTTCTTCCTGACGAGGAAGTACCTTGAGTACACACCGGAGCCCCGGAGCCTCTTCGGGACAAGCTCGATGGCGCCTTTCCTGAGCATCGCCCGTACTTCCAACAGCAGTTGCGGGACGTGATTTTCCTTCCTGGCCACAGGTGGAACGTGAGGGCACTTCTTCAGGAATTTGATAGAGTGTCCTCTTGCCAGGGTATCCAGCACCCAATGGTCGGTGGAGATGGACTTCCACACGCCGATGAAATTCGTCAGCCGGCCTCCCACCAGGGTGCTTCGGTGGGGCCCGAGACCACGGCCGGTTCAGTCCTGCTTGGAGGTGGTGGCCTTGCCGCCCTGGCCACCTTGCCGACGGCGGCGAGGCGCTCCCTGCTTGCCGCGACCCCTGTAGGCCTCCTGAGACGAGGAGCGTGCCGCCTGGCGGTAGGACGACGAGCCACCGCTGGATCCCTTGGAGGCACCCTGTCTGCCTCCGGAGCTCCGAAAGGGCCGTCGTTGCTGAAGGGCTCCTACGGCGCGGGCCGTCTCCGTGTCCGTCTTTATGGCTTGGAGGGATTCGTCCACCGCCTTCCCGAACAAGTTGCTGCCGTCGAACGGCATGTCCAACACCCTGGTCTGGACGTCCTGACGGAAGTCGGTCGCCTGGAGCCAACCCCGTCGTCGTAGGCAAACACGTTATGGCGTGGTCCGACGCCACCTCGCCTTCTTGAAGTATTTCCCGGGCCTCGGACCTCTTGTCGTCCGGTAGGAAGTCCAATATGGGGGCCAGCTTAAACCAGAGCTCCCTGTCGTAACGGGCCACGATCGCCAGGGCGTTGGCCGCTTTGATCGTCATCGCCGCCGACGAAATGACCGCCGCCCCATGGCGTCCAACTTCTTTCCCTCGCCGTCCGGCGGGGAATTCGACGTCGAGGCTCCTGACCCCGCCGCTTTCTTCTTCCCAGCCGCCAAGACGACCGAGTCTGGCGTTGGCTGGGACCTGAGGCACAGGGGAGCAGTTTCGGGGACCCGGTACTTCTTCTCGTACCGGCCCCGTTTGGCTGGTGCCGTGGAGGGGTTCTTGAGAACCGACAGGCCCTCCTCCCAGATGTCATCGATTAGAGGCACCGCAATGACAGTCTTCCTCTTGGCCTCCCGGCGCTGATAGAGGAAACCTTCCTTTTTCTGCTCCTCCGGGCAGAGCTGGAACGATTCGGACGCCCTGGCGATCATGGCGTGGAATGAGCCAATCTCGTCGGGCGGTGAGGCCCGTGCGACGGGAGACGGGAGACCCGTTCCGTCGTCGTTGCCGTCGCCCTCAGAACCCGTCGTCGAGCCCATCGCACCGTCATCTCCCGACTCGTGGGAGGATGAGGAGGGAACTGTAGGCCTTACGGGGGCGAGTGGAGGAGAGGGTTGGGTCCTCCGTCGTTTGTTCTGAGGACTTCCCGATGGGCCAGGTTGCGGGTCCTCCGGCCTGGGCCGTGGGAATCTCGTCCTTATCTCAGAGCATAAGGTCTGGATCGCAGACAAAATGGCCGCCGAGCCATCCTGAGGCCTAGGTTCCGGCTGCGCCGGAAGGGAAGACTGCTCATCCTCGCCATCGTCGTCTTCCTCGGTTATCTCCCCAGGATCTTCCTTACGGGATCGAACCTTCTCGAATTGGACTTCGAGGTTCCTCACGGCCTCGGTCAGTTCCTCCTCCGAGGCTGACTCCGAGCTCGAGGAGGCTACCGTGCCCCCCCTCGCTTCTTCCATCATGGTGGCCATGACGATGGGCTGAAAAGAGGATTCCCTCCTTGGCGGCAGGGAAACTCTAGTCCCGGAGGCAGTCTCCGCTGGCGGAGTCTCTGCCGGCTTGGCCAGAGTCCCCGCGATCGCCTCGATAGAGGCCTTTGCCTGCTGGGTAGGGGCCTTCACCACCTTAGGTGCGTCCCTGGCCTTCTCCTTAGGGGGAGGGGCGACGCCTCGCTCCCCCTCTTCCGAGATCGGACGGGGCTTCTCCCGAAGCTTACCCGGGGTCTCGGACTTCCTCTTCCCTGAACCGGAGCGCTGGCTCGTGGTTGACGGTGCCGGGGAAGGCGCGCCCTGCCAGGCGACCGAAGAGCCCGACCTTTCAGCGCTCCCGGAGCCAGCGGACTCACGGCGCTTGGCCTGGTGTTGGGCCCCCGTCGCCGGGGCGCTCGCACAGGACTTAGAAGCCCGCTCGGACCCTTTCTTCTTCTTCTCACCCGTTGAGCCCTTCTCCAACCAGCTGGTGAGACGGGATCGACGGTCCCTCATGGTCCGCTCCGACAAGTTCTTGCAGAACTGGCAGTCCTTCTCTACATGAGTCTTGTTCCCATGAAGACAGTAGAGGCATCGCGAATGTTCGTCTTCCTTAAACACATTCTGCAGCCCGCATCCAGGGCAGCTGCGAAACAGCTTGGGTCCGGGTGACAAACTCGCGTCCTGGGCCATCTCGAAGTAGGCCGCGAATCTTCTGGAATCCTCCAAGAAGTTGATTCGACGAAATCTTCACCCTTGAGGGGCGTAGGAAAATCCCGTAACGGGTAGCCGTTAACGGGAGTAGAAACGGTGGAGCTTGAGGCTCGATTAACCGAAAAAATGTGAAAATTCACCTGAAAAAGCGCGAAACACGCAGTAAAAGCTCGAGAGCTAAGCACGAGGACTCCCAACACTTGAACGTGCGGTAAAAATCTGAAGATGGCTGCCAGAGGCAGGGCTTAGGTAGAGGGCAGTCATTGGCTGTGGTCAGTATGACGCAGAGATCAGTGATTGGTTACTACTACGAAAGACAGATCAGAAACGAAACTGATACTGATTTTTCTTTACCGAGGATTCCCAGCCTGACGACGGGGAATATTCATGAGCATGTGAATCCATGCCAGACCCCATGCTGGAGAAGTAGTGTCCGTTCCGCTACGGTTGTGTGGGTGTCAAAGAAAGTGGGCAAAATGATTCTTTCCGCTAAAATGGATTCAGACAGGACCTTTGGAATTAATTTAGGGTGAGGTCGAAGAGCGAACCTGTCTTTGTGAAATTTGGTGAACGGTGGCTCAGTGGAAAGTGCGTGTAGCTCCCTGATGCTCCTGGTTAAGGTGATGGCCACCCAGAAGGCTGTTTTCCACTGTAAAAACATTGTGGCGCACGTGTGAATCGGTTCATAGCACGCTCTCATTAGCATGGCTACAACTGTGTTAAGACTCCAGGCAGAAGCAATTTTCCTTTGCCTGGGAAAAGAGTGCATAGGCCCTTTAAAGAAGGCTTTGACCGCTGGATGTGTCACTAGGGAGCGCTGATGAGGCCTGGTGGTATAAGTGGAGATGGCCGAAAGATGGACCTTGATCGAAGAAATTGCCAAACTTCCCCTTGCTAGATGCAGAAGGTAAGGTAAGATTTGTCACGCAGATGCCGAGAGGGGATCTGTACCCACCTCCAAACACCAACATTTGAACCGTTTCCATTTCTTAATTTATGTCCTTCTGGTAGATCTAGCCCTGGCAGCTCGCAATATAACGCAGCATTCGGGATCTAGAACAAGGTTGTGGAATTTTCACTGCTGAGGAGCCAGCCCCTGAGGGATAAGCTGGCCGGTTTGTGATGAAGCAGTTCACCCCTGCGCTGTGACAAACAGGTGCGGGTCAGGCTGGAGAAGAATTGGCTTCTCCAGTCCTAGTTGAAGGATTGCAGGTTACCAAATCTGGCGTGCCCACATCGGGGCTATCATTATCATGGTGCATGGTTGCTCGTTCATCCTACGCAGCACCCGCGGAATCAATGACATCGGAGGGAGCTCATAAAAGAGTTTTCCCCTTCCAATGTATGGAGAATGTGTCTCCGACAGAGTTTTTCTCTAGGTACCTGGAAGTGAACTGATCGCATTTCTTGGTTATGTGGGTTGCAAACAGGTCTGTGGTGGTTTTTCCCCACATGAGAAATAGTTTGTCCAGGTCGTGGTTGTTGATCTCCTACTAATGGGATTGGACGAATTGTCAAGCTGAGTTTGTCTGCCAACACGTTGTCCTTGCCAGGGAGATGTTCTGCCCTCATGTGTATTCTGTGGTGTAGTGCCCAGTTCTAGAGTTTTTGAGCCTCCAAGTAGAGAATGTTGGACTTGGTGCCACCCTGTTTGTTTGTGTAGTGCATTGACGTGGTGTTGTCTGCCTGCACTGTCACCATTTGCCCGGAAAGCACTGATAGGAAGGACTTTGACCCCCACCGAATGGCCCTGAGTTCCAGCACAGTTATGTGCAGACGGGATTCTGCCGGTGACCACACCCTGCTGGCTTGTAAATTACCCAGATGGTCCCGACAACCTGAGAGTGGGGTTTCCGTTCTCAAGAGTAGAGTGGACGTGGGTAGCTGGAAAGCTAAACCCTGTAGAAGATTGGAGTGCCTGGCCCACCATTTGAGGCCCTTGTGGAAATTTGCCGTGAGGCACACAATGTCCTCCTACAATCTGCTGTGTTGAGACCATTGTCTGCCCAGCTCCTCCTGAAGCGGGCTCATCTTCAGTCTGCAATTTCGTACGAGGAAAATACAGGAGAACATCATGTCCAGGAAGGACTTGTATTGAATGACAGTGGAGCTTGTTCTCTTTATGAGCCATGCAATGAGGTTTTGCGTTGTCGCCACTAGGTCCTGGGAGTGTCAAACCCTGGGAACTAGAGTGCCGAGATCTGCTCCTAGAAAGATTGCTGTCTGTGCGGGTAGGGGTGAAGACTTGTCCTTGTTGATCGAGAACCCTAGGTCTTGTAGCAGGGTTGTTGTTCTTCCCGCTGCTTCTGATGCTGTTCCCAGGGAACTTTCTTTCACTAGCCATTCATCTAGGTATGGAAAAACCTGTACCCCAGAATTCCCAGGGTAAGCAGCCACTGGCACCAAGTATTTCATAAACACTCCTGTTGCGGACTTCAGCCCTAAAGGAAGTACCTTGAAGTGGAAGTGTTGATCACCGACAGTTAACCAAAGGTAGTGTCCGTGGAATGGATGGATGGGGACATGGAAGAAGGTGTCCTCCAAGTCTAGTGTAACAAGGAAATTGCCCTTTTTGAGCCATGGAAGGACAAATTGAAGGGACGTCCTCTTGAATTTTAGACGACAAACAAACTTGTTGAGGGCCCATAGATCTAGTATCCAGGGCTACTGGACTTTTTTTCTTCCTTAATAGGAAAATGTGGGAGTAGAAGCCTTTTCCCCATTGCACAGGTAGCACCCACTCTATAGCAGCATTTAGTAATAGTTTGACGGCTTCTGCCCTTAGTTGTTGCAGCAGGAGAATGTTTTTTCTTGGCAGTGGGTGAGGTGGTGGTCGCTGAAGAAAGTCTATGGTATGTCCCTCTTTTATTACCTGAATTACACATTTGTCTGATGCTATGGTATACCAATGATTCAGGTGCAGGGAAACACATCCTCCCGCTGGGGTGGGATGTGGAAGGCGTGCTGAGTACGAGTCCGTTCTTCTTGGCCTGGCTCCTGCCTTGATTTGAGCCCTTCTTGCCACGTTGGTTCTGGAACCTGGTGGAACTTTGCAGATATCTACCTCCTGATTGGGGGAGGTTGAAGAGGACGCTTGATCCTGGTAAGACCTGCCGTATGAGCTGTATTTGGAACTGGCCCCTCAAAAGGGGTGAAAAGGATGGTGGTCCTTGTCCTTTAAAGAGCTAATCACCCTAGCGGTGTCAGTGCTGGCTTTGATGCACTTCAAGTGGTTATCTATTTTCTTCCCAAATAGGTCTTGCCCATCAAAGGGCATGTCTAGGATCTGTGCGCTGTACTTCCGGTCTGAAAGTTGTGGCCTTCATCCAGACTTGGCCTCTCAAGACTGTGCCGTGTGCCATCTGCCTGAAACTGCAGTGAGCGGTGTCCACAGAGGTGTCGATCATGTGGTCTGAGACAGCTACGCCGTCTGTGATAATGCCTTTAGCCTCCTCTTGAAACTCCTCTGTTAGGTGTTTTGTGAGACGGGACATACAGAGCCATAATTTTCTATCCAGACTTGCCATCATGGTCTGTACCGTCAACGATGCTGCCATTGAGACCTTATGCACCATCGCCTCTACCTTACATCCCTCCTTATCGGGTGAAGCTGTGAGAGAAGAGGCCCGTTTTGCAGTCTTTTCCTCACTGCCACTGTGATAACATAGTCGGGTTTAGGATGGCCTCTGAGACACAATGGAGGAAAGTCCGGGGCTTTATACTTTTTCTCTGGTCTAGCCACCAGTGCCGGAGTGGAAAGAGGAGTGACAAGAATGTTCTCTCCTGCGTCCCAAATACTCTCTAGTATTGGTATTATGGTGATAGTGCGCAATCTCTTGTCTCTGTGCTCATAGAGGACTGATGCTTTCTCCTCTGTGGTGACTTGTATTTTGATGATTTCTGCCGACTTCTGCCATGATAGAGTGAAAAGAGACAATATCGTCCGGAGGTGAGGACCCCTTCGATGAGTCATGTTTCTTCTGATTCTCGATGACAATAGAATCCCAATAGTCCGGGTGTGTGCCTGGGGCATCCTGAGGCAGTTCACATTCTTCAGAATCGTTGTTGTGTGTGTCGGGGTCAGAAAACTCCCAGAAAGGGTCATCAGGTATCCCGGCATCATCAGCGAGGTCGGCAGACCATTCAGAAGCTGTGGTAATTGAGGGCTATTGTACGCTCTAGTTCTTTGAGGTGAAGACCTTGGAGGAGATGGAGAGTGCCTCCTTTTTGTAGGTCTGTGACCTGCTGTAGAGTGAATGTTGTCCTCGGCCGCTGCTCACCGATCAGGACCGCTTAGGTGGTGGTGAGTGGCATGGGGTATGATCCCAGGGAGACCTGCTTCCAGTGCGGAGCACCAGTGAAGTGCTTCGCCAGGCCTGGTTACTCAGACTGTCTGGGGGCAAGTAGCCTTGCACGTTGGCTCCTCTGGAACGCGTACATAATTCTGCACATCAAATGCATTAGAGTAGGGTCAAAAGGGTTTGCTATGCCTTCCATTATTGGTTGCCAGTGTGGACTGTTCTCTTTAGGTTGTACTGGTAGTTGCGCCTCCCCTTCTGAAAACTCCTCTGATGTCAGGTAGTTCATTCAGTTCAGTTATAGGGGAAAGAGGGGCTGTTGTGTATGTATGCTTAAAGATTCCTCTGGCTGTGCAAAAGGCTTATCAATGATGTCTGATTGTGTTAAGTCAATTGACAGTGACATTTTGCTCTGTTTTGGGAGCTCGTTGACGGTTTCTCCATCGACGAGGACGGGTCTTTCGTCGACGACTGTTTAGATCACGACAAGTGCTTCGTCGACAAGGAGGTCTTCGTCGGCAAGGTCTTCGTCGATGCGTGCTTTTCGCTAGCATCCTTCGTAGATGAGTCCTTCATCAACGATTCCTTTGTCGACAGTGATGTCTTCGTCAACGAGTTGGTTGGTTTGGTGGTGACGACGGTTCATCCGTCGACGATGGGAAAGGTTTAGTGGATGGCAAGACTAGTTTAGGCATGGACAGTGTCCGTCCCTGTGGATGGCCATTTTGCCGACGAAGGAGAAGAAATGGATAATCCTTTACCTTTGTGTAGTTCTCCTTCCCTTCCTACTGGCTCAGTTGAGGATTTCGCACTCCTCTACTTGCTCTTGGGTGGCGGAGAGTCTGCTCTGTCCACTGAAGAAGCTCTTCCTTTTCCAGTTTGCCTCTCAGGGTGCCTGAAGGAAGTTGAGGGCACAGTTATGCAGAATTCCTCATCAGATGACATCTGTCTGCTCTACAGGTGAAGTAATAGCCTCCTATGTCTGTCTCTAGAGTCTTCTTGGAAAATGTCTGACATATTTTGCATGACTGGATGTCATGTATGTAAAGGCAATCAATGCACAGTTTGTGGGGATCTCTGATGAAGATGACCTTTTTGCCACACTTGGAGCAAGCAGTCCCTGAAAAGGGAGGTCTTCTCCTTGACAGCCTGTAATTGAATCTCAGCCATGATGTGAAAGTAGGCAGCCTAAAAACACAATGTTTTTAGGTGGGAAAAGTGGAAACCTGAACCCAAAATATTCAACCAGGAAGCCCCAGTGGTAAGGAAGCTAAGAAAGCTTAAAGTATGAAAAAATGTTAGGATTTAGAAAGAAGAAATCAGAGTAGCTCAGAGAGCTGAAGAAGATTTCCCTGTTGAGTAAGACACAGTGAAAAACCTGAAGATGGCTGACTGGGGTGGAGCCTAAACCCTGCCACCTAATTGGTTGGGGACTAAAAGGATCAAAGGAGGAGGAGGGACTACACAAGTGAAGGGCTACACAGGCCCTATAAGGCTCTATTGATGTAGCCCCTTTCCTAAAGGAAAAGTTTTTTTATATTATTATTATTATTCATATTTAAATTTCCGAGGATTTCCAGTCTGACAACAGGGAATATTCAAGCATGTGAATCTATGTAAGATCCAATGCAGGAGAAATTTAAGTTCCACAGAAGGGGGTATGGCAATCCCATCTAACATCCACATGAATTTGAAAGGCTTCTTTGGTCTTGTTACTGATCACAAGATAGTTCTCTTGAGCGTACAACACCATAACGCTAATCAACCTTTGCAGATCCACTTGTGTGCGGTCTGCAAGGATGATGTTTTCTGCATAGGACAGCCAGCACACCTTCAACTCTCCCACCTTTGGCAGAATGAAAGCCACAGCTTCCAGGTAAGTTGGAATGTCAGCCAGGTAAAGGTTGAATATGCAAGGGACCAAATCACAACCTTGGCGGAGACCTACGGAATCTTAAAGTCATCGTCAATTTCCCCAGCCTGTTCAGCCTGACCTGGACTGAAGAATTCTTGTGGATGGTCATCAAGATGGCCAGTAGGTCTTCCAGGATATACCACGCAAGCGGTTTGGTCGACAGGCAATCACGATTGATGGTGTCAAATGCTTGAGATAGATCACTGTGCGCCATGAGTGTTAGCCATTTCCTGCAATGAACTATGAAGCCATTTATATATGTGCCCATCCCTCTGCGAAAACTATTTGCATATTACTTAAGATCCCAGCTGAGTACCCCCATTCCTCGAGCTCGACCAGAAAAAGGGATGCAAAGATCTTACTCTCTGGGTTAAGCAGAGTGTTCGAACGATAGTTTGCAGGGACAGATCTGTCCCCTCGTTTGTAAATTCAGATGATTTTTGAATTCTGACAGGGCATTGGTATTAATTGTTCCTGCCTGAAGTGGCAAAGTGGAGGCAAGTGGAGTTAGCAGGAGGATTGACTGCGCTCCAATCTCCGTCTCTGTGTGCATTTGGAACGTTTATTGGCGGTATTCTGCGGTATCCAACGTGATTGTAACGGTATTGGTGATCCGACGCTTTAAGAAAGCTAAGAGCTCTGGGAGCCAGGACAGCCCCTCCCCCACTGCCAGGAAGCTGCTACTCCAATACAATCTCCCTTCCTCCGCAAAGCAGAGTGAAGTGGAGTTAGCAGGAGTTTGCGGGAGGCAGCAGAGTCGCGGCATGAAGGCGGCCATTATCGGAAGTTTGGAGTGGATGGAGAAATCTAGATCCTCTTCGCTGCATTGTGCAAGAACGCGGTAGCAGGTAAGGAGAGGCATGGTGGGGAGGGAGATATTCCCTGATGACTGTGCCCTCCAGTCGGGTATTCCATCGCCCAATCCTTTGGCACAAGGACTGGCCCAGGTGGAATCAGATACTCTGGCCTCCTGCGAAAGATGGGGGTGAGGTGCATTTGGCGGCTAAGGTAACAGGGGCTGGGCTTTCAGGGCTGTCATCCAAATTTAATTTGTCTAAAAGGCCCAGAGGTCAGGAAGACTCATCATCCTTCAATGAAGAATCTGAGGAAAGCAGAGGACCATCGACGGGGGCTGAGACTGCCAACAAATCTGAAACTCTAGCCATTGGCCCTAAGGCTTGCCTTCAACTGGCTATCCTGACTAATAATAAACCGGATTCCAGAGGGGCTAATGAGGAGCTAGCCAGTAAGCTAGCGAATGACCAGTCGGACCTTACACTCAAAATAGCTAAACAGAAACGATTGAGTCTGTCTGGTGTGAATGAATGCCTAAGACGTTTGGATAAATCCCTCCTGAAAGCTGATGAATTGGTGCAGAGAGTGGCAGATGTCACTCTAAAGTTGAAAGGAGTGGGGGAACGGTGGGGTTAATCTTACAATCTAGAGAAGGACGAGGTGAGGCATGAGGAGCCAGACAGGGATGAATTGGTTAAAATTGCACTGGTGGGTGGTGCGGGATCGCCCGCTAATGGAATTGAAACACCTTAAGTTCTAACCAGTCCGTTTTTACAGAAGAAAATTCGGCTTGAGGACTCTGGGAGTGGGGAGGTATTTGATTCTTCATCGTCCGGGAGCTTGTCGCCCCATTATTCCCGGAGGTTGCAAGAACAGAGGGGAAGAAAAAAAAGAAGGTGTGTGGATGGTGGACAGGGGGTGAATTTAATGCATTTGCAGCAACTAGTGATGGCCTGTTTGTCCATATGCCTAGGGCCATCCACAAAACTGTATGAGAGCTTGAGTGAATTCCTCCAAACCCAATCGGTACTGATTGGTGGGCTTTTGGAAAAAAATCAAGGTTTGGAGGCTCTTGCTACAAGAGTTGATAAAAGATTAGACATAGAGGCAGAAATCTTGTCTATGTGGCAAAACAGACTATGTGATTTGGCAAGACGGGAATCAGTAGGTAAGACTCTCGTGATGGAGGCTCTTTTGCAAGATTGTGAGTGGATGAGGGCAAATATAAAAGGTGAGATTAGGATTACTTCTCCTTTGAACAAAACTTTGTGTAAGCCTCCCAAAGCCCCTCTTACTGTGCCGGACTGTCCGTGGTCGATGGTAGACTTGACATTGGAACAAGACGAATCTGTCACTAAGAATGTTTTTTCCTTATTCAACCTTAAGAAAGACTCAAAATCTGTGCCCCTGATTGAAGAAGGAACCAGGAAAGACTGCTTGGAAGGTGTTTGAGCAGTATCACTTGAGAAGTGTAAAGCTAAACCGGCATAAAAATAAAAAAATATGCCAGCAAATACAAGGAGGAAGGTGAAGGAAGGGCTCCCGGGCGTTCTTGAGGAATATGAGATCTCCACCTGTGCCGTTAAACCTCCCGGCATCAAAGAAACCTAGGAGAGACTTACCTCCACTGCAAGATGTGGTGGTTGACCACCTGGATGGTCTGACACCTCTAAAGGGGACCGAGTCTGCTGGTGGAAGAACTCGAGAGAGCGCATGAGGACACCCAATGGAAAGATGTAAGTAACTCAGAGTGGGAAAAGATGGAAGGTCTAATGGAAGTGGTGGAAAGGCGAGCCTCATTGGCAGACTCCTCTAAAAAAGGAAAGCTTCCTAAGGCCCCCGCTCCTGAAAAGAGCTTGGCTCAGATTCAAGGAAAGGGAATGAAAAGAAAGACAGTTGATGCAACAACTTCCCTAAAGAAGGGAGACCACAAATTGGAAAAAAAATTGTTGACTTTCAAAACGCTGGAACAAAGAAGGACCAATGCGCCGAGTGCTCTAATTAAAGAACTAGAGAAATTGGATGAAAACAACGAAAGAAAGAATAAGGAAATCAGGCTAGGTCTAAGGTCCTTGGAGGAAATGCGAAGAGAAGGCTTTGTGACTGGGAATGGGAACAAGGATGAATGTTTTGGCAAAAATCAAGGGCTAGTTAAGGAAAGTAGTTCTGAAACCACCAGGAGGGCGGGGAGGGCTAAGTATCCTTGGCTGAAAAAATTGAAAGAGCTTAGTTCAAAGGTATGTCTGGAAAGGATTGAGAGTGACTCCAAGATGCCGCTGTTGAATAGAGAAAACGTTATGCGATTGTTGAATAGCATAATCCCGGATCACAAATTTGAGACCCAGGATATTAAAATCGTGGAGTTTGTGGAAGAAAAAAAACCTGATTGGGTCATATTGCATCTCTCTTCCCAAGGAAAAAAGGATTCACTTCTGGCTCTCAAAGGGAAATTTCTGTCCTTTGGGTATGAATTGTCAGACTACCATACTTAATTGAAAGTAAACTGGAAAAAGGTGACTTCATCAAAGGCGAACAGCCCAGAAAAATCATCTTTGAAAGCAGAAAAGAGGAAGGAAAGTGGAAGTGAAGGAACGAAGATGCGGACTAAGGTGGTGGAAATGGCCATACATACGAAAGATCTTCACTCCCAGAAGTTTACTGCTGCGAATTATAGAAGGCCGAATGATACAAGCCCCCATGGCGATAATGTATCTTCCTGGGCATGGTTAGCGGGGACACTGAGTCATCCCTCTGGATGCTAGATTCCAAGGAGTAATAACCAGAACCTCCTTGGGTTAGGCTGTTGGAACACTAGAGGTTTTCGAAACCTGTTTTCAGGAGGAGTGATGGCCTTGCATGATTTTGATATTGTCCTGTTTCAGGAGACCTGGCTAAGGAAACCCCCCTAGTGTGATAGGTATGTGGTGTTCTTAAATCTGGCTCCTAAGGGGCTGATGGGTCGTCCTTTTTCTGGCCTGCTGATGATGATGATGAATGATCTGGGATGGTCGGTGGCTGACTCTAAATGTCCAAATCCATATGCTCAGGCCTTATACTTTAAGCACGAGCTGGACTCTGTTGATTTCTCCCTGTGTCACAACCCTCAGCCCTGATCCCCACTGGAAAGCCCATTGGCCAGGTGGGATCAGAACTCGGATCGCTTATAAGGCCTGGCATCCACTTGTCAGGCCCTCTTGGGGCCAGTCCTGGCGCCTTTGGCGCAGGCTCATAAACAAAGATAGACAGACATCTGCTTGTGGAACTACTTTTTAGGCTTTGAGCCAACATGGGGACATCCACATAGCTTGATTCCTAGAACCAAGCTATGCGGTATAGTGTTTTGGGTGTGGTGGTCTAGGGACTACTTTGCCTGGACTACTTTGCAGTGGCTATTTAAACCACACCCGAACAAGACAACACGCTTCGCGTTACTTTGCTACTAGCAACGTGACGCTCACTGTGTCCATCTTTCTCACGAGCCTGTTGAATTCCGGACCTGCAGAAAAAACAAAGAACATCGTTAGCAGCAGAATCTTACCTTTAATCTCCATCCTTCACTGCTCGCAGCTCCTGGGCAGCACCGTTTGAAGAGTTCGCCGCCCGGATCGAAGGACCTGAAAAAGGGAGAAAGACATTATTAAAGGAGGAAGAAGAGACTTTATAACCATGAAGCGCCTAGAGACTTACCTGGCTGGTTGATTTTCGACCGGCATAGCTCCGGAACTCCATCCGCGCTGGGAGCACACCGCGACCTACGAAAAAGAGAAAAGCACAGGTCAGTGAAGACAAGACATTGCTGTGCTGCGCAGAGCACCTCCTTACTGCATCATAGCGCTTTTGTGTGCCATCGTTTACCGGCAAGAACCAGCCTACCCAGTTCTCCAAGCGGACACTCCGCGCACCTAAGGGGGATAAAAAGAAACATTTTAGAACAGTGAAAAGGCATGCAAGAATAACAACTTCATAAACTTGCAATAAGACCTACCTGAAAGACATTACTAGGGCCGCAGTCAGTCAAGTAACTGGACAGCACACGCCCACCATAGACAACGCGCCCCTGCCCAGAGAGCAGGGCGGAGAGCTCACCAATTCCGACAACCAGGTGAGAAGAGAACCCGGAGGGGCTGAAATCACAAGGGAGGTGGGAAAGACTTACTTTGGTCATCCAGTCCTAACGTAGTCTTCATTTCCAGGCGGAATCCCATCGACACCAAGAACCACACCTGGGACTCATTGAGAAGGGCACCGGCGATCAACTGGCTGGGTGGCATCCCCGTGGATACCAGGTGAGCGTAACAACCTGGTCCTGATTAATGTTTACTGGCGAGTCAATATGGGGAAAGATTTTGATTTTATGATGTCCATAACCATAACAAGCTTGCTTGATGAGGCTATCTGTGAGGTGGAAGGGGTTAAGACCGTGCTTTGTGGTGATCTTAACATTAAGCTTTTGGATAAAATAGGGAGAGTGTGTGAAAAGAGTGAATGGAATGAAAGAGAGAAGGAATGGATGTTGAATATGGAAATGAGAGAAATGCACATGGAGCAGTGGAAACCTGAAGTCTTGTATTGATTATTGCTTCATCTCCGAAAATCTTAAAGAGAGGATAGAGAGCTTTGAGGTTAGACTCCAAACTCTTAGTGATCACGACCTGTTGACCATAAGCTTTAGAGAGTGGGGAGTCAATGGCCAGAGGGAAAAAATGGAGGAGGTAAAGTTGGGAAGTTGTGGAATTCGTCTATGACTGAAAGAACAAGAGGTTAGGAAAATAAATGTGGAATATTTGAAGCAGTTGGAGACGGATCCTACGAATATTGAATATAGGGGCCTATTAAAAGAGTATGCTAAGTTGGGAGCCCACAGAAATGACCTGCCGTGGTCTCATAATCATGTATATTACTGTGAACTAGTCAAAAGGTGAAAATAAATTGAGAAAAGCAGTTAAACAGATAAGGGGGGATCATGAACATAGGAAAAAGGAAAGGATAAGGCAAACCCGCCAAACCTATAGGAACTGGTGTAGAAACACACAGTTTATGCGCACACAACAAGATGCTGAGTGTATGCTGCAAGCAGTGTGCAAGAAAGATTCTAAATCCACCTGGGAACTAATCAATAATGTGGTGTCTTTTGCCAGGAGAATACCTTGGCGATGGTGTGAGAAAGGGACTGGATCAGGCACTACCAATCCTTGTTCTCTGACCCAGGTGGTGTGCCTGCTGTTACTAAGGAGCAGTGTAAGGTGGGATGGAACTTTGCTTTTGTTGAACCTGATGCCAGTTTAATGATTGGAAAGTTGAACGCCTCTCGCGCGGCTGGTCCCGATGGGATTTCAAATCAAGAACTAAAAAAGAATGAAGACCATTGGGTAAGTGTCGTGGTAACCATATTTAGGCAAATTATGGTTAATAAAGCAATCCCTTCGTTTTGGAGGGAGGCCCTGATCGTACCTATTTTTAAAAATGGCGATAGGGCGGAACCTAAAAACTACCATCCTATCGCCCTTTTGGATGCGATTGGGAAACTTTTTGCAACTGTCCTCCTACGGGATTTGAGAAAGTGGGCTGAGGTGAGTGGGAAACTGACCCAAGACAAACTGGGTTCGTGAGGGGAGTGGGAATGACCCTAAATCTCTTTCTATTGAACCTCCTAAAGGAAAAGAGTTTGGAGGAGGGATCAACACTGTTCTTGGCCTTTATGGACCTTGAACAGGCGTTCAATAGTGTTACTAGGGTACTTCTGTGGGCAAAACTGCGGAGGAGGGGCTGCCCGGGTGATCTGATAGAGACTATTGAAGCCTTGTATACCGATACTTCAGTTCGAATTAGGTTATCTTCTAGGGGAACCCTATCTTGTAAGATCTTCACTTATCGGGGCCTTAAGTAGGGTTGTGCCCTTGCACCCCTCCTTTTTTGCCTTTATATAGTTGACTTGGGATCCTCTCAGGCCTAGATTTGAGCCTTTACGCGGCAATCAACGGAGTTAAGGTGCTGTGGATTCTTTTCGCGGATGACCTGGTCTTCTTGGATTACACTCCAATTGGGCTCCAACTTCGCCTTCGGACCTTTGAACTTTACTTAAAAACAAATGGAATGGCATGAAAATCAATGCAATAAAATCAAAGGTTCTCCCGATGAAGAATGCGAGAAAGGTCAAAAAGGAGAAATTTACTTGGAGGGTATCCCTCTGGAACCCGTGGAATCAATAGTTTATCTGGGGGTGACAGTCAATAAAAATGCCAATGAGGCTGCTCATCTTGCATATCTGTGGTTGAGAATGATTCCTTTGGTCAATCAGGGTAGGGTGCTCCATCGTAAATTTAGTGCTAAGTTTACCCTAGCTCCCATTGTAACCTTTTACAAGCAAAAGGTGGCGCAGATACTCCCATATGGCGCGGAGGCCGTTCTTCGCCTCTCATGCGACTTTTGGGAGAAATTGGAGGGCCATTTTTGGCGCAAGTTATTAAAACTGCCAAATGACCTTCCAATGTGTGCAATCAGGTTCGAAATAAGGCTCCAGTCTTTGGAGTTGATGGTGGCTTGGAAGACAGGTTCATTATATAGGAAATGTGCCTTGGTGAGTGTGGAGAAGCCTTTGAAGATCTTGGCATTGGCTAGTAGAGTGGTAAAAGGACCGTTGGAGCAGTGGAGGAGGAAGGTAGAAGCTTTCTTATGGGATAAGGAGGTTCATGTAAAAACTTTATTGCTTAACCCAATGAATGCAAGAAAGAAGCTGTTGCTCCGGGATTGGATCTCCACTGTTGATCAATGTGGTGGTCTAAAATCTAGAGAAACATTGGCCATTGAGAGTGGGAGGGTTAATGTGTTGCCTAATTTTATGATCAAGTTACCTTCGCCGAAGTATCAGGATTTACTCCTTAGGTGTCGTTTAAACATCTTGCATACAAGAGAGGCTCAATTTAGGAGAAACATGGCGGGAGTTGACAATGCTATCTGTCGATATTGCATGAACAAGTAGCCTGTGGAAATGTCAGAGCATTTAGTAATGAATTGTGAAGCATTAACAGAGATACAATCTTTCTTTTTGGATGATTTTAAATCAATGGGGGTTACCCTTATAAGGCTGGAATGGTGGAAATGGGTGCTAATTAGAGATCAGACGAGATTGGTTATTGCTGTGATGAAAATGCTAGAGGCTGTTTTGCCAGTTCGGAAAGGAACATCTAAGATGGAGGGCAGGAATTAATTGAACTCTGGACTGTTGATTTTGGTTTTTTTGATATGTGTGAATTCTGGAACTAGGGGGGTGGATTTAATTGAATGTATGAAGGATGTTATTTTAGAAACTTAATGTTAAAGGTTTATTTTAAGTTGATTATTTGTTTTTTTACATCTTTGACTTGTAACCAATAAAACATTTTTTTAATGTTTTTTATTTATTTGTATTTAATCTGTTTAGATTTTTACAAAGACGTTTTGGTCTTGAAGAGGAGTATTTAGTGTTTTTACTATGCGTTCTCAACGTTCTCGACGTAGACCCTGAAAGACAGGATTTTGCAAAAGAAAAGACTTCAGGCAGAGGGATAGTCCTGGTATCGTCATCATCTTTTGGCTGAAATGGGTAATTCTGTAAGCTACTCCTGTTGAATTTGGGAGGCCTTCTCCAAGGCGAGGTTAGAAGTTTGGTCGCTGCTATTCGCCATCTAGTTTGGGCTCCTGTAACAAGGCGATTCCACCAAATGTTTTCGTCAACGACGTAAGAGGTTATAAACAGGGGGCCGAGGAAAGCTTTTCTTTCTTGGTCTACTGTCGGACAGACCATCAAGAGGTGCCTGATTGATTCTGTAGATTGTGGATCTTTACAAAGTCTACATGATTTTTCTTCGGACGCTGTACGAATTGCTAAGATTTCTTGAGTCGGTAGGAGGTTTAAGCGGGTTTTCAATAGGGTTTTCATTAGCCGTTTAAAGGGGTATTTTGTGCAGTATCCCCTTGGTTCTTTAAGTTTGTTGAAGACCGGTGGCAGGTGGGCTAGAAGTTTATTCGAAACTGCTTTCTCGTTGGTTTTTATCCAATCAAGCCATTCAATTTTCGCTTTTATTTTTAATGGATTTTGGATTAGTTCTTCTTCAGAACACAATATCTCTTGCAGTGTGAGCTTTTGTGTATTGACCCAGTCATTTAGAAATGTGTTGGTCCCTTTAGCAATTTCCACCGCAATCATGTGGTATATTTCTAGGCTCTCTGGATTCTGGATTTTTCTGAAGAGTTGGATGGTAGTCTGGGCCACCACTGCCTCTAGGGAGAGTAGACCTAGTTCACGTCTTATTGCTGCAACGGCTGTGGGTTTAGGTAAGCCTAATACTGCTCTCCAAATGAAGCCTTCCAATTTAGACCATAAAGTGGATGGGATTGCAGGGGTTGCGCCCATGCCATACGTTATTGATGGAATTACTTTTGACTTGTAGAACTGAATGGCCGGCAGTAGGCTATATTTGCCGTATTTTCTATCGACTGCACGTAGTTGAGGAGTTAGGTTTTTGGTCTTTGTCCAAAGGGTTTCCTGCATGCTCAAACCTCTCTTCGAGCTGTCAATTTCAACTCCCAAGTATTTGAACGTTGACACGATTTCGATTTTGGACTGGTCAAGGTACCACTTTAGGGTCTCTTTCTTTTTGTTCCCCTGCTTCTGGAGAATCAGTATTTTTGTTTTCGATTTATTAATCTCAAGATTATTCTCCTTGGTGTAGTGGGCTAGGTTGTCGAGTTGGCGTTGAAGGCCCACCTGTGTGTGATCCAAGATGATTAGGTCGTCGGCGTATAAAAGTCTGATGATCCTTGTATTTCCGATTTCCGGTGGAAATGATCTGATCGAGTTTTGCGAGTCTTTGAAATCACCAAGGAAAGAGATGAAGAGTGCTGGAGCCAATGGACACCCTTGTTTAACTCCGCGATGAGATGGTATATGGTTAGAGAGTAACCCTTGGTGGTTCAATCTAACTGAGACACTGGTGCTGGAGTGAAGGGCAATAATCGGATCGAGAATTTCATTGGGACAGTTCCACTTCTTCAGTTTGTTCCACAATTTTGGCCTATCAACTCTGTCAAAGGATTGGGATAGATCCACAAAGGCGAGGAAGATTTGTGGAGCGCCTAGCAAAACGTTTTCTTTAAGAATGTTTAGGATCATTATGTTGGGACCAGTGCTTGCATTCTTCTGGAATCCCGTTTGAAGTGGGTCCATGGCCGGCGAAGATCGTGCCCAGTTCTGGAAGTGGGTCAAAAGGATTGTTGCAAAAACTTTGCAGATGACGTCCAGCAGTGCTATTGGTCGGTAGTTGGAGGGATCTTCTACGATGCCTTTTTTGAAGATTGGGACAATGACTGCTTGAGTCCAAGAGCTGGGGATTATCTTGCGATCTTTGCAGTCTTTGAATATCATGCTCAGGACAGTTGACTAGGCGTCAGGATGTTGCTTTAGGTCAGAATTTGCTAGACCGTCAGGACCAGGTGCTCGTGACAATTTCAATTTTGAGATGACTTTTTTTATATCTTCTTTGTCTGAGAGGTCAACCCAATTTGCATTGGTAAATCATTTTGTTCTCTCAGAGGGGGGCGCAGGGGACTCAAACAGTTGCGAGAAGTGGGTGGTCCAGCTATCTTCAGAGACCGAGTTTATCATTTGGGAATTGGGGTGATGGTTTGTGTTGTTAACAAGTGTCCAAAATTCTCGAGTTTTTTTGTTTGTTAGGACCTTGATCATGTTTTCTGCGTCTGATTGGTACAGGGCAGCTCTGGTGTTTCTCAGCCACTGCTTATAGAGTCTCAGCTCAGTGCGATAGGTTTCCCATAACGTAGTAGTGTTCCAGGTCGCTGCTTCTTTTTTTAGTTTTCTTAAGTAGCGTCGTCTGATCACCAGATTCTGGTTTTATGTGTGATTATGGTTAAGTGCAGGCTTGTGAAGGCCTTTCCGAGGTTTTTTGTAGGCAAGTAGCAGGGGAATGTAGCTGGCCCTGAAGGTTGAATCATTTGCTTCGGTGTCAGAGGTTTTGATGTCATTTGTGGTCATGCGCAAGCAAGTTAGCTGAGAGTTTATCTCGATCGAAGCTTTGTAAAATTGCTGGTCTCGACCTCGGATGTTACAAGTAAGGTTTAGTAACTTGTGATCGCTTTCTTCAGTTCTAATTACTTCGAACGAGTTTATGCTCGAGTAGATTTTTTCAGATACAAAGATGTAATCGAGAGTCGCGGAAGACTGGTTGCGCTCCCATGTGGGTATCGTGATTTGCTTACTACATGTGTTTGCTGCGTTTCAGAGATTTTTGGAGTTCATTAGCGTTACCCACGATTTTCCTCTTTCCTCCGTCAGAGTATGCGCAGACGAGTTCGAGCAGTTTGCGTTTAGGTCTCCACAAATTCGGATGTTCGAGGTCTGATATTTGATCATTATCTCGTCAATGATTTTTGCAGCTTCATCGCAGAAATTTGCTGAGGATGTTTTTTGGGGATTCCAGTAGACATTGATTATGGCAAAGGCTTCCTTGGGAAATGAGGTTTCTGTAGGGATTTCGTCGTTCCTTGTCATAAGCACTGCCAGAAAAGCGTAAGTAGCTGCTATTATCTTGGTAGTGGTTATATTTGATCCTGTCCGAATCGCTGTCAGTAGACCAGAGGAAGGTCTGCCAAGCGGACCTTTGGAGGCCAGTGAAATCTCTAAAGTATTCCCATTCAGAGCGGGTTTATCCATCAGCCAAGTTTCTTGTAGGCAGAGAATGTCGTGAACCCCCAAGTTGTAGCTGCCGGTTTTTGTTAAGTGCATGTGCCTCTGGTGTTCCATGATGCTATGGACAGAGTTGGATTATGAAGGTCTTCGTGGATCGATTGGGGTGACCGTGATGAGTCGTTGACACCCCGCGTTTGCTGCTATTTTTTTAGGCCTGGTGTCAAGGCATCCCGTAACCAAGTCCAAGTGCCCTTTTTTGGCATGGCATCTGGACAGACGGCAGTCGAGTCTGCTATTTGTTTTGTCCTTTCAGAGCGATCATTGTGGCGAGGTCTTGAGGTGTGAGCGGTCGTGTAAGGTCTTCCATACTCTTTGTAGTTTCTGAATTCTCTTTTTGTTTCAGTTCTGCCGTTATTAGATGTTTCGATTGGTCAGATCTGTTCGCTAATTTCCAAGTTGGTCTGGTGAGGTTGGGGTCGTGTTTTCCCAAAGGAGACGGTGTACTTCTCCTTCTTCTCGATCTATACAAATTCTCTGTTTGTGATTTGTATCTATAGTTTTTGACCAATGGTTTCTTGTAATTTTCAGCCTGTTTCTTGGTGGTGTTTGCCACCTGGATCTCCGTCAAGATGAAGCCCACATGTGCTAGTTTTGCATAGACGTCTTGAGGAATCTCACAAAGTGCCAGGTTTTTAATGTGTAGGTAGGCCTTTGCCTGCTTGTTCCTATGGTAGGGCTCTATTAGAATGAAGTCATCTGACTTTAAGGTTTTAAGCGTGTCGACCTGTTTAAGTATCTTGAGGACCGTTCTTCTGTTCAGGATCATGTAGTGGTCGCCAGTCGATTTTTGTTCGATTTTGAACAGACGATCGGGGTTTGTAGGTTGTCCTTTCGCTCTGGGGGCGTCCTCTTGTCGGTGATCTTCTGAAGGTTTTTGTTCTTTGGTGGGAGAGTATCTGGCCGAGGAGTTCGATTGGGCTGTCTTTAGTTTTTGGTACAGTTGTTCGATACTCGTGTCTTTCGTCTGTATTCTGTTGTTTGGCTCTGAGCAAGGGTTTGAAAGTAAAGGTTTATTGTTGATCTTTTTGGGGCTGATCGGTTGGATTACTAATTGTGGTTTGGAGCTGTCTACAGTTTCCATGTCCAACTCCAAAGTTTCTATTGAGTCCTCATGTTGGGTTAGGTCGATCAAGGAGCTTTGGCTCATGAATTCTTCCGTAGTCCTTGGGGAAGGAGTAGAATGGGTCTTGGTGTTGATAATGTTTTCAGAGTCTCTTACGTCGTCCGTGGTCTCTCTTAAGGGTTTTTTTGATTTCTTGTTTGAGATGGGCATTGGTTCAAGTGTGATCGCTTCTCCCATATTGGTAGAATCTTGTTGAGAACAGGTGGTTAGCTTCAATAGAGGTTGTTTTTTCGTTGCGGCTGTACATTTTTGAGAGGCGTCACTTGGTGGCGCTGATTTGGGCGCCTCCGTTGATTGAGGAGGAATTTTGTCTTTTGGTTTTACAAACAGGGGGGCCATTTTCGTGGGTTGGGATTGGAACAGTGTCTGGGTTTCCTTGTCATCAGAACTAGTTTTTTTGTGACTCGTGGTTTGAAGGAGCTTTAGTTTCTCTTCCAATAGGGACAGCTTCAGATCCCAGGATTCTCTGTGCTTCTTATTGTTTTGGTCCAGGGCGGTGATGAATCCTTCCACAAAGATCAGTTTAGTATGCATCATTGCTGTCACTGTGATGCTGTCTTTTAGCGAGTCATTGATGTTTTCGTATAATTTCCCAAACGGGGCTAGGGCTATTGTTATAGCCGACATTATGGTTGCCAGATCAATTTTTTTTGTCGGTGAGTCGTTGGGGTTTGAGGGGGCTATTTCACTTAACTCCTGTTTCGTGGGGGAGAACGTAGTCTGGGTGTGAGTGGCGATAATGGGTCTGTTGTGAGTAAGCTGTCCTCTGTCTGAGTAGGACGATCCACATTTTTTGATTTCGAGGGAAGGTGGCCAAGAGCAAGTTGATTCGTCGGTTGAGTCCTGAGTGAAAATTGCTGTCTCAGGGTTGGGGATAGTAGTGGTTTAGTTCCAGTAAATACATTTCCTTTTAGTGAGATCTCTTTGTTTGATGCATATGGTGTTTCAATTTGACCTTCTTCATGTGGAGGCATAAGTGTATTGGTGTTGTTTGTCAGTCCTGGCTTTCCAAAGGAATTAGGGATTGCTTTGGGTGGCCGAGCAGGCACTGAATTGGGTGCATGATGGATAGATATGTCCGCGTTTGGGATGGTTGCGGTGGTCTCGTTTTGTTTCACCGTTGTAGGCATTTCTCCTTGAGTAGCGTTGCTTATTTCAGGTTCGGGTACTTCAACGCTTGGCAACGTTGGTTGTTTTTTTGCATTTGCCGTTGTTTTTCTTGTTTTAGTAGCTGGAGGGAGATCTTGAATTGCCTCCAGGATTTCTGCATCCGAAAGCTCATTTGCTTCATCCAGCTTTCTTTTGCACTGTTTTTGAAAGAAGTCTTTGAGGGCTGAGGATAGCAGCGGGCGAGGCAGGGTTTTCTTCCCTGTGTCTTTTTTCCTATATTTCCTTTTTAAGTTTGGTGCCTTTTTGGGTTGAATGTCTTGTTTAGTGCCTTTTGCCAAGGCTTGGTGTTCGATAGGTTCCTGGTCGAGTACCTCGAGGTCTATGTCAGTGTCTCGCTGGCGAGGCTTGGTTGAGTTAACATTACTTGTTATGGAAAAGGGGGGGTCTTTGAGGGTTGAGCGAACTACAGTGCTTGTTTCCTCATTTCTTAGCCGGCTCTGCTCAGGCGTTGGTGGATCTTTCTTAGATGGACTGTTAATTGTTGTTTTCTTTTGAAGCAGTTTGTGTCTCAGGTCGATATCGGTTTGCTGCTGTGGTGACGTTGCTGGATCCGTTGAGTCCAAAACGGGCGATGGAGTCGGGACCGTTGGGTGTCGAGAGCCCCCTTGCGGACTCACCAGAGAGCCGGCTGTCTAACTTGCAGGTGGCAGTTGTTGGTCTATGGGAGCTTGCGTGCCCGTGCTGTGGAGGGAGGAGTCGTCATCTCCGGGTGAAGTCTGAGTAGGCAGCTCCACCGTCGACTCTCGTTGCAGTCTCCTGTCCCGTTCCCTTCCTTCAGCGACCAGATGTCTTTGCGCTGCCCAGAGGGGACTCTCCTCCTCGGCCCGTACTTCAAGCACAGGGGCAGACGCTGACCGTCCTCCGATAGTCGAAGGCTCCGCACCTCTCGCCACCGAAAGGGCCTGGCGGGAAGGCTGAGCAGATTGGGCACTGGATGGAGGGGAGCAGAGGAACCCCGGCATGGCCGCTGGGTGCAGCGAAGGTAGGACTAAGGGATTCCGGAGATCCACTGAGTCTTCTGCGTCGATAATCAGCAGTACAGGTGAGATGGAAAATGTAGGGGGCACAGTCCGAACATTAGTTGAGCCATTTGTAGAGGTTAATGATGCCGCAGAGGGGGAGGTTTAAGGGATTGAAGGGGTGTAAAGGGGTGATGCACGGGCACTGAAGCCGTGCGGAGTAAGCTGAATTGTGGCGTTTGTAGCGTTTGTAGCATTTGTAGCTTTGGTGAGAGTCTCCGTAAGTGAATTCGAACGAGAGAGAAACGGCGAACGCCGATTTCCATCAAATGGGTTTTTGAAGTCGAACAGTGTTGTGGATGTTTGGACTGCTTCGGTAGGAACCAAAATTGCAGAGGGGATTGAGGGAATTGATGTAGCAGTCCTTACCACCTTCACTTTTTTGGGTTGTGATTTCAGTGCAACAGGGTCCGAAGTCTTGTAATTGCTCCTTAGTAATCGCCCCTCAGCTGATCGCTCGGGTTGGGGTTGGCGTTCCGGGGGACCAGACACGTCGGTTGCATTTTCAAAAGGCTCCATTCCGTCGGACCGAGAGTCCGGGACTGGCCGCGGACTGCCAGAGACTGTCTCAACCTCGTCTCAAGCTCCGCTCACTGCTCCGCGGTGTTTGCTGTGTATAAGTGGGTCCTCCCACAATAGACACGGTAGAGAGACTTCTGCCGGAGACTGTCTCAATCTCGTCTCAAGCTCCGCTCACCGCTCCGCGGTGTTTGCTGTGTATAAGTGGGTCCTCCCACAATAGACACGGTAGAGAGACTGCTGCCGGAGACTCTCTCAACCTCGTCTCAAGCTCCGCTCACCGCTCCGCGGTGTTTGCTGTGTATAAGTCGGTCCTTCCACAATAGACACGGTAGAGAGACTGCTGCCAGAGACTCTCTCAACCTCATCTCAAGCTCCGCTCACCGCTCCGCAGTGTTTGCTGTGTATAAGTCGGTCCTTCCACAATAGACACGGTAGAGAGACTGCTGCCAGAGACTGTCTCAACCTCGTCTCAAGCTCTGCTCACCGCTCCGCAGTGTTTGCTGTGTATAAGTGGGTCCTCCCACAAAAGACACGGTAGAGAGACTGCTGCCGGAGACTGTCTCAACCTCGTCTCAAGCTACAGTTTTTCCTTCTTGTGTTTTGCAGCTGAACTACAATTTCTCAAGGCTCTCAATGGTTCCCCAAAAGGTTTGGTCTATTTCACAGACGAAAAGATGAGCACCGATGCTGCAGGAAATTGAAAAAGTGAAATAAAAAATTAAAATTGTTCCTGCCTGATGTTTTTAACTCGGGCAGAGTTCAGTCTGCGGCAGTCGCTGGCGCGGTTGGTTGATGTGAGGAGCTGCAGCTACACTCTTTTATCTGGAGGTCCTGTGTTTTGAGCCACTATTCCTTTAAGGAAAAGAAGCCCCACTGACTTTAAAAACTCACTCGAAGCGCGGAGCGCGCGCGGAGTTCGGGCAGAGTTCAGTCTGCGGCAGTCCGCGGCTGAACGCTGCTGAGGCTGAAAATTGAGGCTGATCAACGAGTGATTAATGACTTGCCGGAGAGAAGGTAAGAAAGCTGACATTATGTCAGAACCAGGGCCCTTGACCCGTGCCATGTCCAGGCAAACATTACAAGCCAACGGAAAGTTGGACTTATCGAGAGTGGAATGTTCCCAGTCCTTATGTCTGGACGAGCCTGAGCCAATGGAAGCGGTTGTCTCTTTAGATTCCAATTCATCGACCGATACTTCCTCTCTGAGAGACTGCATGTTTAAAGAAGGGTTATCAGATAGATTCCCTGAGAGTCATAAAAGGAACCAGCAGAGGCTGTGTGAGCCATACACTGAGGGAAAAACACCTCCTAACTCAAGTCCGAGATTCACCTTCTCCACACACCCATCATGCCCATACTTGCCATCTAAACCACCGCTGCCTGGCAGTATTGACAGTGCTTTTTGTAATCCTTGCACCTCGACACGACGGGGTTTGCCTTCAGCTCCCGAACTAACATCTGAGCTAGTGAGCAACCCCACAGAAATATCATTAGACTTGGAAGCAGGTGATATTTCTCCGTCGAATGTACTTCTTACTCAATCGACGATAGAGTTGCCCCTGGCAGTCCTGATTGATCCCGTGACCGGCCAGGAGGACATCTTGCCTGTTGAAGCTAGTGCAACCACTAGTGCAAGCGCCATAATTAGTGAGCACATTGAATTGAAGAGAAACATCTCTGCCCCCCTCATAAATGTCTCTCACCATACAATTGAAGAAAAAAGGGTAAGGCCGATGTACGAGTGCGTCGTGACAGACCTAGAACTCATCGAGCACGAGAGAGAAATGGCGCTGGTCTCCGTTGAGACTTCAATGTGTGAAACTAAGAAACCTGCGAATAATCGCGATATCCAGCAACTTGAGACAGAAACGAGAAGCGAATACATTAACCCTGAGAGAGAGAGATCTGGGCGATCTCCGACCAAAGATATCTCGGCCAACCCGAAAATCAAGTCAAGATCAAGTGCAGAAATTGCGAAAAATCTAAACAAAGCCAAAGCGATCCGGAAAGAGAAATGCGCTATTGCCGAGTTGCAAAACTCCTACATAAACTCCCCTGCACACAACACATTCTCGACTCAGGTATTAGACCTAGCAGGACGTGAAGCTAGACTCGCAGAACGACTGAAAGTCGACTTTGAAACAATGAAAGAACGGTTGTCCATAGGCTCCTTAAGAAATGGAATGGAGCCCTCTGACAATCATAACATGAAGGCCCGCTCCGTCGGCCCTTACAACGCCACAATGGTTTCTTCGCCACAATCGTTTCATCAAGCGCCAGGAGAGGTGCAGAGAAACGAGAATGAAGTTTCAAGCTATCATAAAAACAGTCTTTCACGGCTCGAGACCCAAGGGGCGGACAGTGCCTACAGTAATTTCCAAAACTCGCAGACAAGGTCTGTATCTACCGGTTCGACCCCGAGAACCCCGACAAATCTCAATCCAATGATTAATAAAAAGGTGGGATCTGGAGAATCGATGACAGGGAAGAAAAAGGATTTGCCAATACCAGTTGATGGAAACTCAGATGGCGATGTAGCAGCAGCCTTTAAATCAGCTGCCCTTCAAATACATAATAATGTGCTAGCCGCCTCGTCGGTTGCCTTACTACCGTTCACCAAACTATACGAAAATTTACATGAGGCGCTTCAATCAAATGGAGGGCTGCTTTCCCACATTTCGAACAAATTAACTAAATTAACTAAACAAGAACATCTCATCATACAGCTGCAAAATAATCTTGAAACCGAAAAAACGGCGCTGTTACAGATGCAAAAGCAAGTAAACGAAGGTATGGCAAAGGAAAATCAGGAAAAGAAAGACTTGATAACATCCATTGCTGCCTGCCTAAAGCACTCAACCACGCTAATGAGAATGATGCGCCCACCAGAGACAGATGATCTCGAAATCATTACTGCGGTGTCATCAGAGAAAAAAAAAACAAATAGTTTATGTGCGGATTCATTGACTAATGAATGCACCAAAATAATGCAGGTAATTGCTCCCTTAACACCACTTCCAAAAGAAAAAGACACTATTGGAACAGCTGACTCTGATAGAACTGAATTGAGGTCGAAAGAGTCAGTCGTGTCCAATAACGAGGCAGAAATAATAGGGGCTGCTGAGCCAGCTTCTATGTCATCTAAACTTAAGCCAGGAGTGTTCGAGCCCGAATCTAAGTCTCAAGACACCAAGAAATGTGCTAACCAATCACGACCAAGTGCTTCTTTCGGGATCTTCAATGGAGCTGCAAAAACCTTCAATGGTTTGGGAAAAAACCCAACTACAGGGAAAGAAAATATCGAAAAACCCAAAAAGATGCAAGTCTCAAATAGTAACACTCCGAAGAAACGAAAAGAAAAGAAAAATCACTGTGATCCTCGACAACAAACCAACAAAACAAGAAAATTTATACGTAACCTGACGTCTCCTGCCAAACCGAATCTTTTCACAAGAATCCAAAAAAACAATGCACCAATACCTTCTAAAGGGAGCGAAAGAACAAATAAAGATGTCGTAGAAGTAGCAGATGAAAAGGGAAATCCAAAAAACGTCAGAGGTTAGAATCAGAAGCAGCAGAAAGCCTAAATAGAAACTCATCAATTGATCTTTGTAATTTATCAACGTATTCAATAGAGGATGATTGCGTGACAATTAATCCAAATACTTTGAATAGCTCAACAAGTAGTCTAGAATCAAATGAGTCCATTAATCTTGATCGAAATGAATCCTTGACGTCGAAGGAAAAAAGGGCGAGAAACCCTTGGATTCTAAAAACCAAATCTCGCTCTATGGACTCTGCTTACCGGGCCCAGTCGGTTTGTGGAACCAAACAAATATCCAGGGGAGACATGCATGACACACGGACAAAAGTTAAACTGCCAAATGAAGACCCATCGACTTGTGGCAAATATAGTGGCAGTACTAATACCAGAAACCTGAACCCCAAATGTACAGCCCGACAAAGACTAAATGAGGTGGAGAAGAGTAAATCAAGGGACCACGAGTCACCAACCGATAGAAATCCACGAATCGCAATTACGAACATTCATAAAGATGATCCTGACGTGAATTTGAACAGAAAGAATGTAATGCGCCTCTTACATTTGGTGCCGGCATTGAGAATTGTGACGTCCAATGATATAGCCATCATTGAATACATGTCCGAGAAATACGCAGACAAAGTTTATCTGCATATACCTTCCAAAGCAGTACGCAATGTAATCCTGGCAGCAAAGGACGAAATACTGCAGTTTGGCTTTGAGATAAGGGAAGTTCTGTCCGACTCGGCCAGTCAAAGATCATTGGATAGCAAGAATCCGTCAAACAGGTTTGGACACAAGGAGTCTCCTCAAGAACAACGAAGGAATGAATTAAGAAAACATATGAGAATTGAATTGCCCTTGCATCGCTCTGGAAAAATCAACAAACATGATGAAGGTTCCAAGTAACTAGTCTCTGAAAACGAACAGAACTTGATTTCCCTTGTCTCTTGGAATACGAGAGGCTTTCGACATCTTTATGAAAGCTTTCCGATTGAGTTGAATGATAATCTCATAATTTGCTTACAAGAAACATGGCTAAGATGTCCGCCAGTGAAAGACGGCTATGTTACAATGCTGAATCCTGCAGGGAAAAATCCATACAGACGCCCTTTCGCCGGCTTGATAACCATGTTGAAAATCGGATGTGATTGGAAGGTGCTCAACAGCGAAAATCCAAATTTGTTTGTGCAATGTACGCTGCTACAACAAAAAGATCATGATGGGAAACAGCCTCAACAACTACTAATACTGAATATATATTGGAATCCAGCGATGATCACCACTAAGAAACTAACAGTTACGGTAATAAACCTGTTAGAAAAGTACATGTATAAGAAGTCTAACATCATACTTATAATATGTGGTGATATGAACCTGACCTGGTTCAATGAAAAGGGCGTGCCGTTAACCAAATGCTGTTCCAACAGTCTCTTAAATCAGAAGAGAAGGATCATCTGGGAGAATATCATGGAGGCCTATGATTGTGACATGGTGAATGGTCAAACGGATGGAGATAGGCCACCTAAATATACGTGGCACAACATGGGTACTGCAAAGGTACTAGACTATATATGGGTCTCAAAACACGCATGGAACCTAATTTATGAACTGAACATAATCCCCACTAAAAACAGTGACCATGATCCGTTGGTATTACATCTGAGGATTACATCAGGAACTAAAAAGTCAGCAATGACTCAAGCCTTGGAACTAAATAATGGAAAAAAACAGGTTACGACTATCTACCGCTCAGATATCCTGTATCACGGCGAAACTAGAGGCAGTAGACCCAATGTCCCTTTGCAACGTGGATTATGTGTCACTGTTACCTTTGAAAAGTTCATCGAACTTGTGGAAAAAAAACTCTGCGAAAAAACATACCCATGAATGGAGCACAAGAGTATACGATGAAAAAAAGCGTCTAAAACGTGACATATGTATGCTGAAAGCACAAGGCGGTAGTAATAGTGCCAACCTGATAAAAAAGAGGACTCAAACATATCGCAACTGGGCTAAAGCATTTAAGTTCCAACGATACCAAGAAAGAGGCGAAGTCATGTTGACCATGATGAAATCACACAAATGCAGAGATATTTGGCAAATTCTAAATAATTGCACAACCAACAATGTGATCAAAATGGCAAATGCGGTCACTGAGGCAGAGTGGAATAAACATTTCACTAAGGTCTTTGCAGGGGATGTGGAAACTGACATCAAACAGCGTGATCTAAGGTCTGTAAACTGGGACTGCACTGAAGCCAGGGACGATATCTTATCGGCCATTGGAAAACTGAATAATTCCCGAGCCGCTGGCCCTGAGGGCATTTCTAACGTAACGCTTAAACAAAACAAACTGGAATGGGCGAAACTGATTGAGATCTTATTTGCCAACATTAAAAAGCATAGAGAGATTCCGGCCTCGTGGACCTCGGCAATTATAGTGCCCATATTTAAGAAGGGCGATCGAGCTAATCCGGCAAACTATCGGCCGATCGCCCTACTAGACACCATTGGCAAAGTGTTTGCGAACTTTTTGCAAAAAAAACGAACTAAGTGGGCCGATAAAAGAGGAATCACAGATCCTAGACAAACTGGTTTCACAAAAGGCGTTGGAACGGAAAACAACTTGACCCTGTTAAACTTACTCAAGCTGAATGCTATAGAAAAAAAAACTCATCTGTTTATAGCATTCATTGATCTCCATCAAGCATTCGACTGCATCGATCGGGAAACCCTATGGACAAAATTAAACAATTGGAAGTGCCCAGATGAGATTCTGTTTCCGATCATTGCATTGCATACAGACACGTCCATCCAGATAAGATTGAATGAAGCCGGAACTCTGTCGGAGAAAATGAGGACCAAAAGAGGCGTAAAACAAGGCTGTCCCATAGCAGCATGCCTGTTTAAGCTATTCATCGCCGATATCCCATCAGCACTGAAAGATGTGCGTTGTTTTCCGCCGAAAAGAAATGGATCTCACATAAACTGCTTAGTTTACGCGGACGACATAATCTTAGCAGATACCACGCAGATTGGCTTACAACGTTTATTACATAAATTATATCAGTATATGAATGCAAATCACTTGAGTATAAATGCGACGAAAACAAAAATTATGAAAATTGGAACGCATAAAGGAATAAAGAAAAACTGCTTCAAGTGGCAAATTGGAAACTCGAAACTCGAGGAAGTACTGGAAATCAGATATCTAGGCATAATGATATCCGCGTCTATTTGCGAGATGAGTTGGTCAAAACATGTAGGCTGCCGTATGAATATCTTGGCTATCCAAGGAACCCGAATCCACAACCTGTTTGGTAAATTTTCCCTAACCCCGATTCGGCAATTCTATTTGCAAAAAGTAATCCCATGTGTTACTTATGGAACAGAAGCAGGTTGGAATCTTGACTACAAACTGTGGGCAAAACTGGAAGGCCACTTCTGGCGACGTGTGCTGAAGTTACCAAATTGCTTCCCAATCTCAGTAATAAGGCATGAACTTGCGCTAGATGATCTATATACAACAGTAATTTGGTAGTCACTAGCATTACTGAGAAAGATGACACTCCCGAAGAAAGAACCTGCCTATGAGATCTTGGCGATGGATGATGTGCGACCGTCTGAGCAGATTCTATCCTCCTGGTCCACAAAAATTCACGACATCATGCGAGCTGCCAGTATAAGCAAAGAAACATTGATAAAATGGCCTCAACTCGCAAAGAAAAAACTAAAAGAATGGGCCTGGGTATGTAACATGGAGCGTTTGGAAATCATGGTGTCGGCGCCTAAATTGGGGCCAACTTCTAACAAATTAAATACGATGCCAAGATATCTTGTTCAGTTCCCCTCAAGACATCACCGTGACCGTTTTCTTCGCCTAAGAATGAATGCGTTACGAACAAAAGAAGTCTTACTAAGACGATAACTGGTCTTAGTAAGACTGTGATAACTGGTGCAGATTCTGTTTTAAAGAAATCGAGACCATAAAACATTTGGTAATCGGCTGTCTCAAACTGAACTCGAAAAGATCGATACATCTGAGCAAGTATGCACCGATAAATGGAAATATGGAGGAATGGTGGTTCAGAATCTTGAGTGGGAGTTCCGTCAGTCTAACTTGCTCGGTGATAAACTTTATTGACATGCTTGATATCTAAGTCTGTGGGCCAGGACATTAGAACGGTTGTGTTATTCTTTCTTGTGAATGAGGAAATTGATTAGAGAATTGTGTATTTCAAAAAGTTTATTAATAAACTAAAAGAAAAAAAAAAAAAAAAAACAATAAGTGCAAAATCAAGCAGTGGATTTATCTTCATTATTGAGTTACTAATACCAGTGGGACTGCAAGCACTGGAATTGGCGACAGCCCTAATGCAAGATTCGAAATCCTCAACATGAAGGAGAGAGGCCAAGTGCAATTCAAATCAGCTAGAGGAATAGAGGCAATGAAGGGCCTATATAATTGGGCATTGTTAGATGCCCAATCCTTTTCACTCACTGCATTTGTTTGTAAATCTTCCTGGGAATTCATATTTCACGTCACTACTGCCCAGAAATTCTTTACATTTTTTGAAGTAACAATCTGCAGCATTCTTACACGTTCTTTATTTTTCCTGTCACATTTCAGGGAACAAAGCCACTTTTTGTAATTATATTGGCACTTCTTCACTGCCACGGAAGATTCTGATTTATTTAAAGAAGAGGTGCCCTTTAGCTGTCTTCGTTCGATCCTTAATACTCTTTTTATCCTGAATGAGAGGGTCGTAACAAGATTTCCTCCAAACCCCAAAATGTACACGCCTAGATTGATTTTTACTACAATTCATGAGAAATGCAGGAATTAAAGGTGGGGTTAATATCACCATGTTCTCCTCCATATTCACCTGTCCCAAGAAAAATACAACCTCTTTGGTAAATTTTAATTTGCTACCCACAATTGTTACCAATTTGTGGCCCTTATTATGGACGACCAAGCCAATTTTGTGACCCACAGCTTTTGTTTTTAATGGAATGTGAAATGAAGCTTTAAAGGGGAAACTGCCACTCTGAGCTCTCTCCATCACTATTAGGAATTCACAACATGTAAAGAGTGACTGACTGAGAATAAAATAGTGAAGGTGCACGTTAACATTATTTCTGAACCAAATGGGCTTGGGCAGAACATCCGCTTCAATGCTACCATTTGGCATTCTAAGAGCCCATTTGTGAAACGAATTGCACCATGTTTCCATGTTTTTCCTACTAATTTCATATCTGGCCGTTATACGGTTATTTTGTGAAGCATCCACGCCACAGAGAGAGTTTAACTCTCTGGCCATAATCAGGTGCACCTGAGGTTGAGTGACCCTGATCAGATCACATATCAGAAATGTGCACGACAAAAATGTCCAGGTCCAAACACGAAGGATTCCAATAAAGATTTAGCAAATATGATGGGGTTTTCCCTAAATCTGACCTATGGATGACTTTCACCCCTAGAATACCATAAATTGAATTTGACACCACCTTAACATCTTTGTAGATACTGTTGTTAAGTAGAATGGCCAGGCTGCCTGATCGGCGCCCACCTTTACTAGTTGTTGCCAACTGCTCTATCATAATATGTCCATCAATATGGATAGGCTTAGTCACCCACGTTTCCTGTAAGAAAGTTTAATGGTTGTCACAAGTGGTGTTTGTCATCCCCCCATTTATAAAACTGTTGTAACCCCTGATGTTCCAGACCATGGCCCTTACTCTCTCAATTACCAGATTCATATAATGCAATATTGTATTTTATTTTACTCATTTATATGATTGTGTAAAGACCGAATTTCCGTCTATATCACAATAAAATTATTATTATTATTATTATTATTATTATTATTATTATTATTATTATTATTATTACTATTATTATTATTATTATTTTTATTATTATATTACAGGATTCTGACTAAAGGCCAGTTCCTCTGCCACCAAGTTTTTTAAAGTTTGAGGCGAGAATGGTGGGCCAAGGCCAATTGATCTCACGCACAGGCGCTCTTAGTATGGAAGGGGGCATGAGGCGACCTATGCAATTACACATAGGTTGATTGCTACAAGTAATTTTCAACGGTTTCCGTTTCAAAGGGTCAAAGCAATCAACATTGGCAGCTAGAGTTTGATCATTAAAATGTCCAAGACAAGGTACCAAATCATAACCTACGTGTGTTAATAAATCTGATTCAGCCAATAGCATTTTTTGCAACAATTTTTATGATATTGTCAGCTGTACCAAATCTGTAAGATCTTCATTGAAGAATTACACTCTTTCTATGAGCCTCATCACAAGTCTGGGGCTAATCCGGCGCAATTACCGCTGAGCAGAAATAGCGTTACCGCTGGGTCATGCGTCGGAATTAGCGCTGCATCACAACCTGGCATGAATGCCCCCCCAGACTCTGGCAGTAACTGTGCCGAAATAGGGGCTACCACAGAGAAATCAGTGCTAATAGAACACCTGACGGCAATCCCGGCGCTAATAACGCTGGCGGAAATTGTGTCACTGCCGGGAGAGGAAGCATCGCAGCAGCCATTTTGAAAAACACAGTCCATTAAATATCTCCACTTCCTGCAGCCAGTTAGTCCTGGTAAGTAGCAAAAATGACCCACGAGAGGATACGAGCCAAGGTGGCCAAGCATTGCCTGTGCAACCCCAAATTTAATGAGGGGGAGCCTGTGGTCCTCACAGATGAGGTGATCGCGCACAGTAAGGAACTTTACAGCAGTCACCAATGGAAGACCAGTGGGCAGCACAGGCCAGCCATCTGCAATTCCATCTGCCAGAAGGTTACAGCAGTTTCCAGTGTACCCAGTGATGGAGAGGACTGCTGCAAGCGGAGGAACGACCTGAGGGTCAGGGTGAGGGGACTGCTGTCCCAACACTGCCAGGAGTCCCTGGCGACTGGAGGAGGTACTGTTGAGCCACTGGTCCTCACCGCCTGGGATTAGAAATGCAGAACTGTGCCGCAACTCAAAGGCATAGAGGGAGTCAGCAGTGCAGATGTGGGTGCCAGCAGCCAGGAAGTAACAGGTGAGTGAAATCCACCCCCTTAGCATAAATACATGCACAAATGACAGCCCAGCATAAGATGCCCTAGTGGACAGTGATACAAGTCAGCAGACCCTGAAGCAGGGCATGCCAACAGGGCAGGGTGACAGGGTGGCACATCAGCCACCCTCCACAGCAGCCATGGGGCAGGTCACCAAGGGCACCCCTGAGCATCACAGTAGCGGGAAGGGCATGCAAGTGCACCAAGCATATGCCATGCGCACCACACCCCTACTAGCGCACCCGGTGTCAGCGGGATTGAGGTGCGTGAGCAACCACAACACCGTGCAGCAGTCACACCAGCATGTTGCATGCCCAGTAGGCCTGCCCTATGTCGGCATGGCAGATGAGCCACAGGGAAGTACACGTCCCACACACTGTCATGTGCCCAGCCCACTAATCACTGTGCACCACAGTGCAGCCTGCTGGCTGCACAGCAGTGCCCCATAGAGCAATGACAATGGCATGTACTAAGCCACCCCAAACCCATGTGAGTGCCACCTGGGTAGGGCATGTGGGGCCATGAAGGACCAAAAGCATGCATGTCAGATGTAAGCTGCTCCAGCATGGACACACTGCCCTAATCACACACAGGCCAAAGACCAAGTGGCTATGTGTTCCACACACTTTGCTACAAGCAATCCCATGATGCTGGGCCCACATGCATTCCTCCCATGCCCAACGATGCTCATTTGCCCATATGTGTGGGGTCACACCATACACCATAGCAATTGTGGCTTGCATGCCAACACACGTGGGGGAACCATACCTGACAGCTTTTCTTGTGTCCCCTACAGGCACACACACATCGGCAGAGGCATTAGAGGAGGACGAGCAGGTTGCAGGCCCATCAGTTAGCGGCTCTTGCAGGCCTTCAAGGTCTGCCACCACCCCACAAAGGCCACACAAAGCCCCACACAGGACACACCAAGGCGGATGTCCTGGCATGTTACTCCGGAGCAGAGCAGGGCCAAGACAACACCCACACCACAGGCCACTAGGAGCAGTGCAGGTTAAACTGCACCCACACCTGCAGCCGGAGACACAATGAGGACACACCTGCTGGCGGGGCAACTGAGGAGCCACAGGGGGTCACCAGTCTGTTGTTGGTACCTGCCGAAGGGCCACACTCCCCGGAGAGCCCTCCACACCACCAGCACCAACGCTCCCCGGAGAGCCCCCTTTGCCACCACCAGCACCAAGGCTCCCCCTGAGAGCCCTCCACGCTGCCAGCGCACACTGACACCGGAGCTGAATGTTGATACTCCCTCATATGGCTCCCCTGAATCCATCCCTCGGCCAGTGCATAGCCCCTCGCCCACACAGCACACTCCAACACGCAGCATGCTGTTGCAGAGGCTCGAGGACATGGAGCGAAGACAGCAGGAGATGGAGGAGATTTGCCACATGCACCCCAAACACTTCCAGGCCATTAAGGACAGCATCCATGGCGTGGCATGGAAAAAAGGGTTGAAACAACAGCCAACACATCCGCCCAGACACTGTACGCCCAACGGGTCAAGGAAATGATAGAAGGCGCCTCTGCACTGGCAGAGGCCATCCGGCAGAGCACAGATGTGCAACGCCAGCAAAACATGGGGATAGGCTCCATCCCATCCACCTCGACCACACCCACAGATGGGTCACAGCACGGCACACCACAGCGACAGTCACAGCGCCTACAGCACCCAAGATCACCACGGGCTGGTGGGGAGGGGGAGAGGCCACGATTGTGAAGGACTCTGGGACATGGATTGCCATGAGTGACCATGCTGGGAAGTAGGTGGTGCCAGGGCGAAAGGGATGATGTGATGGTGAGTTGGTGGTGGGAGGGGGGATTGTGTGATGGGGAGTTGGTGGTGGGAGGGGGCAAGGGGTTGCGTGATGGAGAGTTGATGATGGGAGGGGGATTATTTGATGGGGAGTTGGTGGTGGGAGAGAGTGAGGGGGGATTGTGTGATGGGGAGTTGCTGGAGCGAGGAGGGATTGTGTGATGGGGAGTTGGTTGTTTTGGGGATTGTGTGATGGGGAGTTGGAGGGAGGAGGAGGTATATTTGGGGTACTTCATTACATAACAATTCACTCCATCAATGCAAGGACATTCCTCATTGTGTCATTGTCCTCTTTATCGTTTGGTGGGTGTCACACAGTCGTGCATGGCTTGTGCAATGTGAAGATGTCAAAAGAATGTATCCATTAGTCTCTGGCATGCCAATCTCCCATCCCTCACGTCATCTCTGGCAATGCGTGCATTTGCCTCAGCTCTGGGCACTGCTTCCTCATCCTCATCCTCTGGGGGTTGCATGTCCACGTCAGGGGGTGGTGGGTCATTTCTACTCAGGCAGATGTTGTGCAGCATGTCACACATAAGCACAATTTGCCCCACTTTCTCTTGAGCGCTCATCAGGGCTCTACCAGTCTGCTGAGGCAGCGAAAATGTGCCTTTAGGGGGCCAGGGTTACGCGGGATACACACACAGGACCTGCTGGGAGCGTGGTTGTAAGAAATATCCTGCACTGTTTGTGTATCACACACAGGGGTAATTAACCAGGGTAGTTGTGGGGATTTCAGAGTCACCTGCATGGGGGGAAGCACAGGCATTAGGGGTAGGGTATGGGGGGACACACACTGTATCAGCCCTATGTTTTACTTGTGCATTCACGTGGACCTTCAGTTCACGGCATAAGTCTATTTCATGTCTGTGCACGCAGTGTCACTCATGTCATGCATTGTTGGTGCTACACATGTACCCGGTTCCCTTGCAGTAGATGTCACATAAGGTGTCTGTCAGTGACATGTGCAGCGGAAATGCTAGATGTCATGTTGCAGTGTATTTCCACTGTTCATAGCTCATGCTGGGTACTCCATGGGACCTCCTTGGGCATGTGGTGCCAACGGGTGGGCATTGTACGCTGGCCGCACATGAGTATGTGGCTTCGGTACTGGCAGGGTTTTCATTTTTGTGGGGCAATGTGGCCATTTGTCAGCATTGATCTGGTTGGCGCATGTTGCCTTGTGGTACCTGTGGCCATGTTGGTGTATATGGTCGCTACTGTATGTGTACTACTGCTTCTCCATGCAGGTAACTCAGACATGTGCTGTCTCCCTGGCTTGTTCTGTGATGATAGTGCAGTAGGGCGTGAGGTACAGATTTTCCATTCACTTGTCATGCCATCCTTTGTGTAGTCATTTGCATCCCCACCCCCATTTGGCCATGTGCTTCACGACGCATGTGTGCTGATTTTCTACTTGATTTTCTACTCACCCTGTCCGTTGTCCTCTGTGCCTCTCCATGTACCCTGGCAGTGTGCTGTTCCATATGACCATGGCATCGTGGGTGGAACCAGGGTAGCAGGCACAGCAGTGGGTGATGTACAGGTTGGGGTCGCAGGTCGACTGCACATTTAGTGAGTGGTTGTGCTTGCGGTTTTGTTACACTGCTTTGTGGGCTTGGGGACCAACCAGCGCAACATCGGTACAATCCAGGGCAGCAATCACATTTTGCATTTGGGCAAAGGCATGGTACTGTGCCTTCATGGCATTGGCCTGCCTTGGTATGGTAGGCAATGGGATGTGGCATTGCACTTGCCGTAGGGCTTCAAGCACATGGCCCAGCACTGCATAGGATGTGGGCTGTGCCAATGACGTGCATCATGGCCACAGAGTGCTGGGAGGTGCCAGTCCCATGGAATTGTAGGGCGGACAATAGCTTAAGCAGTGGGGCACAGCTGTCCGTATGTTGATCTGCACTGTGGTAGGCATCTCTGTTCTGGTCTCCCGGCTGAGGCGGAAAGGGTGACCAACTGGCTGTCGTGAGGGTCCAGGGTGAGGGGCTATCCCTGGGGATCAGTGCACAACTTGATTGGGCTCTCCTCCTCCTCCTCCTTCCCACACCTGTGTACTCCTTAGCCATGGCCTGGTTGTCCTGCCTCTCTACTTACAGGTGCAACATGAGCGGCTGCCTGTCCCAGCTCACAGTGGCTAGTGTCAGCATGGTGTTGGAAACAGTGTTTGTGGTAGGGGTGTGCCTTATGTAGCCCTCTGGGCTGGATTGGGATCCCCTGTGGCTTCATTTCAGGCACCTGTGTTCATTTAACTCCAGTTAGAAGCGGGAGGTAACCGTGCAGTGTTTTTGGCAGTATTAGCGCTGTTTTTGGGTGCTAATATGCCAAACATTGACTTGTGATGCGGCTGTGTTTGCATCTTGTGGCCGGATGTACTAGCGCTGGCTGTAATAGCGCCGGCTGATTTTACAGTGAGCAGTATTAGCGCCAGCTCATGATTCGGCAGACTGGTATTGGCAGCGCTAATTCCCTTACCACCACTTTAAGGGTTAACGCCAGGATTGTGATGAGGCCCTTTTATCTTTTGAACTTATCAAACAGAGAAAAGAAATCTTGTGCAATAACTGAAGAACTACACAACATTGCTGGATGCACATGTGAAACTTCCCGTAATTTTGTAATCCTGCCCCGTGTGCGGAATCTTAATTGTTTCTAAATTGTGGATATGTGGACAGATCAGGCCTCTTTTGTCATTGCATGTTTTTATTCCATTTTGTGTGGAATGTGGATGTAGCTTGCCTCTCATAATTTCTTTCAGATTGGCTGGCTGTCTTAAAGCAAGGAGCGGCATTTCATGGAAAACCTCACACAGCCGTTTATCTTTTTCCAGGATGGTTTGCAGTTCTTGGGCAATCTTGCGGAGGCATTCCATGCCTAGATGGTATGTGACAACCAATGGCGCTCGTTTTTTTTTGCCTCTTTCGCTCTGTATTCCAGGAGGTTGCTGCGGGGGATCCTTGCTGCCCAGTGGATCTGTCTGTCTACAATCTTGCAGTTGTTTCCATGGTGTAGGAAGTCAGATCTCAGAGCTTGTATGTTTTTATCCCAGACACTTGTGTCTGAGCATATTCGTTTATTTATTGTTTAAAGCACAGACCCAGCTCAAGAGCAGCAGAGCGCTGTACATAGTGTAGGTAGCCAGCATTTGGGCTGGCATAGGGTCAGGAGTACAACATGAAATGAAAAATGCACCAAAATATGAAAAATATACTGCACAATTTACAAAACAATTGGCTGCACACACCATCCAGTAAGGCCAGATGTGCAATACACTTAAAATAGTAGGTAGCTTTGAATTTGTAGTGCCATGGACTATGTATGTATGGTCTATGTATTTGTAATAGCAAACTACTTTCTTTGTACTGAGATTTGTAGATTAACAGTGGCATTCCTAGCATTTGTAGACGTTACCTTTTATAGGGTGTAACTATTTTTACAAATTATATATTTATGTATGTACAGGGTCACCAATAGCGACCCTGTAGTTATGATTAATTTGCAATCTCCATACCTGGCCAACCCCTTCAAAAGATACCATCAAGAACTTTAAGATCATTGACTGCCAGAAAGCTGTCCCCAATTTCCTTCAGAGAAAATCACCTGCAGGAAAGCTCAGTCAGAGCTGGAGGTGCCTGCACTTGGAACTCTCTCCCAGCTGACTTACAGCACACACACAAATTCTTGACTTAAAGAAAAAATTCAAGACATCTTTTTAAAGAAGCTTTCCTACCATACAGACTTTTTTCCCCTCTGGGCTGCAGGATCTCCTCTTTCGCAGCGTTGGATACACATGGCTTCTTGAATGATTGATTTGCCATATTTGTGGTTTTTTGCAGTTTTCTGGCTTCTTATCTCACCACAGCCTATACATTAACTGTGGACATGTGTTACTGCTCTCATCTTGTTAAGCCCTTTCTACTTGAACGCTCTACATCACTTGTATGCACTTGCACTTCCCCCTACTCCGCTTATTATGCACTTACTCTGATCTGAATACCAAGATCTGTGAAAGTTCAGATCAATGCTGTCCCCTCCTTATCATGTTTCACCTTCACCCATCCTCCCTTACCCCCCTCTTCCTTGTGTAACTTGCTTTGCAGTAGCCTTATGAATAAGTAAATTAAATTAATTTCAAAGATCAGGTTATTGGTCACATTTACAGTTATTTCTTCTAAAAGGCCCATCAGGCTGGAACAGAGCAAGGCACATGACATTCCGATCCGAGATCAGTGGTGGCACAGTCATTTTGTGTTCTAGAATGCCGGCAGGCCGGGAGGAGAAACAATCAGTTATGTGGAATGCCTTTGACTTGTGAAGGCTGGTGTGACAAGGCTGGGATCAAATAGCATATCAATCTTATGTTTCTCTATGCCCTTAGAGGAAAGGGAGGATTCTGACATGGAACAGGGGCACTCACAGGCATCTGAGAATTTTACAGGAGAGTGCTTTTAAAGAGCTCATAGGGCTTAGAGGAAAGGGAGGATTCTGACATGGAACAGGGGCACTCACAGGCATCTGAGAATTTTACAGGAGAGTGCTTTTAAAGAGCTCATAGGGCTTGTTTGGAGAGACTCTGGAACAAACCATTGCCACAGGGAGGCTTGTGGGGCTGGTCTGTGTCAATCAGGTGCCAGTGAAAAATCTTTGGGAAATTAGTAAAACATATCACCCCTACCAATTTTTCTAAGGCTCTCAACTTGCAACTGCACACAGCACACGTCCAACCAGCCTCTCTGAGGCAATGATTTGTTGGCAATCCGTGTGACGTTTTCAAATGTTGTTTGCATTATGTAAATGCCTCATTTAGAAAGAGTGCGTGTTCCTTAACAATAGAATACCCAATGTGTGTAAACTTCACCTTTTTGTAAGTAGCAACCTAACTCGTTTTAAAAACGTGCTTTTTTCGGATTGTTATAGATATTTTTGTGATTTTTTTAATTTTTCGGTCTACTAATGATGTGTTCTGAGACGCCACTCACAGGGCTGATAATTAAGGTTTATGAATAAATAATAATGAAGATCTCATGGTGGAGAATGTTGCTATACCATGCAGTTTCATTGTGGTTCCATAAACATAGGTCAGGGAGTACACGGTTGGGCCTTCTCTTAATCCCTGAATGGTATGGCCGGTGAAGTTCAGAGTGATCATTGGCTTTTGAGAGTGTAGTCCTTTTCCGTTTCTACACAGCACACATACGGTTGTAGACTTAAACGTGCTTCAATATAAAAATGATATGATAAACACAAACAGCAAAACAGAAAGCTAAGTGGTCATCTAATGTAATGGCCTTTCATTACAGCAACATGTTATTAGTAAGAAATACAGTATAAATAAAGCTTGTCTGTCTAAATGCATTTAACAAGTAGCACCCCAAATGCAAATGACAGTGGTATGGCCAAAACACACTATTGCTCCTGCACAGAGAAATCAATAGGCTATGTTTTCAGTTACCACCATTTTCTTTGTACTGTAAAAATGTTTCTCCTTATGCATGCTTTGTTTTTCATTTAGCACATATCTTGAATGGGGGTGCTGGGGGTAAACTGTTGAATACCTGAAGACTTCAGAAAGGGCAGTAAAGTTAAGCATCTACAGAAGAGCAACACACATTTGAGTTAGTACTTCTCATTGATGCCAATGACCCAGCAAAAAAAAAAATAATAATACTTGCCATACTTCTGCAGCGCATTAAAGTAGTTTACCAGAATTCAACGTGACAAATGAAGGAACGGGGATAAGTGAATTTAAAACTGAGTCACTACTTCGGCTTATTGCTTGTACTTCCAAAATCTGAATAGCTGCATCAAAGCCTCATTGGAAAATGTTAACAGTCCTGGTGTGATATTAACAACCAGTGCCTGCACGGCATGAGTTAGACGAGGGTGGGAACGTGGTCGCAGCACTGGTCAGTATGAGTCCATCGGAAAAAGCCATCCACCTCACGTCACACTCTTAGCATTTGTTTCTGGTGATAATAGGTGGTTCTAATGTAACACCTAGGAGCCAAAATCTAAGAAGTTGTGATTTCTTATGAAGAAGGTAAAACTGTATTTGAAAAAAACAATGCCTTTCCAAAACGTTATACATAATCATGCTGAGTGTTAAAAAACAAGCAACATTGTAAATAACTATACCATAGATTTAGGGGTGGAATACTGAATCTCCTTTTACACTACAGGTTGCCCCATCAGCACTAAGTCTCCTTATGTATTCACAGGCCTGATTTCTCTACAGGAGTTGTAGTTTCTCTTCTTAGATTTGGACCTGAATTCGTGATTTGAAGTTTCTAAGTGACCTTTTCCAGGCATCAAATGTATGTAAAATGATTTACTGAGACATCACAAACACACTAGCCTGAATGAAAACGGTTTCAAATTGAAAAGGGAAAAATAAGCACTTACTTTCCTTTGCGATCAACATAGGATTCGGATACATTAACCAATATCCTGGTTGTTTCTCGATTTAACATTCCAGAATTGTATTGTCTCCAGAAACTAATCTTTAAAAAATGAATCATAAAATCTTAAATAAACATTTTGCATGTTTAGCTATGAAAAATTAACAATGAAAATGTTTGTGAGAACTACATTTTGCTTCTAGATTTTAAGAAAATAAATTAATTACAGCTGTTGTCTCTTTTCAGAGCCCAAGTTGGCCTTTCTGTAGTCAAGCGCTGTTAAAAAGATGCTCGCTGCGCGCATGCGCACTCACACTTTTTCCAGTATTCACAAGGATCTGCACTGGAGGAAATGGTCAGATGCCCTTTGTCTTTTCAAGATACCTAAAGAAAATCCCAGAGGGCTTAATTTGTGCATGAGTTTTATGTCAGGCACTACAGTCATATCTAAATGTTATAAAATGCCCATCTCTCTGAATATGGTAAAAAGTGCTTAGTGTAAATTTGAGGTGCACCCATCATCTTCTAAATGACTTCAGCGCAAATGTTTGTAAATCTGGCCACTTGTGTCTCACTTTAATTTATATTCCATGGATCACTCTTACACCAGGCCAATAGAAATATTGCATTGTATGCTCATGAAGTCTTTGTTACTTACCTGTAACTGTATTTCTCCAACATTGGTATCTTTAATAGATTCACATGCATGAATATTCCCTGTCATCACGCTGGGAATCCTCAGTAATTTAAACAAGTGATATATCTACAAAAACATTATTTCATAGAAAATGCATTGCCTATGGTTTATAATGCCAGAGACATTCACTTCTGTAGTCCCTCCACCACATTTTGGAACCTAACCAATGAGATGGCAAGGATTAAGCCCCAACCCAGGCAACCATCTTCAGATTTTGAACCATTAAGAGACCAACCAGTTACTGCCTGGCCTTAAAGCATACTCCCAGGAGTGTTGGGAGGGTGTATGCGGTTCTATGAAAGATACCAATGCTGGAGAAGGGAGAGGGACAGTAGAACATAGGGTGCTTACGACAACAGGTGGCAGAGGACTGCCTGTCCAACCATCTGACATCCTCTGCTAAGCAGTAATGCTTGGCAAACATATGGGGTGTGCTTCAGGTGGGCGCTCTACAATTTTCTTTTATCTCCACTCCCACTTAAAATGCTACCGTCGCTGCCCTCCCTCTGGTGGAGTGTGCAGTAGGTGGGCCAGGGAGGGGACTGCCTCTGGATTAGTGGCAGTGCCTGCTGCACTTTGCTACCCAACGTGAAAGACCTTGCTTTGATATGCACTGCATTAGGGAGAATTCTCATTTCATGGCTAATTTCCCTTACCTATAGAGTCCCCCAGCAGCTTTGCTGCATTGAAGGGCTTGTTTCTTTTTACCTGCTAAGAGTGAGACTCTTTTTCCCACTCAATAGGCATTTTTGCTACGTGTGTTCTAGGCTATTTTTGTGTTTAATGCCTATGGGATCTTTTCTCTCACCCATAGGAACCATCTTTATGCATATGTGTCACACAGCACCCTCCGTGCAGTGGCACAGGGGTGTCGTAGCGACCCCCAAACATAGACTCCATACCCTGGTACTCACTACTGTCTCCCAGGGCATGTAAAGTCCCCATTGACTTTACCAGTTGATTAATATGAACTTAACCAGTACACCCCATCTTAATATGGAAGTACTGGAAAGGGTTAATAGTTTTTCCCCTATGTTCATTTTCGAGAGGGTACCTGAAAGTCCCCCTCTACAAAGTTTCTGGCTGGTGGCAGTGGCTACTACCTTTTATATTCGACTGCAATTTCTCTATGGGATTTTCCCATTGTTCGAGGCTACCACTTTTACTGAGAGCCTCTAACATACCGCCGGTTTATTTTATTATTAACTTTACTCCTATAGGCTTTATTTGCCAGAACTTTGATAAAACCTCTTTCTCGAGTCTTACTCCATTTTCCTAACCCAGGTCGGGGATCCTTTGTTCGTCCTTTTGGCAGGCTTCTGCTAAGAAGCCCTCCTTTCGGCGGCACTGAGTCTGGGGTGGGTCTGTTGTTTGGGAGGGTGAGTAGAACCCCCGGACAGAGTTGCCACAGCAACTCAGGTCGCACTCTAACCTGATAGGCTGGAGGGTCTCCCGCCAAGAAGACCACTCCACTGTGTGAGTGACAGCTATGCTGTATGAATGGGTCTCTTTCTGCATAAAAGCAGGGTCCTGAGGACTGGAAGAGCAAGACGTTGCCACTGGAACTAAGGAACCGAAGGGAAGAGAAGCCAGCGACATCTTCAGCATCTACACCACTGGTGAAGCCCTGCCGGATCGTCTCACCACTTTTCTTCCACACGACAAGAGGAGATCTTCAGCGGAGGAGCCTCCTTCCCTTGAGCTGGTGAGGTCAACCAGTTCACCCATTGCATCCTCGGACCTGCCTTGGTCGACTCGACAGTGCCCCGCACTTGAAGACCGGATAGCCAGGCAGCTATCGACTCGGACCGCGATTAAAAGGAGCGTACCTTTTAAACTTCATTTGGCAGCACCGCAGCTGGTTTCATCCCTGGGTAGAAATACAAACAATAGGTGTGCCCCAGTGTGCAAGCGTGGGCAGGGGCAGTATAAACATTCAAAACAAAGAAAATAAGAAAGGAACCCACGCCGATGACAGTCCTAAATTCTGTCAATAATTTCGGTTAAATCTCCATATTATTATAAGGTGTGTGCTTTCAAAGAAAGGCACAGGAACAACAAAACCAAAGGAAAATCCTAGGAGTACATGAAAATAAATTTATTATACAAAAAACATATTTTTTAAGAATTTCTGAATACTTTTTACACAGGTTTAAAAGACATAGCAAAAAAAATGAAACAGAAACATAAAGCATAACATTCATCATGTGTACATTATAATTTCATCAGAGAAATGAAATAGGATATTATGCAGAAAAACAATTAATGAAAGAACAGAAGCCCAACAGGAAAGAAATCGTACCTGTGGGCTGAATATCACCAGGGTGTGTAAATAATGACCCTGGTTTAGACAGAGTGAAATTATTCACAATCAACTTATGTCATATGGTTATTTTGCCAAATAATTAACTGCCAATGTGTATGAAATATCAAAGATTTGTTCCCAAAGTGCTTCCAGTAGGGAGGGGAACAAAGCGCAAGGAGAAACACGTTTCGGCGGGCCTATACAGGCTAGTGTGGTCGAAGCCTTCCTCAGGGCAGAATAGATGTAATATGGTGATTAATCCCTAAAGGGGGCAGAAAAAAATTGAACATGATTGGTACAACTAGTACTCTATAGGGAAAATTACAAAGGAGTGTCGAGGTTTTTTGATACTGTTGACAAACAAACGCGGAACACTCACCCTATGAATATATGGAGGGCAGGGGAATGCCGCGTGGTTGCTATCCCGGTGTGCCAGGAATCTTATACTGCTCGTGAAAATGGCCAGCTCAGCAGGGCCAGGGCTGAGACTTCTGCTTGCTGTGCTGGAAATCCAACAACTATAGAGGCAAGCACATGAAGAAAAGTAGATCTCAGAAAAGAGAGAAGAGGTCATTATGTTTAGTATTGTGCAAAAATGCATGCAGGCATCAAAGGATGGTGTGATGGATTATACTACTGTACATGCACCATGTGGCAGAGACTGCCTGAAGAGAGGATACGGGCACGGAGGTGACCATATGCTACTTAAGAAGAAGAAGGAAATAGATGTGTCAGAGAGACTAGAGAACGGCAGACACACTAATAGGTTCCATGTGCAGGGTGGCAGAAGAGGGAAAGGGGCGCGACCCGTGAAAAAATGGTGGCCGGTGTGAGACACACTAACAAAGTATACAGGGGTACGGACAAGATCATGAGAAGATTACCTTGGAGCATGGTATCAATCAGTGCTGGGTGGAGAGAAGCTGTGAACGCCGCAGGTCAGTCCAGGAGAAACTGATGCGGCGCGGTCGACATGCTACAGTACAGAGATTACTGTGAAAAAGAAGAGAACAAAAAACACCTGGGTCGAGCAATTACAAACGGGACATTAGATGCACGTTTGTATGGGTGGCAAAGCCACTGGAACAGACAATATAGTTGCAGCGCCTATAAAATGGAGGGTTGGATCGCCTGTAAGAGTAGAATTGAAGGCGGCTTCATGTTTGCATAACAAGAAGAACTGGTTTGTGGGGAACGCGATGTCTTCCACGGAGCACACAGTAAATGTCCCTCTACAAAAAAACTTGCTTGGTATGCTTACCGTTCGTGCTTAGAGCAGGAGTGTAGAAGACTAAGGCACACGGCGAAAGGCGGAAATGCCGTCTCATGCAGGAAAGTCACAACGAGGGAGCCTGCACCTGGCGAGCAGCTGCAGCCGAGTAACACTGACTAGCATACTCGCGTGGTGGTTGTCATGACAACCTGCCTGCAAGTAGCTTGGAAGGGGATGTGACTGGCGCCAAACCGTGCCTACGTCTCCTGGTAGGAGCATATCTAGTTGCATCGCGGCCAATGGCGCGGGGGGTGGGGCACGTATTGTGTCACAGTGCCTCAAGACCAATGGTGCAAGGGGCGGGGCAGCTGCCTCGTCGAGAGTGAGCACGGAGAAATCGTGGATACGTAGTTTAGTAAGGTAAAAGGGCTACGTAGGCATTTGTATGAAAACGGCAAGCAGAACCCATATGTGAAATGGTGTGTAAACAATGGGAGGAAAGATGGAGCCTGGTAGAATGTTAGGCTCAAGTTGCACACGGACCCCGCACAGGAGGGGAACAGCCGTAGTCACATCCAGGGTTGTTGGAGCACCCTGAGAAGGGGGATCCCTGTCCCTGGTGGCAAGGGCTGTTACCGACGACAGGATCGTCTACCAGGGTTGTACGTGAGGTCAATCACGGAGGCGGGGGCTGCACAGTTGGAGAAACCAGACATGGGTAGAAAACAAATCCCCAGAGTCAGTGGAAAAACCGGGGTAACCGGCAGATCAAAGGGCAGGAAAAGGATGTCCCAAAAGTAAGGAGGGCCATGAAAGGCCAACTTACATGGGGGAGGGTATATGCATAAATGTCGGCCAGCTGGTAGGCCGGTCAAGAGGATCATATTGGAGGTATGAATTCCTCATTGAGTCCATTGTGAAAAGAGTCCAAGCAATGGATCCAGCAGGCTTCTTTAGATAGAAGACTTGCAAGGGCATTGGTTGAGTTGACAACTATGTCAATAATCCACCACGCAATGTCATCAACAGAGTGATGTGATTCTTTAAAGTGGCATACTAATGGGGCACTCATGATCTTGCATCGGATTCTGGAACGATGTTCACAAATCCTGATATGGGCTTGGTGCATTGTCTGGCCCACATATCTGAGGCCGCAGGGACACTCAATCACATACACCACTTGTTTGCTTTTGCAATTTGTGAGGTTATGGAGGGTCCAGGGTCTGCCGTTGACCAAAAAGTCTTTGGTTTTCCTAGTGAATTTATAGGCTGTACAATTGCCACATGGAAAGTGTCCCGCAGCACTCCTTAAATTCCATAGACCCACCGTCGGTGCTGGTTTTATGAACCTCGAATGAATGAGGTGATCCCGTAGGTTCTTGGCATGTTTAAACGTAAATCTAGGGATTGGCTCATCCTGTAGACAAAGTTGAGTCAGTGGCCAGTATTTGGAAATTAGTTTGCGTATTTTCTGTGAGTGGGTTCCATGTGTAATCACACAGGTCGTCCTAGTGTTGAGGTCCGGGGTTTGAGTATCAGGTGTCAGTAGCGCCTCCCTATTATAGAATCTGGCACGCTTTTTAGATTTAGAGATTATATGCCGTGGGTATCCTCGCTGTGTCAGTCTGTTGTCGAGGTCCTGCGCATGGTGGTAAAAATCTTCAATCTCAGAACAATTGTGTCTAATTCTAAGAAACTGGCCAAATGGAAGATTCTCTCTGAGGTGTCTCGGATGGTCACTAGAAAAGTGAAGTAGGGTGTTTCTGTCACTTGGTTTTCGGAAAACATTACATTTTATAAGCCCTTCCTTGTGTTGTATTTCTAGATCCAAGAAATTCACCATGTTGTTGCTGGATTCCATAGTGAATTGGATATCAGTGTTTACGTTGTTGAGCCACACTAAGAAATTATCAAGGGTGTCTTTTGAGCCCTCCCAGATGAAGAGAATGTCATCTATATATCTCTTCCAGTGATGGATCTGTCTTTTGAATGGGTTGTTGTCAGCAAGAACGTTGTTCTCCTCAAATTCTGACATAAAGATAACAGCTAGGCTTGGTGCAAAGGTTGCGCCCATTGCTGTCCCTTTTATCTGAAGACAGAATTGGCCATCAAAGTTGAAGTAGTTCTTACTCAGGGCCAATGTTAGTAGCTCAGTGATTAATGGGACCGGGACTCTATTCTGAAGATCGTATTTAATGAGTTGTCTCCTCATGCATTCAATAGCCTCTCCCAGTGGTATGCTCGTATATAGAGATTTAATGTCCATAGTTACTAGCAAGTGCGATGTTGGATCAAAGGGTAGGTCTTCAAAGGTTTGAATGGCATGGGTCGTGGTACCTATGTATGTGGGGGTCAAAATGCTGATGGGTTTTAGAAAGAAGTCAATAAATTTGCACACTGGTTCGAGGATCGAACCACACCCAGATACGATCGGCCTGCCTGGTGGATGGGCACTATTTTTGTGAATCTTGGGGAGGGCATAGATGGTAGGTACCCTCCCTTAGTTATTGGTCAGGAATTCAAACTCTTTTTTGCTGATCCAGTCTCTTTCCCATGCGTATTTAGAGATTTCAGTAATCTCTTTAAAAATACTTTTCGTTGGATCTTGTCTAATTTTAATGCAGCTAAGGTTGTCAGCTAAAAGATCATTAACCATAAGTAGATATTGGGAGGATGTAATCAGGACGATGCCACCGCCTTTATCTGCTGGTTTTATGACCAGTGATCTATTCTTAGATAGTTCAACAATTGCCAAGTTTTCTTCTTTAGATAAATTATGGTGGTAATTACCTTTTTCTCTTTTGAGGGAATTTAGGTCCTTTAAAACACATTTCTCAAAGGTGATAATTTCAGGTGGTACCTGATGGTCCTAAGGGTAGAAAGTGGAGGGTACATGTAACCTGGAATTGGAGTCCATGTCTTCCTGATCCACAAAAAAGGCTTTTAGTCGTACCGTGCGAAAGAATTTCCGCACCTCCATTTCAGTGTTAAACCAATCGGTTTGATGTGTAGGGACATAAGAGAGTCCTTTTGAAATGGCTGATATTTGTATTCTCGAGAGGGCAAAGTTGGCAAGATTAAAGATCGGTATAGGTTGTTCTTCTACCTGGTGCGTCTCCTGCGACCTGGAGGATTGCGCATCATTGGTGGGAATTGATTGTACCACGGGTCTCTTTCTGCATAAAAGCAGGGTCCTGAGGACTGGAAGAGCAAGACGTTGCCACTGGAACTAAGGAACCGAAGGGAAGAGAACCAGAGACATCTTCAGCATCTACACCACCGGTGAAGCCCTGCCGAATCGTCTCACCACTTTTCTTCCACACGATGAGAGGAGATCTTCAGCGGAGGAGCCTCCTTCCCTTGAGCTGGTGGGGTCAACCAGTTCATACATCGCATCCTCGGACCTGCCTTGGTCAACTCGACAGTGCCCCGCACTTGAAGACCGGATAGCCAGGCAGCTATCGATCCGGACCGCGATTAAAAGGAGAGTACCTTTTAAACTTCGTTTGGCAGCACCGCTGCTGGTTTCATCCTTGGGTAGTGCAGTGACTCGAACCTTCCTCCATGACGAGAGCCGCCAGGCCGCCCTTTCTCCGTGGTAGCCCTAAAGGTAGCCCTAAAGGTGTTTTAAATCCTTTAACTACTTGTGGGGTCGGCTGCCCTCTCTCTTAACATTGTCTTTCGCCTTGCATCTACTTCTTCAAACGTTTTCTACTAAAGACTTGACTGCAGCTACAAGAACATTTTTGCTCCTAATCTCTTGGTCCTGTACCACTGACTCTGGCCCAGGTCTATTGACTCTGGCTGATTTGTTAGATCGGCTCTCACTAGATTAGTTTTCAATGAGAAATGTGTTGATGCGCCTAAATCTTCTAAACCCCTCTTCCTTCCTACTGTTTTAACTTGTGGAGTGCCATTTTGCTCAGTTTTCATTCACTTGTCTTTTGGTTAAAGTGTTACTGTGCATTACTTGTTCACAAAACTTCAGGAAAGTGTGTCTAGGGGGTGCATGAGGATATTTCGGTTTAACTTGTACTTTCCCTCCCTTTCGTTGAATTGTTAGAGTGCCATTTGTAGTTGGTTTTCACTGTGCAGTTTTGCTCAGCTTTCACTCTACCGCAAACTTGTCTACAATTGAATAGGGAGTTGTATATGCTTTTGTTTTGACTATACTTAACTTACTTTATTAACTGTGATCTATGTGTTGACTTAGAAGTGTATAAATATATATTCGTTTTTTAATACAAAACTTTGGTCAGTGTTTCCTTGCTCCATAGTACTGTACTCCCTAATGTGTCAACCCTGAATACTGCTCATCTCCCTCTTGAGATAAGTCTGACTGCTCAGCCACATCCACCAACTAAATCTTTGTGGTACACACTGATACCAAAGGGGATTTATTGCTCTCACCTGTAGTCCTAATCTGGTGTAGTGCTCCCTAAGGTAACTGCACTGGATTCTGCCTAACACTGGTGTACAGCAGTGAGGATTAAAGTATTGGATTGACATTTTAGTGTGTTACTAGTGCCTTGGTGCAACTAACCACAAGGTTAACAATCACAAAAAGATATTTTAACAAAAGTCAAAATTATGGAAAGTTATAGCCAGGAGACCCCCCTTACTAATACTGCTGATTATTTAAGGGGTCTGTGTAGACAGAAAGGTCTTCCTGTCAAAGGCAAGAAACAAGAAATGATTGATAGACTGTTAGAGAAACAAAGTCTGGATAGTGGTGCTGTAGTGCCCACTACTCCAACAAATGTGGCAAGCAGTAATGAGGATAATATTGAAGATGTTATTGTTGAGACAGATGAGGAAGAGGAGGATAACTATGTCACCCCCTCTGGTCCTCTGCCTGCTCAAGGGCCTCAGCCTGTAGCTACTGGACCCTTACCAGGTCCCACATTAAGTCCTGAATTTATCTCCCTAGAAAAAATGAGACTTGAACTTGAATTCAAAAGAATTAGTGCCCAAACTGAAAAGAGACACCAAGAATTAAGACTCAAAGAAATGGAGCTCAACCATGAGCTTGAGATGAAGAAATTGTCTTTGGAAAATGCTTCTCTCCCCGAAATCCTCTAGATCTTCCAGTCCAAAAAGACCCCGGATGCCTAAAGAGATTGTGGGTATGTATGAACCTAAATTGGACGTATTAGATTGGCTTGCTATTTTTGAATATACATTCAGTACAAAACAGAAGGTGGGTGAGGCGCGCACTCCCGGTCCTGGTCAATTAAACCTGTTGCAAAAAATAGGTAGCTGGGTCACATCCCAAAATGGACAAATATTCACAGGGTTAGATCCCTTCTGCTGAAAATCAGGTACTCAGTATTAACAGGGTTAGATCCCTTGCTGCAAATCCGGTAGTCAGTATTAACAGGGTTAGATCCCTTGCTGCAAATCAGGTAGTCAGTAATAACAGGGTTAGATCCCTCAGCTGCAGTTCTGTGGTCTGTGGTTGTTCTCCTCCTAGCGCTTTCTTATCTCAAATAATCATCAGGGAGGCTGTTAAGCAGGTGTGTCTAATTAGACTCAAAGGATTCTGGTAGCTATAGTGAAAAAAGTTTTTTTCTGTTCAGGTTGCCAGCAACCGACACCCCTCCAAAGCACAAGTCCTTCCCAAATTTGGGGGAGGGGAGAGAACTAGCTAGTGAGGGTCACAGGAAAGAGGAAATTGTTTATGAAAATTTATTCATGGAAATTGACACATATGTGTAAAAGCTGGTTTACAAAGAAACAAGGAAAAAGTAATTTAAAACTGTCGCATAGAAGCCATGGTTGGCTTATAATGGTGAAACAGGTAAAAAGCTTCTGTTAACATCACAGTTAGATTTGGTGAAGGTTAGTAGCATACGTGTATTGTGTTTGTTCCGAATACCACTATGGAATTTAGTAGTATGATATTACAGTCATGTGACCCTCACTAGCTAGTCTTCAACTACTAGCTCGCTGTTGTTCTGGACCCACCTACCTTACCACGGTTGGCCTGGGGTAGCTATTGACTCTTACTCTCTTTCCGTAGTGTCAAGTACTCCCAGACCTCCTAGTAAGAGATTACAGGAGCTTACCAGACCTGCAAGGGAGAGGACTTTGAGGGGCTCTCCTGAGGAGATGATAGAAAAAGAAATCACTCCTACTCCACTGGAGTTACTTACTGCTATCTCTAAGCAACCAGAAGCAAAGGGGAAACCCAAGACTTCCAAAAAGAAACCAGCAGAAAGCACTCCAGTGCTGCCAACCAGGAAATCTCCTAGGTTAGCAAAAATCACACCTGTGATTCCTCCTCCAGCTGAGGCTGAGGTACAACCCTGTGTGGTTGAACTAGAGCCTAAGGACTCAGATCTAGTAGGAGGCCAGGAACTCATTGGAGATCTTGACCCTGTGGACCATCCTGAGCTGCAGTCGTTACTGGCAGAAGGTGGACCCCAAAGGGCAGACTTCAGTAAGGGACAAAGAGAATGTCCAACTCTGGAAGGTCTTCGCCACCAGGCAGCTTCTCAGCTTGAAGGGCAAGAGCCTGGGAAGTATAGGTTACACTGGGAACATGGCCTCTTCTATAGTGAACCAACAGAGTCAACTCCTGGGGACTACAAAAGACTGTAGTGCCCCAAGCCAACAGACACCAATTCTTGCAACTAGCCCATGAGATACCTTTGGCTGGTCACTTGAGCTTTAAGAAGACCCAAAATTCTGGTAAAAGTGGATCCAAGAACGTGGCACCTCTAGTGCCTCTCTGTCGCGCTCCGTATGTTCCACGATCTGTCTGGGGGATCACTTGGGCTAGATGCCGCTAAAGTAATTCAGACTTCCTTCCTGAGAGCACAGCGTGCAGGGAAAAGAACACCTGTCAGGCCAAGGGCTCAGGCAAAAAGGCGGAACGCACAGCGGAGCTAGAGGGAAGAAAACAAACAAAGTAAATATTACATACCGTTTGTTGACAATTCCAGTCCCTCTACCCCCTCCGAGACCCACAAGCTTACCTGTGTATTCCTTTTTTCCAGCGGAATACCTACTTGTGATAAGACACAAGACTGGGAGTGAGTGAAGGTCAGAGGAAGTGTTCTTTCTTGAAAGAAGGGGGATCAAAGACTTTCCCCCAATAATGGATAAGTAACGTCAACAGCAAAGCGTCCACAATCCAATGAGTGAAAGCAAAATCCAATGTTCCGAAATCAAATGAGCGGGAAAAAACAGCAGAGCGTCCCACAATCCAAGGAGTGAAGCCAGGAGCCAAGTGTCCCAAGGTCCAAAGAGACAGAGCGATGCAGCGAAGCGTCCCAAAAATACCAACAAATGATGAGCACAGCAAAGCGTCCAACAAAAAAAACCAACAAACAAAAAAGGTCAAGCAAAAATTCACTGGTGTAAATAAACAGCACCGTTCTTGCTAGCGCGGTAAACAACACTTCAGGGAGAAATTAGAAGTGGTGTAAAATTTCTCGAACGCCTGGATGTAGGGTGTTTCTTTCTTCGCTCGGGGAGCGGATGGCCAAGAGCGATTGAGGAATACGGGGTTGGAGGGAGCCGGGAGCCAGACATGAGGAGCAGAACCCAACGCAAGTCCGGTGTGTATTCCGTGGTCGAGCAGGGGAGGAGATCAAACGGAGGTCTAAGACAGAATCAGGAAAACGGATAACAAGGTCCAAGGCAAAGGTAGGATTCGGCAACCAGGTAAGCAAGGAATAGGGAAAAGAACAACTTATCCCAGGAGCGTAGCTCGCGTAACGCAACGGTTTAGGAGCACCGGCTTACTGGGGGCGTGGCCAGATATAGGAAGTGAATACAAAGGAGGCGTGAAACGCACGCAAAAGAAAGTGAAAACGTTCCAAAGGATCCTTGCAGGCACGGTCCTCTTGGGAGATGTAGTTGTTTACCGGCGGTGGCGTCGGCGTTGCTGTAAACGCCAGGCCAAATGCCACGGGCTTCTCCCCTGGACATAAGAATGCCCTAGGAAACCGGGGGGCGTGACAGTACCCCTCCTCAAAGATGGGCGTCCCCCGGGTCTCGAACCACGAGACCGGAGAAACGCCTGCAAAAGATGCGGAGCGTGGAGATTCGAGGCGGGCTCCCAGGTACGATCTTCTGGGCCATAGCCTTTCCAATCCACTAGATAATGCCGGGTACCCCGGACCACTCGGTTATCCAATATAGCCTGTACCTCATATTCCTCTTCCCCCTGAATCGTAATGGGAGCGGGACGACTGCACAAGCGCGTACCGGCAACATAAGGCCGCAATAGGGAGACATGGAACACGGGGTGGATCTTCCAAGGTGAAGGTATGTCCAAGCGATAGGCTACTGCGTTAATGCATCGCGTGATGGTATAGGGACCTACGTAGCGAGGGTTCAGCTTACGTTTGCCCGGTATGCGAAGTTGCACAGTGGATAGCCAGACCTTATCCCCCAGGTGATACTGCGGGGCTGACCTGCGATGCCTATCAGCATTTCGTTTTGTGCGATCCTGTGCTTGGTGTAGATGCTGAAGCACATTGGCACGGATAGACCGTAACGACTGGGCTGTTGCCGGAGCTGCGGGTACTCGTGCCACTGAAGGAAGGATGTACGGTAGAACTCGAGGATGTAAACCGTACATGTCATAGAAGGGTGAACAACCAGCCGATGCATGGCAGGCATTGTTGTAAGCGAATTCCGCAGCCCCCAATACGGACAGCCAGTCCGATTGATATTGCAGACATAAACATCGAAGATACTGCTCCATGGTGGCATTAAGACGTTCTGTCTGCCCGTCCGTCTGAGGATGGTATGCTGAGGACAGGCGAACGTCAATGCCAAGAAACCGGGTGAGAGCCAACCAAAAACGCAAGGTGAATTGGGATCCACGGTCTGAGATAAGGACCAGAGGAAGGCCGAATAGGCGGACCACCTCTTCGAAAAACAACTTGGCCAATGCAGGAGCAGAAGGGACACCTTTGCAGGGGATAAACCGGGCCATCTTGGTGAAGGTATCTACTACCACCAGGATAGTGGTTAACCCTTGGACCGGTGGTAGCTCCACCACGAAATCAAGTGACACAGTGTGCCATGGACGTGACGGGATGGGCATTTTCTGGAGAAGCCCCACCGGTTTTCCAGGTACCGTTTTACATTGTGTACATACGGCACATTTGGATACATACTCTGCCACATCCCGTTTCATATTGGGCCACCAACACCACCGGAGGAGTAGGTCAGTTGTCTTAGTTTGTCCTGGATGGGCCGCTAGGCGAGTATCATGGGACCAGCTTAGGGCCTGTAACCAAGTCCGGGCATCAGGGATATATAGGCGTTCCTGTACATAAGGTAATCCCGATATCAGCCGTGCTTTTAGCCCTTGAAGAACCTCCCCATGGTCTGCAGCCCAATGGCGGATCCGTTCTAGTAACGAACCGGTTGCAGCACAGACACACATAACAGTGTTGTTTGGCAAAACAGGAAGGACTGCCTCTTCGGAGGGTGTATCAACTCCGATGCGAGAGAGTGTATCGGCCTTGCCATGCAAGGGGCCCGGTCGATAAGAAACCGTGAAATTGAATTGTGCAAAAAACAAATGCCACCTGATTTGTCTAGAGTTGGTACATTTCACCGTAGATAGAGCTTGTAGGTTACGGTGGTCCGTATAAACCGTGACAGGGTGTCGTCCCCCCAGTAGATGGTGTCTCCACTCCTTAAAAGCAGCTCGAATAGCCAGTAGCTCTCGTTCCATTATGGTATAATGTCTTTCCGGGGGAGTCAATTTCCTGGAAAAAAAAGCTACAGGGTGTAGCTGCCGAGTCGTGGGGCATTTTTGAGACAAGATAGCCCCAAGGGCAAGGGCAGAGGCACCAGCTTCGATGATAAAAGGCAGTAGGGGGTCTGGATGTAGCAAGACCGGAGCCGTAGTAAACGCCTCTTTCAAGGTCTGAAAGGCGGCCTGAGCCTGAGTGTCCCAACAAAAGGGAACTGAAGGACTGGTAAGGCGTGTCAATGGGGCTACGATGGCTGAAAAGGATGCAATGAAACGTCTATAAAAATTAGCAAATCCTAGGAAAGATTGCAAACTCTTAAGCGAAGTGGGAGCAGGCCACTCAAGGACTGCTCGTATCTTTGCATCGTGCATATGAACACCCTGAGAGGATATCACGAACCCTAGAAACTCCACAGAGGAAACGTGAAAGGCACATTTTTCAGCTTTTGCATATAACCCATGTTCCCGAAGACGGAGCAACACCGTCCGAACATGTTCCTCATGTTGTGATAACGTTTCAGAGAATATTAATATATCATCCAGATATATTACAACAAAAACATCCAACAGATCTCGGTAGATGTCATTAACAAAGTGTTGGAACGTTGCGGGGGCGTTACATAGGCCAAACGGCATTACTAGATATTCAAAAAGGCCGTATTTGCACTTAATGGCAGTCTTCCATTCGTCGCCCGCACGCACTCTCAGCAGATTGTAGGCCCCTCTTAAATCTAGTTTTGTAAAGAGTTTGGCGGTGGAGAGGCGATCCAACAATTCCGAAATGAGGGGTAATGGATACTGATTTTTTATTGTCACAGCGTTAAGTGCACGATAATCTACACAAGGCCGGAGATCCCCCTCCTATTTAGGGACAAAAAAAATCGGGGAAGCAGCTGGAGAACGGGAAGGTCTTATATGGCCCAGTCTCAGAGACTTCTCAATGTACTCCTTTAGGTACTCTTCCTCGGGCCGTGCCAAGGAATATATCCGTCCATGGGGGAGAATGGCATTGGGTACCAAATCAATCGGGCAGTCGTATTCCTGATGCGGCGGCAGTTGTTCAGACAAACCCTTGTCAAACACCTCAATCAGGTCCTGATATGCCGAAGGTATGTCCATCGTTGCCCTAGTAGTAGCGTTACAAGTGAGTGTACTCGAAACCAGAGCCCTGCATGGAGAGGGGAGAGATGTCCCCTGAACTGGAAAGCAATCCTCCAAACACAAGGTAGAAGAAAAAAGCACTGTTTGTTCCACCCAATCAATGATAGGGTTATGTTTACGCAACCACGGGAGGCCCAAAATGACCCCAAATTGCGGTGCAGAAATGAGATCGAAAGACAGGTATTCTGTATGCCCTTCCGTTGTGCTCATTCGCAAGGGTTGTGTTTGTTTTACGACATGACCCGAAACCAAACAGGAGCCATCTACTGCATAGACAAGTTCTGGTGACTCCTTAGGATCTACCGGGATACCATAGGTTGCTGCCAGATGTTCATCCATATAATTACCTGTTGCCCCGGAATCTATCATGACTGGACTAGAAAAAACTTGAGAGTTGGGCAACACAAAAGACATATCTAAGTATATGTGCGCGGCAGCTGCATGGAGGAATGAGCCATTGGAAGGCTGACCCGTCACATCGGCTCGATTTAGGGACGGGCTGTGGCGTTTCCCGCCCGTTTAGCAGGGCGTTTAGGGCAGACACGAATGAAGTGTCCCGTCTGTCCACAATACAGACATAGATTGTTTTGCATTCTTCTCTCCCTCTCTGCCTTTGAGAGGGGACCTTTTACTGCCCCAATTTGCATGGGTTCTACATCCCCGGAGGCTGGAGAGGATCCCAATTCGGGTTTGCCAGGACGTAGATCAGGGTAACGGCGTTCTCCACGCCTTTGTTGCAGCCGAGCATCGACCTGCAACACCAAATCAAGCAATTCAGGAAATACTGAAGGGACAGAAGGGACGACAGATAACGCGTCCTTAAGTTCGTCTGATAATCCCCTATAAAAGACTGCCGCCTTTTTTGATTCAGGCCAAGAGGTTTCTGCGGCCAGCTGATTGAATCGGGCTAAATACGCCAAAAGGGGTTGTTTACCCTGGGATATTGCCAGAAACTCTAGGTCCGAAGCCTGAGCCTTATATCTGGTATCAAAGACCAGATTCATGGCGACTAGTAGGGCATCGAAATCGTACAAAACCGGGTCATCGGACTCCAGCAACGGATTCACCCAGGCCGCAGCCATACCCCCTAGATGAGAGAGCACAAAAGCTGCTTTTGTTTCAGAATTAGGGAATGCCAAAGGACGGCTTAGAAAATGTAAACGACATTGATTGACAAATGTCCTATACATTTTGGGATCTCCCGTGAAGCGTTCCGGTGGTGCCAATGGAAAAGAACCCGGCAACACCACAGGGGCTAGGGGTGTCGGAGGAACCGGTGGCGGTACAGGAGCGGGAACATCCCCAAACTCCTCATCCACCGGCAAGGGTTGCACAAAGCTTTGCATGACATCCATGCGTTGGTGCAAAGCGGCATGTGCTGCTGCCATGTCTGTGCGTAACGTGGTAAAGGCTTGCATCATAGCAGCCATAGGATCTGCATTAGGATCCATCTCGGACAGACAGGCACCAGTATTAAGCTACTAAATCTGTCGCGCTCCGTATGTTCCACGATCTGTCTGGGGGATCACTTGGGCTAGATGCCGCTAAAGTAATTCAGACTTCCTTCCTGAGAGCACAGCGTGCAGGGAAAAGAACACCTGTCAGGCCAAGGGCTCAGGCAAAAAGGCGGAACGCACAGCGGAGCTAGAGGGAAGAAAACAAACAAAGCAAATATTACATACCGTTTGTTGACAATTCCAGTCCCTCTACCCCTCCGAGACCCACAAGCTTACCTGTGTATTCCTTTTTTCCAGCAGAATACCTACTTGTGATAAGACACAAGACTGGGAGTGAGTGAAGGTCAGAGGAAGTGTTCTTTCTTGAAAGAAGGGGGATCAAAGACTTTCCCCCAATAATGGATAAGTAACGTCAACAGCAAAGCGTCCACAATCCAATGAGTGAAAGCAAAATCCAATGTTCCGAAATCAAATGAGCGGGAAAAAACAGCAGAGCGTCCCACAATCCAAGGAGTGAAGCCAGGAGCCAAGTGTCCCAAGGTCCAAAGAGACAGAGCGATGCAGCGAAGCATCCCAAAAACACCAACAAATGATGAGCACAGCAAAGCGTCCAACAAAAAAAAACAACAAACAAAAAAGGTCAAGCAAAAATTCACCGGGTGTAAATAAACAGCGCCGTTCTTGCTAGCGCGGTAAACAACACTTCAGGGAGAAATTAGAAGTGGTGTAAAATTTCTCGAACGCCTGGATGTAGGGTGTTTCTTTCTTTGCTCGGGGAGCGGATGGCCGGGAGCGATTGAGGAATACGGGGTTGGAGGGAGCCGGGAGCCAGACATGAGGAGCAGAACCCAAAGCAAGTCCGGTGTGTATTCCGTGGTCGAGCAGGGGAGGAGATCAAACGGAGGTCTAAGACAGAATCAGGAAAACGGATAACAAGGTCCAAGGCAAAGGTAGGATTCGGCAAGGAATAGGGAAAAGAACAACTTATCCCAGGAGCGTAGCTCGCCTAACGCAACGGTTTAGGAGCACCGGCTTACTGGGGGCGTGGCCAGATATAGGAAGTGAATACAAAGGAGGCGTGAAACGCACGCAAAAGAAAGTGAAACGTTCCAAAGGATCCTTGCAGGCACGGTCCTCTTGGGAGATGTAGTTGTTTACCGGCGGTGGCGTCGGCGTTGCTGTAAACGCCAAGCCAAACGCCACGGGCTTCTCCCCTGGACATAAGAATGCCCTAGGAAACCGGGGGCGTGACACTCTCCCTGTGGTGGGAGTACCATTTGAGAGGGTAGGAATCAACATTGTTGGTCCCCTTGATCCTCCAACTTCTTCAGGCAACAGGTTTATACTTGTTGTAGTAGACCATGCTACTAGGTTCCCTGAAGCAATTCCTATGAGGACTGTTACAGCTCCGTCTGTAGCTAAGGCCCTCCTTGGTATTTTTACCAGGGTTGGGTTTCCTAAGGAGGTAGTATCCGACAGGGGGTCAAATTGTATGTCCCACTACATGAAGGCCATGTGGAAAACCTGTGGAGTTACCTACAAGTTCTCAACCGCATACCACCCCCAGACAAATGGGTTGGTAGAAAGGTTTAATAGAACCATGAAGAGCATGATAGGAGCTTTAGAAGACCCCCTTAAGAAAAAGTGGGATCTTCTACTGCCATGCCTTCTCTTTGCATATTTTTTAAATTTGTTTATTTGTTTTGGTTTTTAATAAACCTTTACAAAAAGATACAAGAAAAATCAACGACAAATGTACAGGGATATACAGAATGAAAAGCACGAAGCAACATAAAACAAGGAAAAAAACAATAAACTCAAGTAGATTAAAAACACAATTGAATCGATTTCGGAATAAAAAAATGTACAAAGTAAAAATCAAATAGTGAAACAGATTCATTGTTTTGCGTAAAATACATATTCATAATGAACTTAATAGGTAAGGAATCAATAAAATGGCTAACTGGACAAGAAAATAACAAATAAGGTATTGGTACACTTCATACAAAAGATCACAGTAGCTTTTAGACCCTAACATGAAACCACTTTCCTTAGCTTAGAAACGGCCCTAGAAAAGTTTCAAACCAATATCGTAAAATAGGAGCACTCTTTCACCACACTAACATAAATCGCAAACATTTCTTAGAAAAGAAGTGACCCGAATGGTCAATATTGCTGAATTCTCATGTAACAGTCTGTGCCATATACATTCTCTGTTTACCTCATAGGTACAAGGAACAAATTGGGCAAAATAGCTTATCCTGTAAGGTAAAAGCCCGGGGCACACCAGCAAAATATGTTGTAGAGTTTCTACGACTCCTTCCTTTTTACAGAAACCATTTCCAATCCCCTAAAATGCAGTTTCTTATGCATTTAATTTGATTGGTTTGAATTACATTGAATCGAAAACGCATGTAATCGTTCCGCATTTGTTTACTAGGGTATTTCTTAAGGTAGCTTTCCATAGCCGGAAGCCATTTCCAAACGGAACTTGCATGTTTATATAGTTTCGTTTCAGAGATTTTTCTTTCAGTTCTTGCCAGTCAAAGCCCAGGAGGCTGGTTTTGACTTTCTTGGGTTTATTGCAAAGTGAAACTACAGACATACCAATCCTAACTAGACATTGCATCGTCTCTTCATGTAACAAATTGAAGAAAGGGTTGACAAGATCCCTAGCCACACATACATACAAAGAGTCCTCAGCCGCCTTGTGGCATTTGCGCCACAAGTACATACGTTTCCATGTAACAGTAGTGGCAAGAGAAGTTAGTCCAAATTCTTATTTAATTAGTTCTAATGGCAAACATTTAGGTAGGAAAAAGAGTAAGGGCCTCCAAATGTTACCTTCTATGTGAGTCAAGTATGCATGGAGATCATCAGAAAACAATTCCAGGCCATAGGTAAGATGGGGTATGGCTTTACTGATAAAAAACTCTTTTAGCAGAGTCGCAGAGAACTTCCCAAATTTTGTTTCAATCGCATGCATTTGCCTAGTCACAATCTCAGCTTTTAGTTTCAGCTGGTTTTTAATTAGAGTATTGGACCCTGTCCCAGAGAAGTGGAAGCCCACATACTTGAAAGCGGATTGGGCTTTGATGGTTTTATTACCACAAAGCCATGTGAAAGCGTTTTCCTTCTTATTAGGTCTACCAAAGCGTACAATGACCGTCTTGGAAGGATTGATTTTTAATCGTAGGTCAAGAATGAACCTCTCAAAGGCCTTGAGCAGTCGCTGAAGGCCGACCTTAGTATTGTCCATAAGAAGGAAGTCATCGGCATATGCCATCCAGGATAAACAAATACCATACAATTTGGGACTGATCAAACCCTTATTATTCAAAGCATCATTGGCACCACTCACATAAAGATTAAAAAAAGTGGGGGCTAACATGTAGCCTTGTCTAAGGCCATTAGGAATAACAAGTTCTTTAGAGAGGAGACCTTCTATATTTAATCGCACTCTTATCCTAGTATCTGAATAAAGAGCCATAATAATTTGGAGCAAGAGAATAGGGATATCAAGATCTTTAAGTAGTAGCCATAGAATTTTCCTGTCAACAAGATCAAAGGCAGAGCTAAGATCCATTGGTGCCACAAAAGTGGATGGGTTTCCCCCCTTTATAGATCTGGAAGTTAGAGATTTTAATATTAGGCCTCCGCAGTTGGTACCAACCTTTTTTTTAAGCCTATCTGTTTAAGGTCAAGAATATGCTTGTCAGTAACCCATTTTTCCAAATCACGTAAAACCAGAGAGACAAAGAGTTTGGATTCTGGATCTGCAATTTCGATCGGTCTGTAACTTGACAGATCCAACCGAGAACCCTTTTTAAATGCAGGAATTACAATAGAAATCCTCCATGATAAAGGAATGTATTTACATGAAAGAACATTTTCAAACAGCAAGAACAAAATGTGGGCCCAATTGACTGGATCAAGCTTAAGCAGTTTGTTGGAAAGGTTGTTGGGATCAGGAGCACCCGAGTTTTTGGATTTAACAATAAGGTTCACAATGTCCTCTTTAGAGTATTTTAGGTCCCAATTCGGGCTCCGTTCTACCTTGAAAGGAGCAGTACTATTGTTGAGAGTGAACAAATTAGCAAAATGGCCTAGCCATATTTCTTCATCAATAGTATTCATGTTGGACCACTTTTGAGGTCTCTCCACTTCATTAATTAAAGACCAGAAGTTGGAGCAGTTGGAACCTTTCAAAGCACATAGCATCTCTTCACCGTCCATTTGTGAGCGTTGACCTTTGTGGTGGATCAGCCAGTTTTTGTAGCTTTGTTTGATTTTCTTTTTCTTTAACGTGATATCTAGTTGGGAAAGACTTGATTTATAAAGATGTCTTAATTCTTTCCTATCGGCACATCTACGTTCATGGACTATACTATCAGTACTATGATTCTGACGTTTTTTTAATTCAAGTTTTTTAACTATTTGTTTCTCTATTTTGTTAGTAGTGAAATGAATGTATGCAGTAAATTTCATAGCAGAATAACAGTTTGCCCATTGACAGGGAATAATGGTATCATAGTCAGTCACCATAGTAGAGGTGAACTTGACATTCTTACCATGAGTCCATTTTATTCTATTTCCTTGTACACTGGAATTCAGATCATATTTGTACATATATACCTTTGTACTTTGTACATTAACATTTGTTTCGAACATCAAAAAGCAGTGGTCGCTACAGCTAGTTTCTTTGATCTCAAATTTTCTCATACAGGTAGACAAGTCAAAGGACAGAAAAATATAAACGATAGAGGAAGTGAGACCTCGGGCTTTCCATGTAAAATGGTCACTATGCAATAAATCAAGAGCCCACAGTTCCACAAAATGAGTCCACATTCTACCCCTCGTCTTGGGGTTGCCCCCTGTTTTACCCAAATCGCTAGAATTGGCTAAGATGATATCACCAATCAAAAGTTCACTATAGCAGTCAGCGTTGAGGTCTCCCGCAATCACAATCTGGCCACCTTTGTTGTTATCCAACCACAATTCGATGATAGATCCCAACTTAATTAACCCATTAGCAAGTTCCAGATCCGAGAGTTCGTTTGTGTTCCAATACACATTGACAATAAGAATGGCTATACAATCTTGATGAACCCCAAGCTGGAAGGAAACCACGAGAAAATGATGTAAACATTGCCATTCCCCTGTTTTTACCAAATCATTTGTTATTTTGGTGCCTATAATAAGGCCCCCTTTGGGGCGACCCTTATTGCCACCATATGCACAGTTAGAGATCGTCATATAGCCATCCCAACACAGATCGGTTCTACACCATGTTTCTTGTAGTAAAATAAAATCAAACTGTACCAGAAAACACATAAGATCTTCATTATGTAGGAGGTTAAAACTACCCCTCGAGTTCCAACGTACAAAATTTAGAACACGCTCAGAGCTAGAGTGGTTTGCCCAGCTGTTTGAGCGAGTCAATCGACTCGCGCAAAGACAGGGCTAGCCACCTCCACTCTTGCTTATCAAGTTCAGAGTTGGCTTTAGAGTTGACCCTTTCTACGTTGTGCATTGAGTAGCCTGTATCACCTTTCGCTTGCCTAGAAGGCATGTATGGGACCTGAGGTAAATAGGCCTTGTGTCCTCGAGATTGGAGTTGCTCGGCTTCTTTCAAGAGTAGCGTTCTCACCAATGGAGAGGGAATGATCAATCTAACATAATCATACCTGAATTTATGTAGGAAATCAACCAAAAAGATGTCACTAGATGTAATGAGACTAAGTTCAGGGATAGCCGCAAACAGAGATAAAATGTATGGTCTGTTTAGAACGGGATTGCCATTATCGTTAAATAGCGTTGTGAGAATTAGTCCAGGTAGATCTGTCCTTGCTGGTTGTCTGAGATCAATGTCAGGTTGAGCAATAGTTGGTATTCTCTGTTCGTAACATTCGTTAGATTCGTTAGGGCATAGTTGCTCACCAGAGCCCTTAGTCACTCGGGGATCAATTCCTTTCTTACTGTCATATTCAGTTGTATTGTTTTTGGCTAGTGAAGCGGGCAGGTTACTCTCAGGTTGTAGTAACATATTATCTTTAAGCACTTTCCGAATAAGTTGGTGCATTTCTTCCTCCCTGTTATCACAAACCAACCCCCCCGGCCCTTTACCCACAGTACTAGGTAACTTTAGTAAACTCATGGATGTTAGTTGCCATATTGACAGGATTACCTTGACTGGTTACTGTTGTCTGAGTAAGGGTTTTAGGTACGTTTGAACAGGTGGTAATCAAGCTCGTACTAACAGTGGTGCCACAGTTCATTCCAAAATTGACCACGGGTCCGGTTTTAGGGACCTGTTGGTCAAATTTCTTCTCAGTCATGCCATTGTTTACAGTCATATCAGCTTGGACCTTCCTCCCCCAGACCTGATTAGAATTTAGCGGCACTATATAGTTTTCTAGCGAAGGAGTTGCTGTAAAGATCTCATACATGGCTCCCCTTTTCTTTTTCAGAACATCACATAAAGCCTGTTCCGCCTCAGAGAAAAAGCCTTGTGTATCAGGAACATTCACTACATCTAAGTCAGCAGGGTTGCATTGTATGTTCATGTTTTTTTTGTGATTTACGACTTTGTCTTCCGGGACAAAAATTGCGTCCACATCTTCCAGCATTGCGTGTTTGATTTCAGGTGCCCTCATGAATTACGAGATGATTTTTTAAGAGCATCATTACTATTTTTTTCCTAATTTTGGCCAGTTTTTTGCTCTGTCTTTTTGATACTTTTACTTCAAAGTCATCATTAGAATTAGAGAGCTCTTTCTCAACTATGGACAATTTAGCTTGCACCCCTTCACCATGGGGCTGAACGCCACAAACATCCTCCTGGGTAGGAGGTAGAATTGATATTTCATCAAAAGGTGGTGGGTTAGTTGTCACATTCAGATCTTTAGCACCCTTTTTATCCCTCAATTCTTTCACCAGAATAGAGGGGAATACCATAGCGATTGTCTCACACATCTTCTCAGGTAAGTTCCCTATTACAGAAGCCAGATTGGTTAACGCATCTGTCTGTTTTCTTAATTCTGATAGCATTAGCCGATTAAAAATCCCCATCATTGCCATCAGGTCAGTATTATCAGCAGAACGTCTGTGGTCAGCCAACTTCCCTGTACCAAAAACAGCTGATTGCCCCGTGCCCTGGGCAGCTAAATTAACTTCATCTAATCGAAAAGAGGATGGAAGCTCATCAAAGTTTTCATAGTCAAAACCACTAGATATGCATGGTTCTTGGGTAGTGGTATCGCAAGCTTTAGATACAGATGTTTTGGATTGGCTATCCTCAGGGAACTTAAGCTCTAAAAAGAGTGGTTGTGATGGGTCTATTTGGTCATCAATGGTTTTACCAGCAGTAGAAAAATCTTGTGCACATTGCAATAGTGCTTCTTCATCGTCATTGATGTCAGGTAAGGGGAGGGCAGCAGCACGGGCTAGGCTAGCACGTCTAGTGCTAACGGCTGTAAAATAATCAGCTCTGACATCATTTTTCATACCTAGCATTTTGTTTTTCCTCATGTTGAAATTAAAAACAAAGTGGGGTGGCAAAATAAAAAAGAAAGACTAAATGCAGATATAGCCACTGATTGTAATAGCAGTTTCAATAAACAGTAATTTACCCAAAACTTCAACCCCCAACCGCCGCCAGCCGAACAGCCCAACAGCCACACTTACGGAGCACTTCGGACGCGCGCGCGGAATGCGCGTGCACCGGTGCTGATAAGGAAGAGGCTGTGGGAGGAGAGCGGGCTGGAGGCAGTAGGCGGAGCCAGATAAGCGGAGCTGCCAGAATAGAGATAGAGAGTAAGTTACACTCTCAAGCCGGTAACAAGACTCGCGGCAAAACCCGCGGCAAAACCCACGGGATAACGTAAACAGAAACAAGCAATCACTTAGGTGACGAGTCCAAATGAGTCAGGAAGTTTTAGTCCTTGGCAGCGCGTTACGCGCAAAGCAACATATCAAACTTCTTCTTGCCGACGGCGGCGAGTGGAAGAATAATCCTGTAGAGGAGGCAGAGAGTTCAGTGCTACCAGCCCAACAGCCACACTTCCGGACTACTTCGGACGCGCGCCTCTTTGCATATAGAGAAGTCCCTCAGGAGGCAGTGGGCTACAGTCCCTTTGAACTTCTCTATGGCCATCGGGTTAGAGACCATTGGCCCTGATCAAGGAGGGGTTGGAGAGTGCTCCTTCCCCCACACCAGTCAGAGTCACTGACTATGTGATAGGACTCGGGAGGAGAATGTCACACATGATGGCTGAAACAAGTGATAGCTTGAAAGCAGGTCAGGCTCTGGTCAAGCATTGGCATGACCAGAAGGCCAACATGGTTGAGTTCGCTCAAGACCAGCTAGTTCTTGTTATGGTACCAACAAGGCAGAGGGCCTTGCAGGAAAAATGGATGGGACCCTTCAAGGTTGTGGGAAAACTTGGAGAGGTAAACTATCTGGTGGACTTAGGCAATCCTAAGGAGGCTCCTAGAGTCTTTCACATCAACTGTCTAAAAGCTTATGTCTCGAGACCAGAACTGGGAGCTCTGCTTCTAGCTTCAGCTCAAGAGGAGGAGGAGAGTGAACCTCTGCCTGTCCTCCTCAGAGGCAAACCTTTAGATGAGAAAATAAGAGTCAATGGGCCTCATTACGAGTCCGGCGTTAACCGAGGCGGTAAAACCGCCTGGTTAACGCCGGACTCGTATTACCATTCCGCCTCCGTGACTCCCGGAATTACCGGGGCATCACAACCCCGGTTTTCCGGGAATCACGGAGGCGGAATGGTGTAAATCCCCATTCCCATTGAGTCCTATGGGACTCAATGGGAATCGGGATCATGGAAACACCGGCAGCATCTTGTAATGCTGCCGGTGTTTCCTCGTCCGCCTGCAGGCGGGCGGTGTTAAACCCGCCAGGTCAGACCTGGCGGGAACATCACCTCCCGCCTGCAGGGGTCGGGATCAGGCGGTCCGGAAACAACGGTGGCGGCGGGTTTACCGCCACCGTTATTTCCGGACCGCCACGATCGTAATGAGGCCCAATATCTCTTCTAATCTGACACCCGAGTAACAGGAGGAGTGCAAACTTTTGTTAAATCAATTTGCCCCGCTGTTCTCACTGCAACTTGGGGCCAACATGATATCCAAACTGGTGACTGTCTACCTGTCAAAAGCAGGGGCTACAGGATGTCAGAAAATGTAAGAACCCACATCAAAGGAGAGGTCAACAAGATGCTTGATCGCGGGGTAATAGAGCCCTCTACTAGTCCATGGCCTAGCCCAGTTGTGTTAGTACCAAAAGCAGGATCCAAGGAGTTGAGATTCTGTGTGGACTATAGAGCTCTAAATGCAGTCACTAAGACTGATGCCCATCCTTTGCCAAGGACAGATGAGCTGGTGGGTGGACTTGGTTCAGCCAAGTTCCTCAGCACATTTGATCTCACGTCAGGCTATTGGCAAATAGCCCTGACTGACCAGCCAAGGAGAAAACTGCATTCTCCACCCCAGTTGGCTTATACCAGTTTAAGGTTATGCCTTTTGGATTAAGGAATGCACCTGCTACATTCCAAAGGATGGTTAATCAGGTTCTGAATGGGATGGAGGACTTCTGCATGGCATACTTGGATGACATTGCAGTGTTCAGCCCTACTTGGAAAGAACATGTTGACCACCTAGGATATGTTTTGCATGCTCTGCAACAGGCCCATCTGACCATAAAGGCAAGCAAATGTCAAATTGGTCAGAGTAAAGTGGTATACCTTGGGCATGAGGTACGAGGTGGTGAAATAAGGCTTTTGCTTAGCAAGATTGAAGCTGTGCAAAATTGGACAACCCCTTCTACTCAAACCCAGATGACAGCCTTCCTAGGCCTCACTGGGTATTACAGGAATTTAATTGAGAACTATGGATCCATAGCTTCTCCACTGAATGTAATCTCTTCTCCTAGGTTTCCTAAAAAGGTCAAATGGAATGAGGAGTGCAATCAGGCTCTTGAAAGCCTAAAGAAAGCCCTTTGTCAAGCTCCAGTTCTCAGAGCTCCTGACTACCACAAACCCTTCATTGTACAGACAGATGCTTCCAATATAGGTATAGGTGCAGTACTCAGTCAACTGGATGAGAAAGGTAGGGAACACCGCATTTGCTTCATCAGTAGGAAACTGAAGGGACCTGAAACAAGGTGGGCAACTATTGAGAGAGAATGTTTTGCCATTGTGTGGGCTTTGAAGAAGTTTAGACCATACATCTATGGATCTACTTTCACCATTCAAACAGACCACCAACCCTTGAGAGCGTTGATGCAAATGAAAGGGGAAATCCCAAAACTGCTAAAATGGTCAATCTGCCTTCAAGGGTTTGATTTTACCATTGAGCACAGGTCAGGATGTCACCACCAAAATGCTGATGGTCTCTCTAGGATGTTTTTAACCGACTAGAGGTATGAGACTCATCCAGGAGTGGATTAGATCCTCCTGTCCCTTAGTCTGGGGGGGGGGCAAGTGTTAGGGAGAATTCTCATTTTATAGCTAATTTCCCTTACCTATAGAGTTTGCTGGATTTTAAGGGTTTGTTTCTTTTTACCTGCTAACAGTGAGACTCTTTTTCCCCACTCTTAGGCATTTTTGCTATGTGTGTTCTAGGCTATTTTTGTGTTTAGTGCCTATGGGATCTTTTCTCTCACCCAGAGGAACCATCTTTATGCACATGTGTCACACAGCACCCTCTGTGCAGTAACACAGGAGTGTCATAGCGACCCCCAAACATAGACTCCATACCCTGGGACTGACTACTGTCTCCCAGGGCATGTAAAGTCCCCATTGACTTTATTAGTCGATTAATATGAACTTAACCAGTACACCCCATCTTAATATGGAAGTACTGGAAGGGGTTAATAGTTTTTCCCCTATGTTCATTTTCGAGAGGGTACCTTAAAGTCCCCTCTACAAAGTTTCTGGCTGGTGGCAGGGGTTACTACCTTTTATATTCGACCGTGAATATTTCTCTGTGGGATTTTCCCATTGTTTGCGGCTACCACTTTTACTGACAGCCTCTAACATACCGCTGGTTTATTTTATTATTAACTTTACTCCAGTAGGCTTTATTTGCCAGAACTTTGATAAAATGTCTTTCTCGAGTCTTACTCCATTTTCCTAACCCAGGTCGGGGATCCTTTGTTCGTCCTTTTGGCGGGCTTCTGCCAAGAAGCCCTCCTTTCGGCGCCACTGAGTCTGGGGTGGGTCTGGTGTTTGGGAGGGGGAGTAGAACCAGTTCACCCATCGCATCCTCGAACCTGCCTTGGTCAACTCGACAGTGCCCCGCACTTGAAGACCAGATAGCCAGGCAGCTATCGACCCAGACCGCGATTAAAAGGAGCATACATTTTAAACTTCGTTTGGCAGCACCGCGGCTGGTTTCATCCCTGGGTAGTGCAGTGAATCGAACCTTCCTCCACGACGAGAGCCTCTCTTCCTCTGTTGGACCCCTCGACCTGCAGGAACTACCAGGAACAACCGCCACCGCAGGAGCCACTTCTCCACGTTTAAGGTACATTGTTCCACCAGGCCGCCCTTTCTCTGTGGTAGCCCTAAAGGTGTTTTAAATCCTTTAACTACTTGTGGGTTCGGCCACCCTCTCTCTTAACATTGTCTTTCGCCTTGCATCTACCTCTTCAAAAGATTTCTACTAAAGACTTGACTGCAGCTACAAGAACATTTTTGCTCCTAAACTCTTGGTCCTGTGCCACTGACTCTGGCTCAGGCCTATTGACTATGGCTGATTTGTTAGATCTGCTCTCACTAGATTAGTTTTCAATGAGAAATGTGTTGATGTGCCTAAATCTTCTAAACCCCTCTTCCTTCCTACTGTTTTACCTTGTGGAGTGCGATTTTGCTCAGTTTTCATTCACTTGTCTTTTGGTTAAAGTGTTAATGTGCATTACTTGTTCACAAAACTTCAGGGAAGTGTTGCTAGGGGGTGTCTGAAGATATTTCGGTTTAACTTGTTCTTTGCCTCCCTTTCGTTGAATTGTTAGAGTGCCGTTTGTAGTTGGTTTTCACTGTGCCGTTTTGCTCAGTTTTCACTTTACCGCAAACTTGTCTACAATTGAATAGGGAGTTGTATATGCTTTTCTTTTGACTAAACTTAACTTACTTCATTAACTGTGATCTATGTGTTGACTTAGAAGTGTATAAAATAAATGTATATTCCTTATTTAATACAAAACTTTGGTCAGTGTTTCCTTGCTCCATAGTACTGTACTGCCTAGGTATCAACCCTGAATACTGCTCATCTCGCTCTTGAGATAAGTCTGACTGCTCAGCCACAGCTACCAACTAAATCTATGTGGTACAGACTGATACCAAAGGGGATTTTTTGCTCTCACCTGTAGTCCTAATCTGGTGTAGGGAACTGCACTGGATTCTGCCTAACACACTGGGCCTCATTACGACCCAGGTGCTAATGGGTTAACGGCGCAGTAAAAGGCTGCGGCGCCGTTAACCTATTAGCACCTAATTACGAGGTCCCTTTGCAGCCGTTAAAGTAGGGTGCCGCAAAGGGACCTTGGCGATAATTACAGTACCGCTAATAGCGGTACCGTAATTATCGCCTTCCCCATTCTCATTGAGCCCTATGGGGCAAAAATGGGAATGGGGAAGGGCCATGGCGGAATGGGGAATTACCGCTCCGCCAACCTCGGAATGGGGTGGTAATTCCCCATTCCGCCATGGCGGACACCGGCATGGACCATGGTGCTAATAGCACCATGGTCCTCCGCCTGGGTCGTAATGAGGCCCACTGTCCTTTATAGTGACCTGAGAAAGCCACAAAAAGTCTGGAAGAAGTACGAAAATCATTTGTTTGTTGAATGTAGAACTTCAGCACCCGTGAGAGATCCAAGGAGCGAAGGGGGCACTCTGCTGCTGATGAGTGGTTGTTGAAAAACATAGGGTGTACTATTCCCTCTGACAAAGTCATCTCAGAGACCACTTTTGGGGTACATTTGGGATGCAGTCTGAGAATCACGCTGTCCTTTTGAAAAATTGTGAAGGGTGGCTCTGTTGAGAGTACCTGAAGCTCATTAATTCGTCTCACTGGCCTAATGGATATTAAAAAAGTGACTTTCCAGGATAAGAATCTTAAGTCTTATCTATGGATGAGTTCATAAGGTGCCCCCATAAGTGATGACAAGACGGTATTCAAACTCCAAGAGGGCACCGGGTTGGGTGATGGAGAAAAAGTGCATATGAATCCTTTGAGAAAAACCTTGACCGCTGGGTCAGTAATTAGTGAAGCCTGATGCAGGCCTGGGGTATAGGCTGTGATGGCTGAGAGATGCATTATGATGGATGACTGAGATAATTCGCTCCTAGCCAGATGTAATAGGTAGGGCAAAACATTGGCCCTCATTATGAGTGTGCCGGTCCAGAAAAAATACTGAAAAAATGCTGGTAACACTGAATTTTGCATTTTTCCGAGACTGGCACAATACGACTTTGCCATTAGGGACAGTGAACTACTGGCAGGCCCCATCCAAGTCAGGGAGAAAAGCGTCCCTCAGGGTATGTTTTTCCAGATACCTGGAGGCGAAGCGAGGACACTTCATGTTGCTGTTTGTTGCAAATAAATTGATCTGTGGTTGCCCCATCTGCGGAAGATTTTATTAAATTCTGTTGTCCAACTCCCATTTGTGGGACGATGAGTAATCTCTGCTTAGCTTGTCCGCTAAGAAAGTGGGCCTCATTACACGGATGGCGGTGGACCAAGGTGCTATTAGCACCTTGGTCCATGCCGGTAAAATACCAGCACCGCCTTGGTGGAAAGGGGAATTACCGCCCTATTCCAAGGTTGGTGGGGCGGTAATTCCCCCTTCACCCATTGCCCTTCCCCATTCCCATTTTTGCCCCATAGGGCTCTATGGGAATGGGGAAGGCGCTAATTACGGTATCGCAAATTGCGGTACCGTAATTAGCTCCCTGGTCCCTTTGCGGGTTGGTTTTTAACGCCTGCAAAAAGCAGGCGTTAAATTCCCCAACCCGCAAAGGGACCTCGTAGTAAGGCGGTAAGGGTTTACTGGTACCGGTAAAATACTGGTACCGGTAAACCCTTACCTCCTACCGTGTAATGAGGCCCATTGTCCTTTCCTGTCAGATGTTCTGCCCTTACTTGAACCTTGTGTTTGATGGCCCAACTCCATCACTTCTGCGCTTTTGCAGAGAGAATTGCTGACTTCTTCCCTCCCTGCTTGTTGGTGTAATTCTCATGCACCAGAGCCTGCTAAAGTACCCGCTGTGTATCACAGGTGTCTGGAGATTGTATCCCTGCTGGCGCTGGCACAGAGGCAGTGATCCCAAAAAGGGTAGCTGCTCTCACCTGTGGGGGACTGGCCCTGCTCCCTCCTCAAAGGCGTAGCCGGGTACCACCAACTCCATGATTGCGGGACAGACTTCCTGTGTCGCTGGCTCTCTATGTGGCAGGGCACCACCATCTTTTTCACCATCCTCCTCTAAGGGCGTTACGCTGCTGCAAAAAGCCCTAGACACTGGATTGAATCACTAGGGCTACGTTGCATAACAATGACCACAACAATGCTTGTGGTGCCTAAGTTCAGTGTTTCTCACCGCCCTTGTACCACGTTAATCGGGGGTACCTTCTCATGCTACAGGGAGAACTGCCCTGTATACTTTCCCTGAAGGATTACATTTTTGGGGAACAAAGGTAGGGTGGTTTTCTTGTGTCGCACTTACATCATATCAAGTGATGAGAGGACTTCAGGACTACACCGTGGCATTCCCTACCAAGCAGCTTCCAACATCAGGTATGCGACCATCATGATACTCTGTTCTTGACAGTAATGCATGGAGATTTTATGTCTGTTTGGACTGTGACTATCTGTCCCGCCAATACCGTCTGGAATGATTTCAGCACACAACGGTGAGTTATAAAACATTGATGTAGAGACGAGAGTCCTGTAGCGACCATGTGCCCTTTACCTGAAGCTCCCCCAAATGTGCTCCCCAGTCTGAGAGGGATGCATCCGTTTTGAGGAGCAGTGTCGAGGTGGGTGCCTGAAACAGTATGCCCCAATTTAGATGTTGCTCCTTGTTCCACCATTGCAGCGCCCTGTGGAAGGACGGTGTAAATAGAACAACATATTCCCACAAGCCGTAGGCTTGTGTCCATTGGTGATCCAGCGTCTCCTGAATCTGCCTCATTTGTAACCTGCAGTTGGGAATCGGGTATATACCTGATTCCCAACTGCAGGTTACAAATGAGGTAGGAGGACATCATGCCGAGGAGGGATTTGAACTGAAGTACTGTGGTTGTGGCATTGCCGAGAAACCATGAGACCAGCCAAAGCATCATCATTATCCGTTCAGCTGGGATGTACGCTATAAGAGCGATGTTGATAATACACACAATAACAAGGGAGGTGGTGGTCAACGGGACTCCCCTGGATCCTGATATGTTAATTTATGGTATTACTGCGCTCGTGGAGGCGGTGCCTCAGATTGCCAAACGTGTTCCTAATCCTGTAACAATTTTATGTAGCATTCCAAAAGAAGCCACATATTTCACTGTAGTGGACTTGAAAAATGCATTCTTCTCGATTTCCACTACATCCTGAGTCGAGGTACCTCACGGCATTTACACAGGGCCAGATGTGCTTCGAACATACTAGGTTACCTCAGGGGTACTGCGAGAGCCTGAGTATAGTCAAAAGAATACTGCATGCTGGTTTAGGGAATATTCAGGTGCCTAGCACGATTATCCAGTACATGGACGACCTACTAGTGTGTAGTGACTGTGAACAGCACTGCCGAAGGGATGCCATTGCACTCCTGCAATATTGTCAACAGGAGGTGCTTTATCATATCAGTGAATGGTAAACTAATACTACCAGATAGGGCAGCGTCAGTACGCGCCACCCCCAGACCCACCTAAGTTAAGGAAATGCAGATATTTCTGGGCCCGTGCAACTTCTATAGGGCATGGATCTTAGATTACGCGACATAAACAAGGCCACTTTTGCAGGTCCTTAGGGAAGCACAAAAACAAACGACCATAAATTACAGTGGACGGCAGACATGATGAAACAGTTTGACGATTTAAAAGAAGTCATTAGGTTGGCACCTGTATTGACCACCCCAGGTTACATGCAGGAATTTTACTCCTCTATATTTGTTTATTGGTTTATATAAACCTTTACAAACTCATAAGATTCATAAAACAATAATACATGAAGGAAAAAAACACATTCCGATACACGTCGCAGTTACAATTTTCCAAGAAAAAAGTAAAGAAGTTTTTCTTTCTCCAAGAGCCGTTAAAACAGAACACAAAACAGTCATACATAAATTGTTTGAAAAAATAAAAAGTCAACAAAGACACTTGTAACAATATTTCGACGAAAATACTTAACATAAGAAAGCATAACGAATTCCTAAATACAAAACAGACAGTCAATAAAATAGCCACAGAGGGTAGGTCACTCCATTCCTGACCACCATGTTAAAATACAATCTTCTTCCTTTCGAAACGGCCAACCGCCCATGTCGGCAGCCCCCTACATCACGTTACATACATCCTTCAAAAAAGCGTTCACCCTGATATTTAAGAACATTGATAGGCCATGTAGGATTTCGTACCAAATCATGTCCCTTTGAACATTGGATGTGTCGCGCACAAATATCGAAAAGTCCTTTATCCTTTCCTTACTCAATTTGGGACAAATTAATAGCAGGTGCATCAAAGTTTCAGTTCCCTCGATGGCTGAGCAAAATCTGCACACTTTTAATTCCTCAGGGAGTAAGTTATGCATAAAACAAATTTCATTAGTATGCACAACATTACATCTAAAGCGCATTGTGTTAGCCCTCATATGACGCGAATGGTATTTAACAAGATATTTCTCTGGCTCTGGGTACGATTTACAGGCTGATACAATTTGGAAGTATAACTTGGAATTCAGTATAGCAGCGTTGTTGCCAACCCAATCAAATACTTTAATTTAACCAGGTTACTCACTGTGATGACCACCTTACTCCAAGTCCATAGTCCCCTTTCCTCCATACTTATGGGACATTCCTCTGTCCTGTGGGACGGGACCGGAGCACTTTGTAAAAGCATCAAAATTTTGCAAACATTTTAGTCCTTCCTCTCTTTCTACACGGGGTACTGCACGCGGCCGTAACCCCGCCCATTTTAGCTCCGCCCCGCGCATCGCCCATCAGTCCTTTTCTATCGCCAGGTCAGAGAACTTTAAGCAATAACAGAGGAACCTTATTAGAGGGGACGGCGGGCAGGCGTATGGAGGAAAGGGGACTATGGACTAGGAGCAAGGTGGTCACTACGGTGAGTAACCTGGTTATACTCCTACGTCCCGTCCCCTTTCATCCATACTTATGGGAGATTCCCAAGCACTCCTTACAGGAATTACGGGTGGATGAAAAAATCCCTTACTGAAACAGGTTCTTCAGAACAGCCTGGCCAAACTGACCATCAGATCTTGAGCTCAGGTCAAGGCAATAATGTTTACAAAAAGCCGATGGGGTGGCCCATGTAGCCGCTTTTGCGATGGTCTCCCAGGGGAGATACTTCTGAAAGGCAACAGCAGCTGCCTTGCCCCGCACTAGGTGTGCATGAATACCTTTAGGAGGCTGCAACCCTTGGACAGTGTAAGACTCCGTAATGCAAGCAGCGATCCATCTGGAGATAGTCGCTTTAGAGGCCTGTCTACCTTGTGGATTACCAAACGTCACCAATATTTGAGAAGAGCTCCTAATTCTCGATGTTCTGTCTAGATAGAACTTAAGGACCCTTCTAACATCCAAACAATGCAGGACCCTTTCCGCTTCTGAAGCAGGGTTTGGGAAGAAGGCCGGCAGGGAGATTGACAGATTCAGATGGAAATCAGAGACCACGTTTGGCAGGAAAGAAGGATTAGTCTGTAGGACCACCTTATCCTTGTGGAAAACCAAGAAGGGATGCTCCACCGACAAAGCTTGGGGCTCACTCACACGCCCTGCTGAAGTAACGGCAACCAAAAAAGACACCTTCCATGAAAGGTGCTTAAGGTCCACCATGGCCATTGGTTCGAACGGTTTATGGCACAACACCATAAGGACCACATTCAGATCCCACGTCGGGTGCGGTTTGCGAACCAGGGGATAAAGGCGCGTCAAACCCGCGAAATGTCTCCTAATCACTGGATTAGACAGAGAATAAGAGCATTGGTCCGTGGATAGGTAGGCGGCTACCGCCGAAAGATAAGTTCTGCATGACAGAACGTGAATTCTCGACTCTGCTAGGTGGGATACGAAAGACAGCACAGTGTCAATCGTAGCCTCCCTTGGGTCCAGCTGCTTGTCTAAGCACCAAGGACAGAACCTAAGCCACTTGCTTCTATACTGAGACCTTGTCGAGGGCTTCCTGGCTGCCTGGATAATGTGCATGTTATCAGCAGACAGGTTAAGATGTTCTAAGGACTTGAACTCAGGCACCATGCCGCCAAGCTGAACGATTGTGGGGAGGGGTGCCACAGCTGTTGATCCCCCTGGTGAAGCAGATTGGGACTCACGGGTAGCCTGATCGGTTCACACACCGACAGGTGTTGAAGTTCTGAGAATCAGAACCTGGCCGGCCATCACAGGGCTATGAGCAGAAGCGAACAGTTCACCGTCTTCTTCAGCTTACAAATCGTCCGATGAATCAGAAGCAGAGGCGGGAACGCATAGGCCATCATGTTGTGCCAAGGAATCTCAAAAGCATCCCCCAGAGAAGAGGCTCCCAGACCATTTCTGGAGGCATACAGAGGAAGTTTCATGTTTGCCGACGTTGCAAAGAGGTCCACCTCTGGAGTGCCCCAACGCAGGAAAATCCATGAGAGGATCTCCGCCTTCAGTTCCCATTCATAGCTGACCATTGTCCGCCGACTGAGGGCATCTGCCGTAACGTTCAGCTGGCCCGGGATGTGTACTGCTACCAGCCAGACACCATGACGAACTGCCCACTCCCAAATCTGGATGGACAGGTCCACAAGAGGGGGCGACTTGGTGCCCCCATGCTTGTTATTGTAATACATTGACACCACATTGTCCGTGCAGATACGGACCACTTTGTTGGCAATGACCGGTCTGAACGCCTCGAACGCTAGGAAAATCGCCAGATGCTCCAGATGATTTAGGTGAAGGAACTTGTCCTTAGGTGACCAAAGGTCAGAGACTTGAAGAAGATCCAACGTCGCACCCCACCCCAGAAGGGAGGAGTCTGCTGTGACCGTTACCATCGGGGCTGGGTCCTGAAAACCCACACCCACCGACAGGTTGCTGAGAGATGACCACCACTCCAGGTCCGCTCTCATGGAAGCTGGAATCAATATCAACTTGGAGTCCGGATCCACAGCCTGGTGCCAAGAACTCCGAAGAGCAATCTGAGTCCGCCTCATCTTGAGACGAGCGAGAGGTAGAGCCAAAACACACAAGGCCATGAGGCCCAGAAGCCTCTGAAACCACAAGGCCGACATGCTCTCCGACTGCACAAACATCTGACACGTGGCCAACAGATCCGCCATTCTGTCCCCAGTCAGGAAAACTCTGCAGTCGACCGTGTTCCAGAAAAAACCCAGGAAAATCAAGTCCTGAGAGACCGTCATGGAAGATTTCCACCAGTTCACCGACAGCCCGAGATGGAACAGGAGCTGGAGGAGAGACTGGAGATTGCACGCGGCTTTCAGCGGGCAAGGGCTGCGTAAGAGCCAATCGTCTAAATACAGATACACATGGATACCCTGCAGACGAAGATAAGCTGCAACCACCGACATCATCTTCGTAAAGACCTGTGGTGTCGAGATGAGGCCAAAAGGAAGCACTCAGAACTGGAAATGCTCCTCTCCCACAGAGAAACAGAGGTATCTCCTGTGTGGATTCCAAATCAGTATATGCATGTACGCATCCTGAAGGTCCACCACGCTGAGCCAATCGCCAATCTGCAAAGAGGACTTTATCTGGCCAGGCGTGATCATCTTGAATTTCTCTTGAGGTAGGAAAAGATTGAACTAGGAAAGGTCTAGGATGATGCGCAGGCCAGCCTGGTTGGGTTTGGGCACCGTAAACAGCCGGGAGTAGAAGCCCTCCCCTCGCTCCCCAAGGGGAACAGGTTCCACTGCTCTGAGGTCCAGCAACCTCTGGATCTCGGCTCTGGGGGAGGGCGACGCCGAATGCTGGAAAGGAGGGTAGATGGGTGGGGTATGGGGTAAGAGTAAGCGGAAGCCCGCCCAAGCGACTGACAAGACGCACCGGTCACGCCTCCCAATGAGACGCAATGCGTCCTCCCACAAGGGTCTCGTGCGAGCGCAGAGAATCCTCGTTTGGCAGGTTTTTCGGTGGTGTTACCACCTGAAACTGAGGAGGAGGCTGAGGAGCGGGAGAGAAACCGAGTCCGTTGCTGCCACTGGATGAATTTCCCAAAGGGGTGTCCACTCTGCGGGATTTTCGATCTAGAAACCCCCTGAAACCAGAGGAGGGCCAGGCTTGTGACAACGGTCTCTGCGTCCTAAAAGGTGGTTTCACCAGAACGAACAAGGACTTGGCAGTCTGGGTGCTATCCTTAGTTTTGGTCAGCTCCACATCTGTTGAGGAATGAAAAAGCTCCTTGCCGTCAAACGGCAGGTCCAAAATCTTGTCCTGCATCTCCTTGGAGAACTTGGTGGCGTGTAGCCAAGCCTGTCGAGAGGTATCAACTCCAAGCATAAGACCCCGGGCCAAAGTGTCAACGTGATGAGCCGCGGCCTCCAGCAGATCCTGGGCCAGGACCCTAGCATCCGACAGTCCCGCCTTAAAGTCTTCCAGTTTCTCGACAGGAATGAACTCCTCAAACTCTGACAGACCTTTCCACATCTTCATATTCACCCGCTAACACCAGTTCTGAGTTAGCCTGCCGTAGCTGCAGGACCGAGTTAGCAAAAATCTTTCTCCCAAGGGAGTCGTGGAGCTTGTCCTCTTTCCCCAAGACCCGAGTAGCCATCGTAGAAGAGGATACTGCAGGCCTGGACTGCAAGGTGACCGCAGCCACCACCGTGGAAGAGGGGGCGGACAAAATGCTAAGGCCACTGTTAGGCAGAATCCTGTGCAGTGCCCTTAGGGACCACAACAAAGAATTAAGACTACAGGTGGCAATACAAGTTTTACCTTTGGTACAAGCCTGTACTACTAGGTTAAAGTGGTAGCAGTAGCGGAGCAGCCAGGCTTATCGCAAGAGCATATGAGCAGTAGCAGAGATTACACAAAGGGACCACAAGTACTGTGCCTCAAGCAAACACTGACTCAAGGTTTCAGGTAAATAAATATAAGTACATTTATTTTTAAGCCATTCGTTATAAGTACAACACTTCTATTAATTCAAAATCACACGAAAAATACATTACAACCAACCAATTTACTTTGGTACACACTAACTCAAGGTAAGTACCCTATGTTTTAACGGACCGGTGTTGGGAAACAAAAGACGTTACCGGGAATACACTTGCGATCACTTTTTGACAGTAATGACAGTTCGGTCTTACTAAAGAAATGCGTATCCGCGGCATGAATTGTTACCGGGGCAAAAACACACTTAGCACCTGAGTTAACCAGAGAGAGTTGGGGGCAAAAATCATAGGCAATACTTTTGTCAAGGCAGACAGAATCAGAGAACACTCATAGACGGAAATTCAAGAGTCAATAGGTACCATTGTCAAGTGGAACCGGGTTCCTGTTTTCGAGGATCACACAGTCGGACAGTTCAAGATACAACGTTGACAGGACTACTTAGATATTGTCAACAGAGGAAGCAAAAGTTATAAGAAGGAGGGAAAACAAGGGCAAGCCTTGGAGGCGAAGAAAAGGGATTCACCCTAATTCCTCAAGCAGAACACAGTACCTCATTCAATGTAGAAGCTGGTGCCACAGCAGTTGTTCCTGTGGGCTTCCTGCAGGCCCACAGTTCCTAGAGGTTCGGTGCAAAGGAGGACGTTTAGAGGGGTATGCACCACACAGGGTTGAAGCTGGCAGCAGCGATTGCGAATAAAAGGTGCGCTCCTTAAAAACAGGAGAGGCTCTTCAGATGGCTATCCGCACCACTACAGCAGTGTGCAGCGATTTTCAACCAAGAAGAGGATCCTATGGCTGTGGAAGATGAGCTGGTTGACCCCACCAGGCTCAAGGGAAGAAGACTCCAGACCGGATCTTCTCTGGTCGTCGAAGGGTAGATAACTCAGGACTGCAGCAGGGCTTTACCGGGACGGGGTAGTTGCAGCAGTCGTCTTCTTCTCCGCTTCTCTTCGGTTCCTTGTAGTTCCAGTGGCGACTCTCTGACTTCTAGCCCAAGAGACCTGGCTTTTATACAAAAATCCCCCATTCACACAGCATGGCTGTCAATCACGCAGCAGGGGGGTTGTCCAGCCTGGACAACCACCTCAGCCAATCATGGCAAAGTGCGACTTGGGTTTCCTAGGATACCCTGTGCAGGGGGTGACTACACCCCTCCCCCACATTCAGCCCACCTAAACACCCAGGCGCCTAGAGGAGGGCTTCTTGGCAGAAGCCCGCCAAAAGACAGTGAACAAAGGAGGCAAACCTGGTTTGCTGCGCAATGTAAAATACAAGAAGGACTTTAACAAAAAGAAATGGCGATTAAACCTGACCAGAGCCAAAAGAAAAGGTATTTGGTCAACGGGTCTAAGTTCGAGGCTAATATAATAGCCTACACAATAACACGTTTATGTAGTATAATCGCGGTAGAAAAGTTAGGGTAGATACCACTACCACCAGCCAAGTCTAAATATTAAAAGAGAGAAACAATGCTCTAGGAGGTACAGATAAAAAGGAATACGGAGTAACCCTTTCCAGTACTCCATGTAAAATGGGGTGTACTGGATCTGTGGTTAAATGACAAATTAAAGTTAATGGCAACTTTACCCTTTTCTAGGGGACTGTAGTCAGCCTCAGAAATGGAGACAGTGGAAAGTCTAAAAGACAGCCCTGTGTCACTGCTGTGCTGTGTAACACACAAAAGAAGGGGGCTATTGAAGTGGTGTACTCCAGAGTCCACTATCACAAAAACAGATGAAATACACATGGCAAAACATGGGTAAGAGTGGGGGAAAAGCTCACACTCTTACCAAGTGAAAAAAATGAACTCCAGAAGTCCAGCAAAGCCGCCTGGGGACTCACTAGGTGAGGGAAATTAGCCATAAATTGAGAATTTTCCCTAACAGCCACCTCTTCCGAGGAATGCAGCCTGTAATGCGCATCAATTTTCTTATTAACGAACAGTCCAGAGTGCGACTTTTCCCAGACTCTACGGACCTCGGCCTAAACGTCCATCTGCAAGAACAGACCGGTACACTCTAAAGGAGACAAGGTGAATGCCACCGAAAGCACACCCTCCTGCGGAGCGGGTGCCTCGGGTACTGGGACATCCGACAGACACATCATGTCCAGTACCCGGTCATGAAAGGCTATAATAGAGCGGGGCTGGTCTTCGCTGTCCTGATCGCCCTGCACGTCATCCGACAGGTCAGGGTCTTGCTGACTCACATCGGGCACAACAACCTTGTCCACTGGGAACAACAGCGCCAAGGGGGGAAGGGTAGGGGGAGGCCCCACAGGCAAAGGGGACGCTGGTGGAACCACTGGAGGCGCAGGTGGAACAGCCGGCGTAGGTGGGCATATCTCCCTAAACAGACCCTTGAAATACTCTCTCATGGGGTCGGAACGCATAAGTACTTGAAACTTGCCGAAAAATGCATCCTCTGGCGACGGCTTTGGAGCGACCGGAGGAGGCCTCTCATGAGGAGGATAATTCCAGAGACGCAGGGGAGAGGGTTGCCAAGAAGGCCCATCCCCAGAAGTGTCCACAAAAATCAAGGGTACCGAACCCGCAGGCAGCGAGACATTGGGCCTCATTAGGACCCTGGCGCTAAGTGTTTAACGGGCCGTAAAAGGCTGCGGCGCTGTTAAACACTTAGCGCCTTACTGCGAGGTCCCTTTTGCGGGACCCGACATGAACAGCTGGTCTAGACCAGCTGTTAAAGTAGGGACCCGCAAAGGGACCTTGGTGCTAAGTACGGTACCGCAATTTGCTGACCCAGACCAAGTCCAGCAACCCCGGAAGCAGGCATCAAGTTACCCAGAGCAAGCCCAATAACCCCCGCTATGGGGCTATTTGAGTGCAGTCCTGGCGCCTATGGCGCCAGGCTCATATGGAGAGTCAGTCCTGGCTTCATAGGCGCCAGGCTCATAGATTAAAACTTACCTGATGCAGACCATGCTGCAAACTTAACTGATGCAGACCATGCTGCAAGAGCTCCAAGCCAAACGAGGCTTGGAAGGGACTATTTTACCTAGGGACTATATTTTTACTCGGGTGGGGCTGAGGAGGAATACTTACCTGGGACTATTTTGGTGGCTATTTAAACCACGCCCGAAGAGCAGCACACGCTTTGCGTTATTCTGCATCCAGCAGCGTAACGCTCATCGTGCCTGCAAGTCTGCATCCAGTCTTCTGCCACGCCCGCCTCGTGTTTGGAGCTCCTAGAAAAAGTAGAAAGAAGGAGAAAAGGTTAGAACAAGAGCAATACCTTTGATCCTTACCTGAATTCCCGATCCATCGTGCCTTCGAGCTGGAAGAAAGAAGTTATTTTATGCGCGTCGCCTCGCCTGCTGCAGCGCCGCGCTGAACTCACCGGCCTTCGCAGCATCTTCACATTTCACTGCATCCTCCTGCATGTTACCGCTGCACTCCAGCACCTAAGGAGAAGACAAGAACAGCAAGGTGAGCCAAGGGAATACACAGAGGAATACCCCCCATAGACTTACCTGATTTTACTACCGGGGGTACTATTCTTCTTCACGGGTCGGTGCAGCTCCCACTGCATCCTAGCCGAACCCCGGCCCCTAAGGGGAAACAAAAGGACAGCAAGGTGAAACAAGGGACTAACAAGGGGAACCCTCCTCACCACAAAAGTCTTACCTGATTTTACCGCCAGAGGCATTATTCCCCGAGACTTCATCCTTTCTCTCAGTGCCTGAATAAGGGAGAAAGCAACAGGTTACATATGGACATTATTTTATCGAACTGTGTTGGATAATACAAATCCTTACCAGAACATTACAGTAGGGTCAAGCTGCAACCTGCAAGGAATCGGACAAGAGTGAAAGGCAGGCATTTGAACTCTTACAAACTACATACTTACGGTGTCTTGCCGGGAATATCGGAGTCAATATTGTCCTGGAACTCACCAATTCCTTCGAGCCAGTGAAGCAACTGGTTATCTACGCGCCCCTGCGCTTGATGCAGGATGGAGAGCTCATCTTTTCAAATCATCAGGTGAGACTATAAGAAGGAACATCCAAGGTGATCAGTGGGGAGAACAGCGGGGTGGGGGGATTTACGCTCAACTCCACGGGTGGTTAATTCCCTTTCTCCACTTGCAGAAGAATATTCCTATGGGCCAAGCAAACGAAGCTAGGTGGGCCAGTCCAGTCCGTCATCTCGGCCCTATGCGTCACATAGGTGGAGACCGCAGCAGTCCAGTCCAGATCGACGCCTCTGTGGGAGCCAGGTGAGCGTAACACCTCAGCATTGCCGGTAAAGCAGGAATTACGGTTCAAAACCTCACTCTTTGCCTCCTCAACATTTCTGGAGTCACCGCAAGAGCGGGAATGGTGAGGAACTCCTTTCACCGACAAGGCCTTAACAGGCCTCTCAGAACTGTTGGTCACATTAGCCTCTAAACCTCGGCCTGTGGACCTCGGACCGAAGCCCGGTTGAAGCATCTTCACGGTGGGCCTCGAACTTCCGTTCGGTATCAACCAACCCAGCCGAGGCCTCGGGGAGCGCCCCGGTACTTTTGAGGGAAGCTCCAATTAAGGAGGCCTCGGAGCAAGCTCCGGTAACCCACGACTCGGTAGAACTAGGTCTACAAGCAGCCCCCACAGGAGGGGCCTCGGATTGTGATCCCGTGTCCCCAGGCCCCTTACGGAGACCCTCAGAGAAAACTCTGGTACACTTTTTAGGCCCAGAGGGCACCTCAGGGCAAGCCCGGTAATAGAGCTGTCGACGCTCCTCCCAGACCGGGAAGACCCCGGGAAGGAGTCCCCTGGCCGGGGTGCCCTAAAAAGTAAGGAATTGACCATGCGTTTCTTCTTTTCGTCGATGAAGGATTAAAAATGCGTAGGTGGAGTGCGCTGAAACACCTCCTCCCACCGCTCTAACTGACGTTGAAGTGCCCGGACTGAAAGGGAATCGCAATAAAAACACAAGTCCCAACGGTGATCGGGACCCAGACACTCTAAACACAGAGGATGGGGTTCCGCCCTAGTGAAGAGTCGCTGACAGGAAGAACAATTCAGGAAGTCTAGCTGAAAAGGCATAGACGGACTATCACGCAAACGCTAGCGAGAGCCAGAGAGGAGGAAAAAAAGGGAAGAAAACTTCCGCAGATGCTAAGTGCGTCCAGTCTCGAACAAGCGGAGAAAAGGACTGATGGGCTATGCGCGGGGTGGAGCTAAAATGGGCGGGGTTACGGCCACGTGCAGTACCCCATGTAGAAAGAGAGGAAGGACTAACATTTTTGCAAAATGTTGATGCTTTTACAAAGTGCTCCGGTCCCGTCCCACAGGATGGAGGAATGTCCCATAAGTATGGAGGAAAGGGGACGGGACGTAGGAGTAAGCATTTTTACCTTTGTGGGTTTCTCAATTAAGCATTTCATTGTGACACCAACATTTAACAGTATAGTTTCCACATCCATTTTAAGGTTCTGCAAGAATTCCTCTGTCACATTTTCACTAAATACCTTGTACATTGAATTACTTTTGCTAAGTACACATTTTCTATATAAGGCAGCCTTTTTACATTCCATAAGACTTTTCAAGGAGCCCAGTCCAAACTCATAACGAATTACTTCTATTGGTACACATTTTGGCAAAAAAAACAGGACCTTTCTCCACATTAAAGATTGAATAGTTCTTAAGTATGGTGTCAGGTTGTCTGGGAAAAATTCAAGCCCATATGAAAGCCTTGGCACTACCTTCGTAATGTATAAATTCCTACATGCGGACATAGTACATTTTCCATATCTCCTTTCCATTACCCTCATTTACCTCCCAGCCTCAATTGCCTTCATCTTTAAACAGTTGTTAAGAAAACATTTAGTCATGGAACTGGAGAATTAAAAAACCACAGGTAACGAAAAACCTTCTGTAGATGAATCTTTGCCCCCTCAACGAACCATATTGACTTCACACATTTCTTGTTTGTGTGTCCCAGGTTGATAATTATAGTATTTTGCAGATTTAATTTCAGCTTCAAATCTCTTACAAACTTCACGAAATAATTTTAGGCGATTTTAGTTCTATCAAAAAGCAAAAAGTCATCTGCATATGCAACCCATTTTATTACTGTTACTCCCAACTTAGATGCCACTAGTCCACTTTCCTCAAAAACTTCTCTCGCACCAGATACATATAGATTGAATAAAATGGTTGCCATGGCACACCCCTGCTTAAGCCCATTCATTGACTTAATTTCTTTCGACATCAGACCATCCTTACCAAGTCTCACTTTCATCACTTTCTTGGAATATAGATATATCAGTATATCCAATAAACCTCTGTCAATTATCAATGCAATAAGCCTCTGCCAAAGTGTGGGTCTATCTACCATATCAAATGCTGCAGATAGGTCCATCGATGCTGCATACAGAGGAAGTAGCCCTGAGTTTTGTGCTTTATATTGCAGAGTGGAAACAAGGAGACCCCCAATATCAGTCCCTATCCCCTTCCTAAACCCGAAATGTCTTATGTCCAAGACTCTTTGTTCGTCTATCCAACTTATTAACTGTTCCAGTACCAGGGAAGCAAAACTCTTTGCCTCCACATTCATCAGTGATATAGGCCGGTAATCTGCAGGGCTTGGACGATTGCTTTTTTTAAAGATCAAAAGGACGTTAAGACATTTTCCAAGATTCTGGCATTGACTTTGTTTCAATCACATTTCTGAATAATAAACTGAGGATCTGTGCCCATAAGAACACATTCTGTTTGAAAGTTACGTAGGATAGATTATTCAGGCCAGGAGTGAAAGATGATTTTACTTTCCTAATACACCTACTTTTTTTTTAAACATCTTTTTATTGACCTTTTAAGCCAAAATAACAGAAGAATGCAAAGGTACACACAGTTGTGTACAGAATTATAGAATCAAAATCATAATGACGTTCGTAGGCTGGGCATGGAAGTGTCCATCGTACGTTGCATATAGTCCTCTTCTGATCCCCGCCAGCTAACTGTCCGCACACTCCCTACATAGGGTCAATCGTGGACCTTTTCATTTCGCCTTATAAAGTGTTAATACCCCAACCACTTATCCCCCCTCTCCCCTAACTGAGTTGAATAACATGCACTATAACTTTGTCAGCCATTATTCATGTAGACAATTCCTCAGCATCGAGTAGGACAGCAAACTTGTACACAGCATTCAAATTTACATTAAGGGTTATTCATTCAGGCGCAACAGTCAGGCTATTGGAGTATTCAGGAGTTGGTCTCATCCTCACTGTCTCGAGTGGTTGATAGATATGCACGCAACGGGGCCCATATGTCCTTAGGTCTGCACACCGCTGACACGGATCGAACATATTGTTCTTCATTCTCTTGGATGTACAATAAGTTCTTCAGCCAGGTATTATGATTTTGGGCTGTTTTAGCTTTCCAGGCCTGCAGAATGTTCCTCTTAGCGACCGCACCTGCAATAGCTACAAATCGACGGATCTTGACTGGTGCCTTGCCAATGTCTCCCAGCAGGTACTTCAGCAGTGTTGCTGGGACAGAAAGCCCAACGATGGCGCTGACCGTCTCAGCAACTTCTTCCCAGAATGCCCTGACCGGGGGGCAGTTCCAATACATATGAATAGAGTTCGCCATGCTGGAGTTACATTTGGGGCAGTATGTTTCCAGTGCTAGGTTAAATTTGGAAGCTTTGTGTGGTGTAATGTGTAGATGATTCAGGATCTTAAATTGTATTAATCGAAAGTTGGCATTGAGCGAGGTGGATTTAGTGTTTTGGAAATATTTGGGCCATTTAGTGTCATCTATGGCGACTCCCAGGTCTCTCTCCCATTTTAGTTTCATACGGTTTTTGGAAGGGGTATGTGCCTGTGCTGCCCTGTAAAGGCTAGATATTGTACCTGTAAACCCGTCTTGCGTCATGGTAGCCGTAATGAATTGGTGAGGTTCTGGAGCGTCTGGAAATGTGGGCTATTTTGTCTTGCATGCCGCTTTGAGCCGGTAATATTGTAGGGTAATGACAAGTCCGGCGCCCAGCTTTTCGTGCACTAACTGTAGTGTGGCAAACTTGCCCCCGGGGTACAGATCTCCTAGTCTCATCTCCTTATTGGGGTCCCATCTTTTTTGAAGTGCGGTGTCGAACGTGGGTTCTAAACCTGGTACGTGCCACAAGGAGAGAAACCGCTAATATGGGGTTTTGCATCCCACTCTAGTGAATAGGGCCGACCAGGCTTGCACCGTAGTGGCCACAAGATCTGTGATGTTTCCCTTGATAGTAGTGAACGGCATCGCCTGAATATTGGAGGGGGCTGCTGCAAACCTTTCGGCTTGTACATGGGCATGTGGTTCGGCTGTGGTAGCCCAGTATCGAGCATAATGGGCCTGTGCTGCGTGATAATATAGTAAATAATCAGGGGCTGTCAAACCGCCAGTTTCGTATCTCATCCTTGGCCAATTAAGCCTGACGGCTCTCCCTCCCCAAACAAAAGCGGTGGAAAGTTTTTGCAATTTTTGGAAGAATTCCCTTCCCGGCCAGACAGGGACACCACAAAACAAGTAGAGGAGTTTAGGGACCACAACCATTTTAAGTAGGGCGACTCGGCCGTATATAGTTATCGCTAAAACCCTCCAGATTTTGAGTTCTTGTTCTAGGGTATGTAAATATGCTTCATGATTATTTGTGAGTAGTGTTTGTCTATCTGTAGACATTATTATCCCCAGGTAGCGCGCGGTAGTGGGGGACCATTTAAACCCAGTTAAAGCAGAGACTGTGCAGTGGCTGGAGTCAGCGTGATAAACTCGGACTTTGCTTGGTTAATTCTATAGCCCGAGTAGGCAGATAAAGTGGAAATCTCATTTATGATAGGGGGTAGGTGTGTCTCAGGGTACCTAACATGTATCATAGTATTGTCGGCGTATAATGAAAGGAGCTGCGGGGAACCTCTAATACGGATGCCCCTCCATGTGTGTTTGTCTCTGATCTTGGCCGCCATATCTTCAATTGTGAGGGCAAATATAAAAGGGGAGAGTGGGCAGCCTTGACGGGTGCCTCTCTCTAGTGTGAAAGGGGATGATATAGTATTGTTCGTTCTTACCCTTGCAGTCAGCTGCTTATATAGCACTCGGATATACCCTATAAATGCTGGACCAAACCCCAATTTTTCAAGGATCAAAAATGTATAGTTCCATAAGACAGAGTCAAACGCTTTTTCGGCGTCGAGGGTGATTGCAGCAGCTTTGGCTTTGGGGTCAAGTTGTGATGCGATAGCAAAGAACCTCTGCAGATTCAATGCGGTTGAGCGTGTTGGGATAAAACCTGATTGGTCTGTGTGAATCAATTTGTTCATGTATGGGGTCAGGCGATTGGCTATAGCTTTGGCGTAGATTTTGGTGTCCGTATTAATGAGGGATAAAGGGCGATAGCATGAGGGGTCCTGGAGTGATTTATGAGGCTTAAGCAGAACTGAAATTACTGCTTCCTTCATGGTGGTTGGCAGCATATCTCTCTCAAGAGTATCTTCCCAAACCGCGAGCAGCCTAGGGGCCATTTCACCTTTATATGTTTTGTAAATGTCGACTGGAATCCCGTCCAATCCCAGAGCCCTCCCAGCTTGTAAATCGGCGATGGCCTGTTCGATTTCTTCAATTGTCAGTGGAAGGTCTAGAGTTAGCCTTTCATCTTCGTCCAGACCAGGCAACGGGATAGAATCAATATAGCTCTTGAGATTTTCTAGATCTACTGCATTGGCGTATAGTGAGGTATAAAACTGTTTGAACTGTTTGAACACTTAGTTGATTGCTTACGGGGATGTTTGAACTGATCCAGTCCAGTGGAGTCGAAGATGCTAGTGCTTTGTCTGGCTCCCATCTCGGTTTTAATTAGAGTCGCCATGGATTTGCTGGCCTTGTTTCCTTCCACATATCTTCGTGCCGGTATGGGTTGTGAGAATCCCTATCGGCTAGGGCTTTATATAGGCCCATTTGAACTTGAATTTTCAGTAGGAGTTCCCTCCCCTCATTGGCGGGCTGCTGGACCTCGAGATTGCAGAGCTCTCTCTCAGCTTGGGTAAGTTCCTTTCTAATGCCCCTTAAGATGCCATAGGATGTTCCCATCAGCTGTCCTCTCAGCCACACCTTGAACACCTCCCAAATCGATTGCAAGGTTTGTACTGATCCATCGTTACGCAGAAAGAATTCTTCTATTTCAATTCGGAGGGGTTCTACAACTGATTAATCTCTCAGCATATTAGGGGGCATGCGCCAGGTTCTGGTGGTATGAGTCACATTCCTTGATGTCAGCCATAGGAGGACCGGGGAATGGTCCGACAATGTCCTCGGAAGGATTTTACAGTGCTCCACTGCAGCGATCAACCCCGGTGAGCATAACCCGTAGTCAATTCTTGAACTAGAGCCATGAGCTCGGGAATAAAATGTATACTCTCTCTATAGTGGATGCACTTCACGCCAAGTATCTACCAGCGGTAGAGTGGCCATCGCCTGCTTCAGAGTTGCTTACAGTGTCCCGTGCAGCCTGTACACTGTTGGAAAAGTCAGGATATATGTGTATCTTATTGGAATCGTACAGCACCATGCCCCTCTCCCTGAAGAGGCGGAGGATCATGTCCCTGTCCCTGTTACGCTCACCTGGTTCCCACAGGGGCGTTGATCGGACCCGGACAGCTGCGGTCTCCACCAACGTGATGTGTAGTGCCGAGATGACTGTCTGGTCTGGCCCGCCTAATCTCGTCTGCTTGATCCGTAGAAGTATTCTCCTGCAAGTGGAGAAAGGGATTTAGCCACCCGTGGATTTGAGTGATAGCCCCCTCCCACTGTTCTCGTTCTCCCTTCTTGTCACCTCCAATATCCCCTTTTAGGAACCTCACCTTATGTTTTTAAATGATGAGCTCTCCATCCTACATGGATTGCAGCGGCGCGTTGATGCCAGTTACTTCACTGGTTTGAAGGCGTGGGAGAGTTCCAGGGAGTATTGACTCTGAGGTTCATGGCAAGGTCCAGTAAGTATCAAGTTCATAGAGTTCAATATGTCCGATGATTCACTCTTGTCCCCCCTTCCTTCCTTGTCTTGCAGCTAAGATCATGAGAAGATACCCTCGTGGCAGCTGGTGGGGCTCAGGTAAGAGCCTTTATTACCCGACGCTGACCGGTAAATGTTTCATGTGTTTAATGTGTTGTTTTCTCTCCCTTTGCAGGTGCGGCATATGAAGATCTGGAGAGTTATAGAATAATGCCTCCGGTGGTAATCAGGTAAGTCTATGGTAATAAGTGTTGTATTTGTTGGTTTTCTCGGCTCACCTTGTTGTTTTCTTTTGTCCCTCAGTTGCCGGAGTTCGGCGAAGAATCGAAAGATGCTTCGAGGACTGGTGAGTATGGCGCGGCGCTGCAGCTGGAGATGCGACGCGTACAGAAATTATATTCTTTCCAGGTCCGGAGGCGAGATGGATCCGGAATCAGGTGAGGAATTCGAAATAGTTTGTTTTCTAATCTTGTCCTTTTCTTTCCTCTTTGTTTTAGGAGCTCCAGATTCGAGACGGGCGTGGTAGAAGAATTGATGCAGACTTCAGGCACGGTGAGCGTTACGCTGCTGGATGCAGAATAACACGAAGCGTGTGCTGTTGTTCGGGCGTGGTTTAAATAGCCTCCAAAGTAGTTCCAGGTAAGAAGTTCCCTAGAACCACGCCCGAGTAAAAAATAGTCCCTGTAGCAAAATAGTCCCATCCAGGCCTCACGTTGGCTTGGACTCACTAGCAGCATGGTCTGCATCAGGTAAGTAAAGTCTATGAGCCTGGCGGCTATGGCGCCAGGACTGATTTCCATGATGAGCCTGGTGCCTAAGGCGCCAGGACTGAACCCAAACAGCCCACAGCCGGGGCTGTTGGGGTTTTAATAAGTATCTGGATGCCTGCTCCCGGAGCTGATGGGCTTGGTCCTGATGCCCGGGGGTAGGCATCATGACAGTCGCAGTAATTAAGGAACCGGCCTATGAGTGTACGCGACGGGGCCCCAGTTTTAGGAGGAGCAATCAGAGATCGACGGGCCCTTTCTATTAAGAATTGCTGCGAAAAGTGGCCATCTGGGAATATAATGCGAATCACCTCCTCGAGGTACACTTCCATTGGGGAGTTGATTTGTTTTTTAGCCAGCCTGACTATTTTTATATTATTGCGGCGTGACCTCGATTCAAGGTCATCGCATTTCATTTGTACTTGGGAAAGGCTCTTTTTGATGGAATTGATATCTTTGCCATGGGTTGTAGTCACATCCTTTAATGTACCAATTCGAGTTTCTGCTTCAGCCATGCGCGAGCTCACTTTGTGTAAGTCTGTCTTGATTGATGCCATCGTGGACCCCATTTCGTCTAACTTGGAATTTACTGTCGCAAAACCAGCCTGGAGGGCTGCCATATATGGGTCAGGTGTGCCTTCAGCCGGACCCTGGGGCACCGGTTGACTGTCATGTAGGATTTCATCACTCCTGCCCTCCTGTGTTGTATTCATAAATGCATCCATTGGGCCTTTTCTGTTGGTTTATTGCCTCTGGTCATGCCTTCTGCAGAGATGTTGCGCTGGTCAGATTGCAGGAATCAGGAAACGCCTCGGTGAAGGGAGTATCAGGTTGTCAGCGACCCACAGTCGAGCCCGTGGCAATTTAGATATAAGAAAGCCCTCCTGATGTTGTCAGGCAATAATTACAAGATGTAGACCTTAGCAGAGTTTCCCGACAACCTCGACTCACCTCAATGAGCACCGCCCTCCTCAGAGGTGAATGGTGGTGGGCGAACACCCCACCCGACTGGTGACCAGTGCAATTTACGACGTGCGCAGGTGGAACTCGCTTCCAGCACTTTACATATGGAATTCCACCTACCGGGCCATTCGCTTGTGGAAGGTGTCGGGGGAGGGCGCACCCTGGACCCAGCAGGCCTGCCACTCGCACACAGCGCACACGGCGGCCGCTGGGGAGGGGATATCCAATTCAACCGCAATCACATGGTAAGCGGGGGGTTTATCCCTCAGGCACTAGCCACTCAACCCTCAGCACAAATGGCAGCCCTAAGGGATGGGTGGGTGTCTTTGCTGGCAGCGTGTCCTCGTATGCCCGGTCTCCTTAATGCAACCTGGTGAGCCTGGGTTGCTGGGGATTTCGGATTTATGCGTGCAGTTATCGTGGGTCTCAGGGGTGGAGCTGGCAGCCAGGAGAGGATCTCCTCGCACAACAGCAGGTCTGCGCCGAGGGCCGAGGGCCCGCTCCGAGGACCCGGAACCCCCGCGTCTGCCCCGGGCCCAGGAGAGGGGGGCGGCTCAATACGGCGCCGGCCCGCCGGACGGAAGCCGCCGGCACTCCAGGATACGGCTCCCGCAGTATTTCCAGATGGCACCGGGAGGACTCCACAGCCCGGTGCAGGCAACCACTATGGAGCCCCGGCTCCGATTCACTCCAGGGTGCTCAGGTGTTGGGAAGGCGGATGATAGTCCCTCGCTCCCGCCAGACAGCCACTCACTCAGGGATGGGAGGCTCAGCACGTCCCCAAGCGCTCCTGGGGGAATCAAGCTCCCCGCCGCTCTTGCCAATTCCGGTTCCCCAACGACCGCCCCGGCTACAGCAGTCGATGTCGGAGACCGCCAGTGGGCATCCAGCAAGGCGGTCTCCCGCTCCCTAGCAGACATGCAGTCAGGCCTCGGAGGAGGAGGGGCGGGAAGCTCAGCGCGGCTGTGGCTCTAACACAGGGACCCCGCGGATTCCTTCCGCTGTTATATCTCCGCAGATACCCAGGCCTGGGCCGCTCAAGATGGATCTAAAGGTGCACCAGGAGGTAGGTCACACAGCCCAACCTGAATGCAATGTTCGGTCAGCCAGAATTTGCAGGATTTCAGTACGGATTTTCTGCTTATGGCGCAGCTACTCACTCAGGCGGCCATTTCCGTCGGCGTCCAACAGCACCCCCCAATACTCCTACTTATGTTTTCTACAGACACATCCAAAACCCAATTTAATTTTTCAGTGAATGGAACCTTCCAAGATGTGAAAGAAGGACCGTACAGATTCTCAAAATAGTCACACCATACCACTTCACTTATAGGATTTAAAATCAGTTGGGCTTGTGACACCTCAGTGCAGTTGTTCAAGGCCCAATAATTCCTTGAGTTCGATTCTTTCATAGCTGTTAACATAGCCTCACCATCATTCTGGTGCTTGGCAGTATGATTTTGAATCATCCAGTTCTTGTACCGCTGCCGACACAATCTAATGTGTTCCTTAGCGTTTAGTGGAGACAGATTTAATTCCTCCATATCTCGTAATTCTTTATTCAGCTGTGATCTATGCTGTTTTATGGCCAAATCAAAAGCGTGACTATGGCTTTATCTTTGTGTTGTTCCTAGTATTGCTGATTCATGGAACTTAGATATTGTACACTCCAATAGTACACCAAATGATTCAAATGAATATGTTTCTAATTTGGATTCCAATGTTCTTTGTGTGAAATCATGCATCAACAATTATTCAGTTTGGAAGTCTTTATCAGATTCCATTTTACTCTGTTGCCCCTTACGTTAACAATGATAACCACACAATATAAATGTCCATCACCAGACAGACAATTTCTCCAACTTTAAGTCAATTGACAGCATAGCGTGATCACTATGCGGGTTAGGTTGTACTTTCATATTTTCAGTCGTTACATTAATTTGTTCACTTACAAACATAAAATCAATGATAGACGACTCCCCTTGTGCATTCCATGTTGGTTTATCATTAAACTGCTTTACCAAACCGCATGATCTAGCAAATAGTAACCATAGGGCTCTTATATATGTTTTGTTACCAGTTTTGGCTCCATGGTCACCAGGTGAGGTTATTGTCCATTCCGTCTCACAATTTGTTTGATTACAATCAGCATTTAAATCTCCAGATAAGATAATCAAACCACCCGGCATTTGGTCCAGCCAGTCCTCAATCATAATATTGAGTTCTCCGATCAATTTTTCCAGCATATTCAGCACTGTTCCAATAAATGTTTACCGTCATTAAGGCTACTATGCCTTTGCTAGTTTTGATGTGGAAGGTGGCTATTAAAGCGGAAGTCTTCAATTGATTTTCAGTTAACATTACAATATCTTGATTATTTCGGAATGCTAAGGCAATTCTTCCCTTATAGGCCGACCTCTACATCCACTACCAGCAGGTATACATAATATAACATACCCATCCCACATCAACTGTCGAGAAGCCCAGGATTCCTGAATAAGAACAAAATCAAAGTTCTCCAGTCTATTGCAAACTTTGTTATTCAGTACTAAGTGTGAGTGCCCTCTGGAGTTCCATGACACTAATTTAAAGTTCCCAATATCGCTAAAGGGATTTACCCATATTTTTTAGTTGTGAAATTGATTCTCATAATGACACTGCAAGAGAACGCCATTCTTGCAACTCTTTCAAGATGGTTCCATCATATTGTACCTGAGTTTTCCCCATCACTCTTAATGATTTAGTTTCATTATTCTTTAAGGAATCTGTGTACAGTGGCACTTCCGTCTTACTTGAGTCCTGATAACTACATATCTCAAATCCTCACTTCTGTAAGGATCCAGCTTCTTTTAGGATCAATACACGCACTAGCAGTGAAGGAATCACCAGTCTTACATAATCAAACCTATAGGGATGTATGTAGTCCACTAAATCAATATCTGATGATGTTATCAGTGTCAGATCTGGCATGTCACCAAATAAGCTTAATATGTAGGGTCTATTCAACGCATGTGGTCCATCTGTGTCGAAAACATAATACATCATCAAGGCTGGATCATTGGGAAACACAGGCGGATATAAGTTCTCATTAATGCTACCTTTGAAGTATGTATTAGTCACCTTCCCATTAGTCAAATTAGCATTACTATATTCATCTCTTGAGATGGGTTGCGGAATGTGCCTTCTTTTCTCATTTTCATCAAAATAGTTTGCTCTCACTCCACCACCCACATTCTCATTTCTCGTACCGTCCCCTGTTGCTGTTTCAGGGGCTTGGTTTGTTGCAACCAATTTATTTGTGTGCACACTCAGAGCAGACGTCTTATCGACAGCTTTCTGATTCAAAATGTCCTTTATCATAGTTCGACAAAGTCCTCTGAGAGGAATTGGTTCTCAACCGTCATGTCGGAACCTTTTTTTCCATCATCACTACATCCATTGCCAGCACCTCCAATAGAGGTAGCATTCAGACTCGCTGATATTGAAGGCTGATCATCTGCAATTCTCCCAGTACCTGTGTTTAACTGGGCATTACCAGAACTTGCTATATCTGGGTTTATTAGACTCTCCTCGGATTTTCCCTGGTCGTCCTTTTTAGGATTACCTCGAATTACATCAACATGGTGGGCTGCTCCACAAAACGTAGGTGTTATGGGAGGGCAAGGAGCCTCAGATGTCGTAGTATATGTGTGGGAGGGGGCTGCAGGATACTTAAAGATATCAAAAATATCCCCTAAAGCCCATTTCTATGGATTTCAGGTCCATATCTATTCTATAAGTCACTATTTTGTACTTTAGCACATCTGATAGATTCTTTTCCCCCTCAGAATATCCATTATTAACAAGTACTCACACTATTCGCTAATATTATCTTTCTAGGCCCCTGGTAACAAATCCTGCTTTCTCTCAGGAGAATCCGGAACCATTATGGCATCGTCAACAATTAGATTTCGCTGTAGTTCCGGGCGCCAACTACTATCCCTCAAAAACTTTAGAGAGGATAAGTTCAATGCCCTTTGCACCTGTGCTTGTTTACGTTTATTTTTCTTTATTGTTTTGGGGGTTAATTTTGTATTATACTGGGGAACCAAGTCATTTGCAATCGTGGGAATCCTTAGATCAAGTGAACTGGACACAGAATCTCCAAGATCAATAATTTCAGGCTTTTTTGGCCCCTTTTCAGTTTCCCCAGTTTTTACAGACTTTGATGGGGTATCAGAATCAAATGAGGTACCAGGTTCAGGTCCATTCCCTGTGGGCATATCACCATATCACCTCCTGATGCCACAGGGTACATTTTTGCCATGTTTTAAAACACACCTCAGGCATAGCTGTTAATACCATCATTATTTCATTCAGAATACGTGTCTGTTTTTTTCAATTCCATCAGAATCATTGCTTACCCAGCTCTATCATATGCTGGCTTGCTATTAGTATTAACTGTTGTTACAGTATTAAGCGTCTGTGAAACTGGGTAATTGGAGAGCTGAGTTGAAGCATCTAGATGTTGGGTTAAGCTAAGCATATTTATTTCTCCAGGTTCAAAAATAGGTTACGTGTCCATAAAGGAAAAGGAAGATTCGTCACCCTCACTTGATCTAAACTGACCGTACCAGCTGTTAAACCATTCAAAGGTTCAATCTTGTCTTCGCTACATAGTGATTGTGAATCCTCCAAAACAGCAGGAAATTCAAACACAGAAATTACCCTAATCAAGCACTGTTGCGCGCACTCGATGAGGCCCTCATCAGCGTCAGAGGATCCTAGAAGTGTCAGTGCAGCAGCATGAGATAAACACATACGGTGCGGCTTAACTGAAGCCGACATCATTGCTGTATCGTGCTTTGCTTGTGTAAACCTTTGTTTCATTTTTCAGTCCTAGCACGTGGAACTACCACTCTTATTACTGCACCTGGGCAGGATTTTGACAATGTTCAAACAGCAAAAGTTCGCAATATAACCTCTCACACTATTCTTTTCTTTCACAGTAACAAAACGTGTAACTCCTCATTCGCAACAAAGCCCCAAAAGGCCCTCAGATCGATCGCTCGCTTCCAGAACTGTTCTACTCACACATTTCTGCGACACCCAGTGCAGGTAGGTCAATAGCGGGGCATGCTTTTTAATTGGTTAACACGGATCCACCCAGCCGCATACTCAGTGTTTTGTAATGCAAAACTATAGACGCATAAATCGGGTTTGCAGCTGCTCCAGCTGCGCTGCGAGCAGCGGACAGCAGACAGCCCACTTCCAGCCCACTTCCTCGGAGTGCGAGCTCTGGGCTTTTTAACAGATTTTTCACAAAGGGGGCGTGGCCTAATAAAAAATACAGAAATGTACAATTTTAGGAGCCTATAATTCATGAAATGCCACGTAAAATATATTCGACACGACTTAGAGTCTGTATAAAAGTTTGTGCTGCAGATAGATATCAAGTGAAGATCCAATGCTAAACGCAGTGATGATCAGTCAGAGTCCCTAGACAGCAGACAGCCCACTCCCAGCCCACTTCCTCGGAGTGTGCACAGGAATTTTACTTGTTTTTACATTCAGATGGCCATTTTATGACAGCTGTACTGACTCAGAAGAGCACTATGGGCCATAAGCCATTGGCCCATTATAGCGGCATTTTGGATGCAGTGATGCAAGGGCAGTTCGCGTGTTAACAAGCTTTAGCAGCTGCTAGTTTTGCAATAGAGAAAAGTTCTACAATTGTAATGGGGTGCTCAGTTACGTTGTATGCGGAACATCCAACTGTACAGCTAAGCGAAATGACGAATGACGAGTTGTTTCAGAATAACGACAAAGATGGGGAGATAATATTAGAGATTTGTATCCCCTGTGACAAAATGATTCAGTACCGAAGAGTGCAGTGCCCCCTGATGGCAGTATTAACTCCTGTTTTTTGATGAAGACTTACAACACATGCTTTTACAGCTGTGGACTACAAATCCACATGATGTAGGATTACTGAAAGATGTGACCCCTTTGCGTATAACACTGAAGTCAGGTGCGGTGCTGGTCAGGGTAAGACAATATCCATTATCGAGGGAGGCAGAGGAGGGTATTAGAAAGACAATACAGGCCCTAGTGGACCAGGGGATCATTGTGCCATCAACGTCTCTGTGTAACACTGTGATATACATGTCAAAAAATCCACACGGGGCAATTGGAGAAATATCCAGGATTTGCACCCCCTCAATGATGTGGTGCAGAAAGAATTTCCAGTCATTCCTAATCCTGCAACAATTTATGCAGCATTCCAAAAGAAGCCACATTTTTCACTGTATGTCACATTTTCACTAAAGAAATTCTGTCTAAACTCGACCAACAATACTGCAACTTCACTGTTGACAAGTCTATCATCCCTGTCTCCTCCTTTGTGAAGACTCCTGGGGGGTTCTTAGATTCCACCCTGTCCATGACACAACAGGTTAATGCCATTGCCTCCGCCGCTGCTCACTCCACAAAGCTAATACACATGGTAAAAACTTACCTCTGCAAAGAGAACTGCCTCGCCATTGCCAGAGCCACCATAAGGGCAAAGAACAAGTTACTTCTTACCTTGTAACGTTCTTTCGACGGGATGTTCCTCCGACGTATTCCTCATCTTAGATATATCCTTCCAGCTCTGCTGGCCTCGGAAAAATTTTTCTCTAGAGGGCGCTGCGCGTCGACGTCCCTCGAGTTGATGTCCCTCGAAAGCCGCCGTATCGACGCTCGACGTCATCCTGCCTATAAAGGCCGCACGCAGCGTCCGTTGCTCAGTTCCGTTTTGTAGCCCACAGTATTACTGTCTGGACTAGACTAATCACCCTGAAGGAGCGTAAGCTGCAACAACAAGGGAAGTAGAACTGCGGGGATGGATGGGAGGGTCGATGAGGAATACGTCGGAGGAACATCCCGTCGAAAGAACGTTACAAGGTAAGAAGTAACTTGTTCTTCGAAGGGATTGTGTCCTCTGACGTATTCCTCATCTTAGATAGGCTCCCATAGCAGTATTCTATATTCGGAGGAGGGAGTACTGACTTCACGCTGTCTTCTATTGATGAATAGAATGCAGTACAGCCCTTCCAAACCTAGTCTCTTGACTGGAGGAGGAATCCAGATTGTAAAAACGTGTAAAGGTATGGACAGACGACCATGCAGCGGCCGCACATATGTCTTTAACCGGCACGCTTCTTTTGAGGGCCGATGAAGCTGCAATACCTCTGGTCGAATGAGCCCTAAGGTTTTGAGGGGGCTCTTTCCCTGCCAGTTTATAACATTCCAGAATGGCTAGAATGATCCATCTGGAAATGGTCTGCTTAGTTATAGGTAACCCCAGCTTGTGACCTGCGTAACCTACAAACAGCTGGTCTGCCTGTCTTATCCTGGCTAGTCTACTAATGTAAAAACTTAAAGCCCTCCTAGGGTCTAGTCTGTGTAACCTCTCTTCCTCTTTCCCTGGGTGAGGAGGAGGATAGAAAGATGGTAGGGTAATCTTCTGAGTGATATGGAATTCAGAAACCACCTTTGGGAGGAAATTAGGCTTCACCTGCAGGACAACTTTGTCTTTGTGAAAGATTGTATGAGGGGGTTTACAAGAAAGAGCTTGTAATTCGCTCACCCTTCTAGCAGATGTAAGTGCTATTAATAAAACAGTTTTAAGGGTAAGGAATCTTAACGAACAAGAATGGAGAGGTTCGAAAGGTGTACCCATCAGGAAAGTTAGTACTAAGTTTAAATCCCATAGGGGAACTTGGAATGGTCTTGGGGGATAAACATTGGTTAATCCCTTTAGAAACTATATTACCAAGGGTAATTTGAAATAGGATGGTTCTTCCGCAGTACGCTTAAAGATGGATAGCGCTGCGAGATAGCCCTTAATGGTGCCAACTTGAAGGCTTGAATTTGCTAAATATAGAAGGAAGGACAAAACCATTGGTGTACCACATGAAAATGGGTCGATATTCTGTTCTCTACACCAGCTGCAAAATCTGTTCCAACGGCAGCGGTATAAAGACTTTGTTGCTGGTCTCCTTGCCGAAAGCAACACCTCCATAACATCATCAGGGAGGTCCCAATCCTTGTACCTCAGCCGTTCAGAAGCCAAGCGTGAAGGTTGAGGATTTTGATGTCTGAATGGAGAACCTGACCTCCCTTCTGTGAGAGTAGGTTCTCTCTGAGAGGAAGTCGAATTGGAGGGCAGATGGACAAGTCTAGAAGGTCCGGGTACCACGTTCTCCTGGCCCAATCCGGGGCAATTAGGATCATGGTTCACCGGAATCTTCTCAACCTCCTGATCATTTGAGGAATGACAGGGACCGGTGGGAACGCGTACAGAAGCGGAAACTCCCAGTCCACTATGAACGCGTCTCCCAGAGCTCCTCTCGGGGGAAATTCCCTTGAGCAGAACAGGTCGCATTTCCTGTTTAGGCTGGTGGCGAACAGATCTACCTGAGGGGTTCCCCAAAGGGCGAAGATCTCTTGAAGGACTTCCTGAGCTAGCTCCCACTCGTGGGAGACTGTGTTCTGCCTGCTCAGAGCGTCCGCTGTCAAGTTCTTCTCTCCGGCTAGGTGAACTGCCGATAGAGAGATTCCTTCTTGGATTGCCCAAAACCAGAGCTGCATCGCCTCTCTGCACAGGGGTAGTGATCCTACGCCTCCTCTTTTGTTGAGGTAATGCATGGCCACCGTGTTGTCCGTCATTATCAGGACGTTCTTCCCTTGTACAGCTGGCAGGAAAGCCTTCAACGCGTCTGATGGCTCTCAGCTCTAACAGGTTGATGTGTAGTCTGGACTCCGATGGAGACCAACGACCGCTGATGGTCAAGTCGTTGGCGTGGGCTCCCCACCCCGTGAGTGAGGCATCCGTGACTACTGTTATCTCCAGCCAGGGTTGCCAAAACTGTTCTCCTTTCAGAATATTCTCCTGACAGGCCCACCACTGAAGGTCTCGAGCCACCCTGCCGGGAACCTGAAGAAGATCTGTCATTCTCCCTGAGAATTGTGACCACTGAGTACTCAGTGCCCACTGGAGGGATCTCATTCTCAGGCGAGCCTCTGGCACAAGGAAAATGCAGGATGCCATGAGGCCTAGCAACCTCAAAAAGTCGAAGGCTGGGAGACGTTGGGCATGCTGGAACTTGGTAACCATCTGTAGAATATCTTGAGCCCTCACCTCTGGTGGCGAGGCTTTTCCCAGGGAAGTATCCAGGATCGCTCCTATGAACTGGAGTCTCTGCGATGGTATAATTTGTGACTTCTTTAAATTGAGGGAGAAGCCCAGTCTGTGAAGGAAATGGCACACGTGATTTAGCTGGATCTGAGCTTGCTCCGGAGAAACAGCCCTGATCAGCCAATCGTCCAGGTAGGGGTAGACATGAATCCCTTCCCTCCTTAGACTTGCAGCCACTACCGACATTAACTTGGTGAAGACCCTCGGGGCGGAGGTCAGCCCAAATGGCAGTACTCGAAATTGATAGTGAGAGTTGCCAATTGCGAACCTCAGGTATTTCCTGTGTTTGAGATGGATAGGCACATGGAAATAAGCGTCCTGAAGGTCCAGAGATACCAACCAGTCCTGAAACTGAAGGGCCTGGAGGATCTGAGAAAGAGTGACCATCTTGAATTTGTCTTTTCTGAGGAATTTGTTCAATTCTCGCAAGTCCAAGATGGGTCTCAGTCCTCCGTCTTTCTTCGGAATGAGAAAGTAAGGGGAGTACCAGCCCTTGTCCCTCTCCGCTACAGGTACCGGTTCTATGGCACCTTTCTCTAGCAGGTCCAAAATTTCCTGCAAGAGGAGCGGATCTGGAGCTTTCTGAGAGCTGATCCCTGGTGGATGACTCTGAGGTATACGTAGGAAAGGCAGGCAGTAACCTTGGGCGACTGTTTCCAATGCCCAAGCATCTGACGTGATAGCCTGCCATACCGTCAGATGTTGAGTCAACCTGCCTCCTACAGGTGTCCTGTGAGGGGAGTCCTCAGAGTGGTTTTGGGGCGGCTGATGCAGATGCCGATGGTAAAGAGGCACCTGCTGTTGCTGCGACTTTAGAATATCTACCCCGTCCACCTCGGGTAGTTCTTCTTTGACCCCTTTGAGCCGGTCGTCCTCTACCTCTTCCGAATGCGGAGTAGAAGCGAAAGGACTTGCCCCTCGCAGAGGTTCCTGTGGGACGAAAAGGAGTCTGACGGATTGCAGCTCCTAGGGATTTTGCTGCAGCTTTTGAAGTTTGCAGTTTCTCTAAACTGTCATCCGCTTTTTTCCCGAACAAAGAAGAGCCATCGAATGGCATGTTCAAGAGCCTGGCTTGCACATCTGGGGCAAAACCCGACTTTCTCAACCAAGCGAATCTCCTGGTTGATGTACTTGCCGCCATTGCTCTGCTGAGACTGTCAGCCGAATCAATGCCCGTCTGGAGGGATTCGCACATAGCGTCTTTACCGTCCTGTATAATATTCAGGAACGCATCCCTTTCTTCTCCCTCCGGGATGCAGTCAGCCGCTGTAGAAGCACACTCCCAAAGTGTATGGCTGAACCTAGCAAGGGTGCAAGTAGCATTAACAGACTTTAACGCCATGCTACATGCTGAAAAGACTTTCTTTGCCATAGCATCATATTTTTTATCGTCCCTGTCCTGTGGGACTGTAGGATAAGCCGTCTTGACATCGGTAGAGGATGCTGCTTGTACCACCACACTTTCTAGGGATGGGTGTTTAGACAAAAACTCTGGGTCTGTGGAAGATACCCTGTACTTTGCAGACAGTTTTTTATTTACTGCTGGTATTACATCTGGGGTTTCCCAGTTTGTCATGATCTTTCTCTGAAGAGCTTTATGAAAGGGCACCACAGGATCCTCTTGTGGGCCTTTGTCAAGAATATCCGTGAGGTCATCTTGCTGGAAAGATTGTGAAGGTGCAGACCACCCCATGAACTCTGTAATCCTGGCCATTAAGGCTCTGTAGGGGGTTTCAGCGTGCTCCCCCGGGTCTGGCTTAGCAAAATCCACCTCAGGGGAAGTGTCTAACCCACTTGCCTCATGTAAAGAATCATGAAGATCCTTTAATCTGCGCTCTTCAGAGGAAAATTCCTCTCTAACTGGGGTTACAGGTCCCTGTAACTCAAATGTGTCTTGTTCAGACAAATCACCCTCTTCTAAAATTGAGGATATAGTTCTCAATTGTTCTGAACTCATAAAGGGAGTAAATCCCATTTCCAAGGCAGAGGGTGCCGAACTTGTCATTATTGGCCTCGAAAACAGAGGTGGAGGCCTCGAGGACCTCGACAGAATTGGAATTCTACTCGACAATATCGACGCCATCGACGTCGAGGGCCTGGGGATAGTCACTGGATGTGTGGTCACCGTGACTTTTCTTGGCGTCGACGCCGGTGTCGAGGCCGGCGTCGAGTCGACAGACCCGTGTGTCGAAGGTCCCCTCGACAACGGCGTCGAAGACATCGACCTCGACGTCGACGGGACCTGCGTCGACGGAACCTTCGAGGAAGGTTTGGAGGTCATAGTCCTGCTCGAGGGTTCGAAACGCGCTCGAGAGGTTTCTTTTGCCGGGTACTGCGACTCGCGGCGTTTTTGACCTTCGGGTCTTTCGACCAGAGCATCGCTCTCGGCAGTCTTCGAGGGGGTCGAGGCCGCTTTCTCGAAGACGCTCATCATATTCTTTCGGAATTCCTCCCATTCAGCCCGAGAACTATGTTTCGTGGGGCAAGGGATTCTTTTTGGCGAAACAGAGGAAGAGGAAGACGGAGAAGGGGATCTTCGATGCCTCCTCTTCGAGTGCTTCGATCTCGAGGAGTGATGAGACCCACTCCGAGACCTGGAGCGCGAATGGTGACGAGGAGACGAATGTCTCGACTTCGTCGACGAAGAAGAAGCTTTAAAAGTCTTACCTTTCTCCAGCTTCCCCCTACGCTCCTTCAGGGCCTTAGCTGTCATGGACATACAGTCCTCGCATTCCGAACAATGGTGTTCAGCTCCCAAGCACCACAGACAATTTCTGTGAGGATCGGTCAACGACATCTTTTTCCCACAATCTCGACATTTTTTGAAGCCGGATCGAGGAGTTGTCGGTTCCGACGAGGAAGCCATCGAGTATGGATCGAATAACTCGAGGTAAATAGGATTAATCTGACTAAGAACTGAGCAACGGTATTCCGAGGCACTGAGTAAGCGCGGAAAAACGGAACTGAGCAACGGACGCTGCGCGCGTCCTTTATAGGCAGGATGACGTGGAGCGTCGATACGGCGGCTGTCGAGGGACATCGACTCGAGGGACGTCGACGCGCAGCGCCCTCTAGAGAAAACATTTTCCGAGGCCAGCAGAGCTGGAAGGATATATCTAAGATGAGGAATACGTCGGAGGACACAATCCCTTCGAAATTAGATTTTGGCATCCCTTGTTACCAAGTATGTTATTTGATCTGTCACTTACTCAAGTCTTCTATTATGTATTGCTCATGTAACCAAGTATGCTTTATGCATTAATAACATTGTCTGTAACAAGCGCCACGATGCCCAAGGGCTGTTGTGTGCACTATAAATGTTAATAAATAAATAAATAAATACATTCTTTATTTGCCATTCTAGAAAGGTCAAAATCTACTCTGACTACACAAAGATCTTCAGCGCATGAGATTATTATTTATAAACCCCATATTCATGTGGTTAGATGCAAAACTGTGAACCCTGCCACCTTTTTAACATGCGTGTCTACTACATAGGATGTAACGATGCATGACTGTGCCACATACGATGGGGAGGAGGACAACATTCCCAAAGCAAGGGACTGTGCATTGTCAGAGGGTGAAATACTTTTTTTTACGGGTCTTCCACAATTGATCAGGAGGGTGGGCAAAGACAGACTGGGGCAGCAGTGGTAGGATTTGAGGAAGGAGAGTACAAGACGGTGATCATGAAAAGGTTGTCCATGCATAATTCTGCAAAGGCAGTGAAACGCATAGCACTCATCAAAGCATTGAGATCATGTACATGTAAATGCTATGCCACAATATATTCACATTCGGTGTACGTCACAACAATGGTGCACACTGGTCTGTCCCACTGGATGAGGAGGGGGATTCAGAAGGCTAGAAATACTGATAGAAGCATTATCCCAGCCACCTGTTGTGGCAGTCGTCAAGTGTGCCGCCCACACTAACGTGACAGACAAAATATTAATGGGGAACGCAGCCGCCATTGCAGCAGCCAAAATGGTGGTGTATCTGCCAAATGAAATACCTCCCGAATGCGTTGCGACTGCCCCACCAGCAAGCGAACATCCAGCACCTTTCACAGCATTACACATCTCCCAGATGATTGAGCTATAAGGAAGTGCATCTGAAAGGGAGAACGAGTTGTGGTTATGGAGAGGCTGCAAGCAATCCCCCGACTGATCTGTTATGGAGGCAAGAGAACTCTGGGAAGACAGTAATGCCCCAGGAGCTGCTAGCAGTAGCCTTTGAACAGTTACATTACCCATCCCACAGTTAGAAACAGCACACAGGAGCAGACATACAGGAAGATTGGCTTATACCAAGAATTCAGGAGAGTATCATAGAAATTGTCATACATTGCACCACATTTCAAAGTTTCTGTACAGGGATGACACTACGGACATTACGGGGCACCTTGCCCCACCCTACTGTGCCGTTCTGTGAATTGCACATAGATTACGCTGATATGAGTGAGCGTTGTAATGAATCTAGGTATTTCATTGTAATTCATTGTAATAGTTTACCCATTTTCAAGGTGGTGGAAGAAGGACCACGTGCACACCTGGATGCCAAGTATGCTGCTAGATTTTTAGTACGTGAGGTTTTCCCTCAATGTGCAAGGTTTCAAGGTCAAATAATGGTGGGGGAGGTTTTCATGATTCCTGCCCCTCATGTCCCCAGCCCTCCAAGATGTCAGGCTGGAGACAGGCCACGATCACCTACATGGCCCTCAAGGGCCTCTCCATCCCTCCAAAGACCCACTTGGAGTCAGACTTGGCGCTTGTGGCACCTACTCACTCACTCCCATAGGATAACATTGGGGTTTGGACTTGTAGTGCATTGATGGGGACAAGATGGATGCCCCCACATATTTCGGTTCGCAGAACTGCATGTGCAGTCTAGTCTTTTGGGTGTGGTTCAGCCCAGAGACACCTGGGATACTCCGAGACTATTTAAGCCATGCCCAGGCTCAGAAACATGCTTTGTGTTTTCTGCACCTGCAGCGTGACACTCACCATGTTCGGATCGGTCTCCAGTAGGCCTGCATCTTTCTTCTGCGCTCAGCTCCTGCAAGAACAAGAACACTGTTAGGAACAGCCTTGCCTTGCAGCGCTTCTGCCCCTCATTCATCGCTTCTTCTGTTCTGCAGGCATCTTCGGCGGTGCCATTCCCATCCCGGCACGCCGCTTCCTAAGGAAAAGGGAAAAGAACAGAAAAAAGGCATTAGTAAGCATTCAGCTTATTTTTAAAGACTGTACGAGCTTCAAATGCTTGCCTGAATCCCAGCCGCTCTGGGGAACTCTGTCTCCGGAACTTCTCATCCATCTGCAAGAGGGAAAAGACACTCCAGGTTAGCGTGGAAACATCTAGTGGCGCCGTATAACGCGCTTACTCACCGCATTTCTTCTTCATAACTGGCATCCACGCTGAAAATGTCGCGGCACCTAAAAGACACAGAAAAAGAACTCAGTTCAATACAAATACGCTCTCACTCACCTTCAGCGCTACTCATCTCAGCAGCACGTCGCCATCCCCGGACGCGGCCATCATCTAAGGAAGGAAAGGAACGAAGTTAGAGAACTGTTCAAAAGACTCATTATACTTACCTGTCGGACTCTTGCCAGTGAAGTAACTAGACAGCAATGAGCCCGCATCAATCAACGCGCCCCTGCGCTGCAAGCAGGACGGAGAGCACACTTTCCAAGAAAACAAGGTGAGCTGTAGATCAAAGGGAAGGGTTGGACCCCGGGGAAGAAGGGGTTCAAGCACACAGAGACAATATGGAGTTAAACTCTACCAATCCTGTGTTTCAGGCCCAGTGTCCAGTCGAGTAGACTCCAGGGAAGGGTTTGAGGTCGTAAGAGGTCAGAACAGGCTGAGTGACATCCCCGTGCATACCAGGTGAGCGTTACAGAACACAAAGCCTCACATCAAAATCCACCTGGGCGTCATGGAAACGTCGGAAACTGACTAGTTAGCCCACATGTTGGGGCAGCTACGTTCCGAAGTACATGCAGCCAGGCAGGAGACCAACGCCCTGAGAAGAGAGCTGATAGTAGCCAAAGAACGCACTGATGATTTAAGCCGGCAACTTCTCCAGTCACAAGCAGGGCATGCACCATTGCCGGGAAGCGTGCCTTCGATGCCAGCACCATCAGAAAATCTCGTTCAGATAACCCTTCCTGGGGCAGTTCCCTTGCCCCCGCCCGAACGATTTACGGGGGATCCCAAGAGGTTTGCAACGTTCATGAACCAGTGCCGCCTGCACTTCCTTTGTAGACCAGGGGCCTTTCCGAATGACCAATCACGGATCGCTTTTGTGCTATCCTACCTGAGTGGTAGCGCCGCAGACTGGTCTGTCCCCTTTGTGGCCCAAGACGATCCTTTGCTGCATGACTTCAGGGGCTTTCAGTAGGAGATGGAAAAGCTGTTCGCCCGTCGGACTCATGGGCAGGCATTAGACAACAAACTTCTGTCCCTAGGCCAAGGGAATCAAGACCTACATAGCCACGTTCAATAGACTCGTAGTTGAAGCAGAATGGCCAGTGGAGAAGAGAACCACGTTATTTCATCAGGGGTTGCGGGGGGAGCTCAAGGATGTTCTCGCACAAGTAGTGAATCCCCCGAAAGACTGCTCAGAATTCTTTGACCTTGTTGTTCAACTGGATCATAGGTTGCAGGACCGAAGAGCGGATCGAATCAGACCAGACCCTCGCCCTTTGTATGTGCGTTCAAAAGATAATATTGCCCGCACAACGGAAGGTTCAGGAGAACCAATGCAAATCGGGACGGTCAGATCCCCCTTGACTAAAGCGGAAAGGGATAAAAGGAGACAGCAGCAGTTATGTCTGTACTGTGGAAGGTCAGGTCATTTCCTTAAAGAGTGCCCTGTGAAGCCACCGAGGAGGACGGTAGGGGCCACGGACAAGGAAGATACCATCAAGGAATCAGAAAACTCCCCAGCCCGGCAATTGTAGGGGTCCACTTGTCGAGCGAAGAAAGTGAACTACAGACCTCCCTTTTTGCACTATCTGTGGTCTTGATCAATCACCAACAACCATCTCGGATGCATGCAGTAAGAGCGTATATTGACAGTGGAGCCGTTGGGAATTACATCGACCAGGATCTTGTGGCAAAGATAGGGCTTCCGTTACGCCCTAAATCAACCACCGACACTGTTACGACTGTCGACGGCACTGAAATAGCTTCTGGTCCAGTATCCCAATGCACTGCAGCTTTAACCCTTCTGTGACAGGATGGACACCAAGAATCTATTGTTTTCGACCTCATTAAGGCACCACAGTTCCGGTTGATTTTGGGAATGCCTTGGTTGGTAGCTCACAATCCTCGAATCGATAGGCGAGCAAAAGAATTGGCCTTTCCCGAGACTTGCGCCCACACATGTTATCGCCAAGTGAAACAACCAATATACACCACAACCTCCACGCTTGCGACTGTGGCAATCGGCACCCTACCAAGTGAATACCAGGACTTTCAAGATGTCTTTCAGAAAGAACAGGCTAATACCCTGCTACCGCATAGACCATACGATTGCCAAATCGACCTGATACCCGGGGTACAAATCCCTTGTGGTCGAATTTACGCACTCACAGAACCAGAAAACCAGCACCTGAAGGCCTATCTTGACCAATACTTGGCCAACGGGTTCATCCGTCCCTCGAAGTCTCCAGCAGCCAGGCCTCTATTCTTCGTACCGGAAAAGGAGGGGGACTTGAGAACGTGCATCGACTATCGCGCACTGAACCACATTACCGTAAAAAACCGCTACCCCCTGCCACTGATACCTGAATTGCTTGATCAAGTCAAAGATGCCCAAATCTACACAAAACTAGACCTGAGGGGGGCATATCACCTTGTTCGCGTAAAACAGGGGGACAAATGGAAAACCGCTTTTCGCACCAAATACGGCTTGTACGAATATCAAGTAATGCCCTTTGGCCTTTGCAACGCGCCTGCAGCATTTCAATACCTCATGAACGATGTCCTACGGGAATTGATTGATGTCTGTGCTCTAGTGTACATTGATGATATTCTAGTATATTCTGCATCAAAGCAGGACCATGTTAAACACGTTCGATCTGTATTGGAAAAACTCCGTCAACACCAGCTCTACGCCAAGCTCGAAAAGTGCTCATTCCACGTCACCGAGGTGGAATTCCTGGGCTTTATTCTCAGCCCGAATGGAATCCGAATGGATGTACACAAGGTAGATGCTATCCTGAACTGGCCATCCCCAAATTCATTCAAGGGGGTTCAAAGTATGCTGGGTTTTGCAAACTTCGACCGCCGGTTCATCCCAGGATTTTCGCAAGTCGTGCATCCCATCACGTTATTGCTAAGGAAAAGCAACAAAAAGTTCCAGTGGACAACAGAAGCCGAGGAATCTTTCCAGGAACTCAAAGCAAGATTCACATCTGCCCCAATCTTACGCCACCCTCGCCCTGATCTCCCATACCTGGTGGAAACGGACGCCTCAAGCATGGCTATGGGAGCCGTCCTCTCACAAAAGGACCCAGAAACGGGCCAGTTACACCCTGTTGCCTTCTGGTCATGTAAATTCACACCCCCTGAACTCAATTACGCTATCACAGACAAAGAACTCCTGGCCATTAAGTCAGCCTTTAAGGCATGGCGGCACTACCTCTTGGGCGCCAGACCCACAATCACTGTAATAACTGACCACCGAACCTCCAGTACCTAAAAATAGCAAAGGCCCAATCCTCACGACAACTACGTTGGGCTCTTTTTTTTGCTGAATATGACTACGTGATTACATTTCGACCAGGGGTGAAAAACAGGAAGGCTGATGCCCTTTCCCGTATAGGGGGTGGAAGAGCAAGGGTATCAGACTCCTGACCCAATAGCAATCATCCCGAGTGACAAGCTCCTAGGAATCACAGCAACCATAACTCAGAAAGAATTACATGAAGAAATCCAAAACCTGATGAGTCCGGAGCAATTACAAGCGTGGAGTGCACAAGGAGAACATTACATGATAAAAGATCAGTTGCCCTACTTCAGGAATCGTTTATTCTTACCAAACCAAGAACTACGAGAACAAGTCATGTCCGGTTATCATGATTCCTTGATCGAGGGCCACCCCGGAATCGCTAAAACCCTAGCCAAGGTAAAACAAAATTATTGGTGGCCCATGTGGCATAAAGACATTATCCAATTCATCCTATCTTGTGGAGTGTGTGCTCAAAACAAGTCATCCAAGCAGAAACCGGCTGGGCTATTACAACCATTGGAAATCCCACCAGCACCCTGGCACACGTTGTCCCTCGATTTTATTACTGATTTACCACCCAGTCAAGGGTTTAACACTATTCTTGTGGTCGTGGACCTATTTTCAGAAATGGCACATTTCATTCCTCTTAAGGGGCTCCCAAATGCTTCCACTCTGGCAAAGGTATTTCTTGATGGCATAGTACGGCTCCATGGGTTTCCTTCAGTTTTAGTCTCAGACCGAGGTACTCAATAAGTATCTAACTTCTGGAGAAAATGCTGCTCTATGGCCCAGATCGACATCCACATATCCACCAGTCACCATCTCCAAACGGATGGTTAAACTGAGAGGACAAATCAGACTCTCAAGCAGTATCTGCGTTGCATGTTACACCAAGCTGAAGGATGCTGGTTCGACCTATTATGGATATCTGAATATGCTTATAATAATTCCCTACACACCAGCACTGGGCAGACACCCTTTTATACCATGTATGGCAGGCACCCACGTACTTCTGAGTTGGACGTTCCTACAACCCTGGAAATGCCAGCAGTCAAAACCTTGCACATGACCATTTCTCAAACCTTTCAAAGGGCAGCTGAACACCTACTTCAAGCTAAGAATCGCCAAAAGAAGTTTGCTGATCAACACTGAGCAAAGGCCCCCAACAACCAAGTGGGAGACAAAGTCTGGCTGGCGTCTAAACACGTGTCCATTAAAGGAACCCAAACTTTCCGTCCAAAATACCTGGGTCCATTCACCGTCACCTCTGTGATAAATCCTGTGGCAGTCAGACTAGCTTTGCCGTCAAACATGCAGATTCATCCTGTGTTCCACGTGTCTCTCCTTAAACCTGTTCAACCTGGGACCTGGGTCTCAACGCCACCGCAGCCAGTAGTAGTCGCCAGGGAGCCAGAATTCGAAGTCAAGGACATCCTGGATTCAAAGTACGTCAGATCCAAATTATACTACTTAGTAGACTGGAAGGGGTATGGTCCACAAGACAGGACATGGGAGCCTTGTGAGTACATCCATGCACCTTGCTTGCTTAGACGATTTCATCAAAACCATCCAAACAAACCAGGACCAAACAGAAGAACCACCTTGAGAGGTGCCTTGGGGGGGAGTGCTGTCATGATTCCTGCCCCTCATGTCCCCAGCCCTCCAAGATGTCAGGCTGGAGCCAGGCCACGATCACCTACATGGCCCTCAAGGGCCTCTCCATCCCTCCAAAGACCCACTTGGAGTCAGACTTGGCGCTTGTGGCACCAGACTCACTCACTCCCATAGGATAATATTGGGGATAGGACTTGTAGTGCATTGATGGGGACAAGATGGATGCCACCACATATTTCGGTTCCCAGAACTGCATGTGCAGTCTAGTCTTTTGGGTGTGGTTCAGCCCAGAGACACTTGGGATACCCAGAGGCTGTTTTAGCCATGCCCAGGCTGAGAAACATGCTTTGTGTTTGCTGCACCTGCAGGGTGACACTCACCGTGTTCACATCGGTCTCCAGTAGGCCTGCATCTTTCTTCTGCGCTCAGCTCCTGCAAGAACAAGAACACCGTTAGGAACATCCTTACCTTGCAGCACTTCTGCCCATCATTCATCGCTTCTTCTGTTCTGCAGGCATCTTCGGCGGTGCCATTCCCATCCCGGCACGCCGCTTCCTAAGGAAAATGGAAAAGAACAGAAAAAAGGCATTAGTAAGCATTCAGCTTATTTTTAAAGACTGTACGAGCTTCAAACGCTTTCCTGAATCCCAGCCGCTCTCGGGAACTCTGTCTCTGGAACTTCTCATCCATCTGCAAGAGGGAAAAGACACTCCAGGTTAGCGTGGAAACATCTAGAGGCGCCGCATAACTCGCTTACTCACTGCATTTCTTCTTAATAACCGGCATCCACGCTGAAAACGTCGCGGCACCTAAAAGACACAGAAAAAGAACTCAGTTCAATACAAATACGAAAAGTTCGCATCGCGCATCGCGCTCTCACTCACCTTCAGCGCTACTCATCTCAGCAGCACGTTGCGATCCCCGGACGCCGGCCATCATCTAAGGAAGGAAAGGAACAAAGTTAGAGAACTGTTCAAAAGACTCATTATACTTAACTGTCAGACTCTTGCCAGTGAAGTAACTAGGCAGCAACGAGCCTGCATCAATCAACGCGCCCCTGCGCTGAAAGCAGGACAGAGAGCACACTTTCCAAGAAAACAAGGTGAGCTGTGGATCAAAGGGAAGGGTTGGACCCCGGGGAAGAAGGGGTTCAAGCACACAGAGACAATAGGGAGTTAAACTCTACCAATCCTGTGTTTCAGGCCCAGTCTCCAGTCAAGTAGACTCCAGGGAAGGGTTTGAGGTCGTAAGAGGTCAGAACAGGCTGAGTGACGTCCCCGTGGATACCAGGTGAGCGTTACAGAGGTCCTAAAAAGGGGGGGAATGGGATTGTATATTTTTCCAAACGGGACAATGCATATAAATGTTCATAATATTAGCAGAGTTACATATATTAGTAATAATGTGAACACTAATAATAATATTGGAATATTATATATTAATGAATATGAATTCTATGACAGTGGGGGAAACAGTGAATAGGTTGTTTTCAGCAATAGGAAATTGTCTACCAATACGAAACCATATAATATTATTTCCGATAGCACTATAAAAGCTGCTATCCCTGAAAGTAAGTACAGGCTAATGAAAAGAGAAGTACGAAGAAAGTATGACACGTATCAAGGGCTATCAAGGGCTGGGTTTGGATGTGATTGAGGATATTCCCGAGTTTACCAACTCATGGCATTCCGACATGAGTGGTGTGGGAAGAAACACTGTGAATGGAAGCTGTTATGTGTGTTCACTCATTCCGCATGCATCAGAGGCTCCCAAGGTGTTAGTACCGCAAGCAGTCCCAATTATAGAGGCACAATTCCTAGTTCATCTTGCGCTATGCAGAATAAAAGGAACGTTACAGGCACATAGTGTACAACTGCAAATGGTTGGTCCAGATCTTGTACAGTGCAGCACTGATTCAAAAGACATCAAGTGGGTGGAGCTGATGTTGAAAGGGTATAAACACCACACTACCTTTCTTGCCAGAATGACTGGTAACATAAAGCAAGGAAAGGACAATTTTTGTGCACAAATCTGGACAGAGTTTATCACAAAGCTGACATGGATTGCAACAATGGAAAAGCTGGTGCGAGTACACAGGGAAGAAGAATATAGACCCTGTTTCCACAGCAAGGGTATAGTCTTTGTCGGCACAAACGAACGTTGCAATAAGACTCTCCTGATCACAGACATGAAGAAAGGAACAGCAGCAATGATGGATTACTACTGGTTCTGTGGCCAACAAGCTTACTTGCACCTCGCACCATCATGGAGGGGCTGTGGTTCGCTGGCCAGATTGCACTCAGTGCTATTAGTAATCCCAGAAGAACACCTGAAGGGGGAGCACTGCCTGCCAAGGGGGCCAACTAGTCCCCCCACATTCGAAAATGAAGATAAGGGCCCATTGCCTACACAAGAGCTACACGTCCTGCCAGGAAAAGGACAGTTCCACAACCAAAGAGGACAAAAATATTGAATTACATATCCAAAGACTCTTCTACATTGCTTGCTGAAATACCAGAAGAATAGTGGCTCTTCAGCTCAGCAGAATCCTATTTTGCATCTTTATTTTTGCTGGTAGTGGAGGCCGCAGAAAATGACAAATAGTTGCAGATCGTGAGATGGGAGCTGGTCCAGTTCGCAAACGATACAGAGAATGGGTTCATTGTAATCAAGGTTGAGTTGCGTGCATTAAAGGGATGGTCTAGTAAAATATTTTATTTAAAAAATAGATAGGCCACATAAAAAAAAATACTAACATCCTCCGTTTTAAAACTTCCTATGTAAAATTTTGAGCTATTCAAGCTCAAAATTCGAAAAAGCAAGCACAGGGGCGCAGCCATTTTGTGAAATGGAGGCCCTCCTGTGCTGGCTTTTGCTTTTGCGGCACTAATGAAGGAAAAGCCAGCCAGCTGTAGTAAACAAAGGCTACCGCTGGGTGGCTTTCCCTTCATTAGTGCTGTAGGCGGAGGACGGGGACCGGAGACCAGAGCAGGAAAGCTGCAGCTGAATCTCGGTAAGTGCTATTTATTTTTTTTACAAAAAATAAGCACTAGCTGCGGTTTTTTTCTAAGTTTTCCGGGCTGGAGGAGCCTGGAAAACTTAGAAATAATATTTTATTATGGCCTAAAATGACCTTCCTAGTTTTTATGGAGGATGGGCATACGGAGGAAAGGGGACATTAGACTAGGAGTAAAGTAGTCACTACAGTAACTTTTCCTTACTCCTACTTCCCATCCCCTTTCCTCCATACCTATGAGAGAATATAAAGCACTACTCTAACCTAAGCAGGGTGGCATTTACACTGCTGCAAAGATATCCCTTAGGACTGCTACTCCGAATTGGGCCTCAGCCTTGGAATCTGGAATCCAGGAGCCCCATATCACTGCTTTGCTGCATGTTTAGTTTTGTTGACCGCCTGCGCAGCTGTTTTCCCTTGCCCGCTCCTTTCCGGCCTGCTTCCATTCCTCCTCCCAGCCTGCAGCATCCCCTCCCATTCACTGGCTTCTGGTTGGCCCATGAAGCCTTGCTAAACACAAGCGAGGTCCAAGGCCTGCTGGATCAGACCCTCAGTCAGTTGTCGCCTTGCGATTTGGGGTTAGTTATTTCCCCAGGCCCAGCGACCTCATTTTCATTTTATTTGCTGCATTTTTCATTTTTTTCACCACCTGTGCAGCTGTTTTCCCTTGCCCATCTCCCTCCCGGCCTGCTTCCATTCCTCTTCCCAGCCTTCCGCCTCCCCTCCTGCCCACCGACCTATGATTGGCCTGTGAGGTCTTCCTCTGTGACCCGGAGCAGTTTGTCTGTAACACCCTGAGGGCAGTCTTGACCTGGGCATTCAGCAGAGGGCCTAAAGCAGAGGGCAGATCCCTGAGGCAGGCCCCAATCCCTGTATGCCCGGGATGTCAGACGCAGACATCCTACAGTGACAGACAAGGTAAGGGTGATGTGGGCAGGGAGTACAGCAATTACCATACTCTAGTAAAGCCCCTTCATTCTTATTACAAGATAGCATACATTTAGTCACATTTAGCTCGATTGTGTAAATTAGCCTAATATTGCTTTTAGAAGATTGTGTTAGCTAGCCTAAAATTGCTTTTAGCCTTATTGTGTAAGTTAGCCTAATATTGCTTTTAGCCAGATTGTTTAAACTAGCCTTTTATTGCTTTGAGCCTGATTGTGTAAATTAGCCTAATACTGCTTTTAGCCAAATTGTGTGAGTTATACTAACATTGCTTTTAGCCAGATTGTGTAAATTAGCCTAATATTCCCTTTAGCCTGAATCTAGGCGCACTTCACCCACAGCATCTGTTCAAATCTAGATGCTTTCAACCGCAATCTCAAATGGAATCTCTGTGTTTTCGCCCACAGTATGTGGTCTAAATCTAGGTGCAGTTCGCCCGAATTATTTTGTTTCCATTTTGGTCCATTCTACCAGCAGAACTTCTTTGTAACTAGATGCTTTTCGCTCACCGTATATGGTTTGATTCGAGGTACATTTTCAAACACTGCAAATCTAGGTGCTTCACCATGCCCCACCCTGCCCAGATCGGAGTGGCGCCTTGGCACTCCAAAAACCTAGCCAATGATAATCCCCTTCACTTAACCTCCCTCTCCACAATCCAATGCCCATACTCACCCTCTCCTTCTCCCACAGCCCCTTCTTTTTCTTCACTTACCAGCTATCCGGGCCTCCTCTCCTGTCTTACGTTCCCCACCCGTCCCCAACCCGTCCACCTCACATCCTCTAAAACCCTCTCCACCGGACGCTGATCTGTCTCTTTTACCCACTCCCACCACCCATACCAACCGCTGCCCCTCCTAAAACCTTTGCCTGTGCACTGATTAACGCATGCTCCAGCTTTGCTCACGCTCCCAACATCCACAACCTCTTACTAGCTAACCATTTAGACCTACTAGCCTTATTGTAAACCTGGCTACATGAAGAAGCCGGTCGCCTCCTTTCTCTTGCCATTCCCATCGGTTACTCCATCTTACGAATTGACTGTCAAGCCGCTTTAGGAGGGGGAGGTGCTATCATCCAGACATCCACCCTCACCATCAGAGCCTCCTCTCTGCAGTAGCTACCAGGTTATTAAATACTACTGGCCAAACTGGAATATTCCCCCCAAACCACCATCAATTTTCTTCTCCTCTACCCCCAACCTTCCCACACTAGCAACCCAGAAATCAACATCCCCCTCCTCATCATTCCACTCCACAAGCCCAATACTAAATTCATTCTCTTAGGAGATTTCAATCTAGGCTACAATGAACCCTCTGACCACAAGGCCTCCGGCCCTCGCAGCCACCCTTGAAGAGATGACCTTCAGGCGACTGGTGCTCTCCTCTTCATATGAAAAAGGCAGAACATTTGACTGGATACTCCCTGCAACACTCCCCTCCAAGTATCCTCCATTCATCCACTCCCTTGGTCAGATAATTCCTTGATCTTATTCTCCTTTACCCCCATCACCAAAAACACTCCTACTATCAACGAACAGCGCCTTTGCATCACTATCAGACACACCCACACAGTCGAGCTTCTGACTCCCATGTTCCTAGCCTCACTCAAGTCATCCCAGACAATTCCACCCCAAAGTCTTACTAGCCTCCTACAACTCTGCACTACTAAGTGCTCTTGACAAACATGCCCCCTTCAAAACCAACTCTTGAAAATAAAGGATCCCCCAAAACTGGTACACTGATGATCTAGCTTCTCTCCGGAAAAAGAAATGTGCTCTTAAACATATGTGGAGGAAGAACCCTACCTCCACTAACAAAACAGCCTTCAGTGCTCAGCTGGCACTTATAAAACAGCTATTACTGCTACCAAAGCCAATATCTTCAACACCAGAATCTCTGACGCAAGCTCAAATACCAAAGAGCGCTTCAAAATTCTTAGAGAGCTCGAAACCACGGCCCGCCATCCTACAATTTCTCTAAAAACAAAACATGGTGAACAATAAAGATTACCCCTGCTATCTGCGCAGGGAGTATTAATTCTATTAAAGACTAGGGGGCAAGCATTATGCTTCAACTTCTTTATTTACTACCCTTCAGCATTTTCAACAAAACTATCTCAATCAATACCAAGAAATGTTCATATGTCCATATAACTTTCACTTTGAAAACTACAAATCCCTGTCGCAAATCAATACCTGCTGCTAGCATTACTTCCTTAACCTATCTCGCTATGGTAGCGGTCTTCACCGCCTGAAAAGGCTTCCTGTCCGCTATTAGCAACTGATTTGCACTTGTCGCTCTCACTTCCGCCGTCCTGGCTTCATATTCTTTTATGCAACTAGCTACACACCATTTGTTATTATTTGGAAAATAGGGATAGTGCACTGTGGTTGTGCCTGATTTAGTCCTTTGTACTACCATAAAGGTCACTCCTTCCGGTCCAAATGTCCTTCTATTAATCTCTAATGCCCTAACATCCGATACCCTCTTACAGGATATGAGACATAACAGCATCGCTAGTTTGCCAGATAGCTGCCTGAGAGGCAAATATCTATTGCTCGGCCAGCTTTCCAATAGCTTCAATACACTCGCCACGTCCCATAAAACTGTATATTTGGAAGCCGGTGGCGCTTTAAACTTAGCTCCTCTAATAAGCCTGCATACTGCTGGGTGTTCGCCTGCTGGCACTCCTTCAATCGGAATGTGACCTGCGGAGATCGCTGATCTGTACACTCCAATAGTGCGAAAAGCTTTTCCATCTTGCAGCAGTTGTGCTAGGAAGTTTAGTATGGCTACTACAGGTGCAGAAATGGGATGAAAACCTCTCCCTCTACACCAATTCGTCCACCTGGCCCAAGCCGCGTCGTAGCTCCTCCTAGTCGATGGAGCCCAGGATTTGGCAATAAGTTCCTCCGCCTGCATCGAAATGCCTGGCAGTTCCCATCGTCTCCGGATACCCTGCACGCGATGAGCGGGAGTGTCCCTCTCACTCTCAGAGGATGACACTGCCCAGCTGGGTCCGTGAGCAAACGCTCTCCTACCGGAAGGACCCTCGGCAGATCTATCAGGTGCTCTATCATCGTCGGGAACCACACCTGCGCTTTCCACAACGGTGCTACTAGTACCAGCTCCGCTCTCTCCCTCTGACACTTCACCAGCACTCTGCTCAGTATCATAAACGGAGGGAATGCATAATGCGTGCCGCATGCCCATTCTTGTAGGAACGCGTCCGTAACTTTTGCGTCTGGATCTAACTTCCAGCTGAAATAACTGGGTATCTGGGTGTTGAGGCGCGACGCAAACAGATCTGTGCATAATGGGCCCCATCTCTGGTCCAACATCTGAAACACCGCTGGATCCAGCCTCCAATCGCTGGAGTCCGTGAGGTATCGAGAGTTCCAATCTGCTACTACATTCAGCTCTCCGGGCAAATACTCCGCTGTCACTAATGTCCCTGTCCTTAGACAGTAATGCCAGAAGTCCTTCGCTAATCGGCTAGCATCCTGGACTTCGTCCCTCCTAAGTGGTTTATGTAACAAACTGCTGAAATGTTGTCCATCTTCAGCAGGACGCAGGACTTCACTTTGTCTCTTGTTAACGTCTTTATCGCGAAAGAGCCTGCTAGGAGCTCTAGGCAGTTTATGTGCAGGCTGAGCTCCTCTGCACGCCACTTGCCTCCGGTCTGCAACTCTCCGCACCGGGCTCCCCATCCTAGACGACTGGCGGCCGACGCTATCACGAGGTCTGGCCGGTCTCCGAATATGGCATGCCCATTCCAGGCATCCATATTCTGCAACCAACATTCCAACTCTGTTATAGATTCCTGATCTAGCGGTACCGATTGATGATACCTCAACCCTTGTTGTAGGTATCTTATCTTTAACCTCTGTAAGGCGCGATAGTGTAAGGGACCTGGAAAAATGGCTTGAATGGAGGCTGCTAGAACGCCCACTATTCTCGCCAGAACTCTTAGAGAAATCACTTGCTTCGCTAGACATGCTCGATCTCTCTCTTGTTGTCTCGTATCTTCCTTGCCGGCAGCTCCAGGGTGGCTTTCCTTGTATCCAGGATGAAGCCGAGGAAATCTAACCTCTGCGCCGGCTTTGTATCCGACTTCTCCGTGTTTACCAGAAACCCCAGAGATTGCAACAGGTCTAGTACCCACTTCGTCTGATATTCCAGCGCCTGACGATCCTCTGCGAGAAGCAACAGGTCGTCCAAGTATATAATCAGCCGAATTCCTTTCTCTCGTATGGCCGCGGCAACTGGTTTCATCAGTTTCGTGAATGCCCACGGCGCTGACGCAAGCCCGAATGGCATTGTCCAGAATTGCCAGAACTGCTCCTTCCAGCGAAAAGCCAGAAATCTCCTGAACTGTTCCTGCACTGGAATCATGAGGTAGGCGTCCTTCAGGTCTAACCTGGTCAGCCAGTCTCCCTCCCTCAGGGAGTCTCTGAGCTGATGGATCCCTTCCATCTTGAAATGATGGTAGACTATCCATCGTTCAATTCCTTCAAATTTATCACCGGGCGTACTTTCTCCTTCCTGTGAACGAGAAACATATTGCTGATAAAGCTTGGGGCCCCGGGGCATTTTTCTATGGCCCTGTTCTTCTCTAAATGCTCTAGTTCGGTATTGAGAGCCTCTTGCTCCACTTTCGCTAGGTGCGGGCGCCGGGGTATAGTGGTCTGTACTGGGTCCTGAATAAACTCTAGCTGCAGACCTCTGACGGTTTGCAAAATCCAGGCATTGCTGAAAAGCGCGTGCCAGTTTCCCCAGAACATACATGTCCTCCCTCCCACTGGAGGATAGGCTCTCGCTCTTACCTGGTGTAAACCCTTGGCCTCGTCCAAAACCTCTTCCTCGCCGCCCTCTGGTGTTACGACCTCTGGCTGGGAAGAACGTGTCTTGCTGCCTGTTCTCCCAATACTGGGCTCTGTGATTTGAGGGTCTTCTACCTCCTTGTTGACGACCGGTCGAGCGACCCCTGTGGCGACCGGTCCCGGCAAAAACTCTCTGTGGGAAGATCTTACGTATGGATGCTTGAGCTTTCTCCAGTGAGGCGTAAGTGCCTACCAAATGTCCCATTTCCTTTCCGAATGTCTCCCCAAACAAGAGACCTTGGGCTGCCTCACCGGCCTCGTAGGATACTAGATCACTAAGCTTCGAGTCTATCTTCAGAAGCAGCCCTCTTTTTCTCTCGGAGGCTATGGCGCAGTTTGCGTTACCTAGGAGGCAAACTGCTCTTTGCGCCCAACCTGCTAGGGCCTCCGGGTCCACCTCTTCGCCTGTGTCCCTTGCCCTCTCTGCTAAGTCCATGATCTTAGCGAGAGGACCGGCTAAGTCCAGGACTTTCTATTGGCAGCTCTTCCAGGATCTGTCTATCCCCTTACGGGGGTCCTTATTGGTCTTTGAGACAAAGGTGAGCATCTTGGGGTCCAATTCGGGGGCTTCCGGCCCCTTCCCCGGCAAGTCTGGTCGAGGGCATTCTGCCCGGAGACGCTGTCTCACTTCCTTATCCAAGGCTTTCCTCAGCCTTGCTGTCATATATTGAGCCACTCTCGGAGAAGGCTGCCAGTCGGAAGATCTCTAATGGCATCCGGGTGGAACATATCGTCCTGCTCCTCCTCGAGGTGCTTCTCTTTGCAGGCCTTTTTCCCCCTGCTGGGCTTTGCCCAATCTTCCTCGACTGGATCCTCCGGCTCTTGAGGGGTTAGGTCTCCCTCCTCTGGCTCTTCTTCCGAGCCTAGGTCATCATCTCCTTCATTTTCTTCCCCAGGTGAGGGGGTCATGAGGTCCGGCACGGCCTGACACTGAAAATATGCTTTCTTAAGCTTTGCGAAGGCGTCGGCGACCTCCGGGGCCTTATCTTCCGCCCCATCCATAGGGCCCTGGGGGTCTGCAGAGGTTTTTCTCTTGCGGGCCTGAATACTCCCTGTAGACCCTGCTCCTGAGGGTTCAATGGGCAAGCTGCAAGTCCTCGTGGTACTTTCCTTAGGATGATGAAGCATTGCTTCCAGTGTCTCCAGCCTCTCCTGTAAGGGCTTCACCCCTTGAGCCACTGCATCTACTGGGGAATTCCCCAGCACCTCCTTGAAACTGGCAGCTAAGTCTAAGTACTGCTCCTCCTCACTCCATTCGAATTCCGACATGACAAGGGGTGCACTGTGCCTTAATACCTGTGAGAATGTGTCTTCGCTGCCCACTTCCTAGTAGATGCTTATCAGAGTTCAGAACTCTCTTGTATTAATATTGTCTTTTATCAATTATTTATTTTCTCTTTTCTTTTTTTTTTTTTACTTTTGGCTGCACCGGACTACTTAGATATTTCTTATGCCTGCGGTGGCTTAGGTTCACTGACTGTCTCTCATGATGCCTCCGCCTCGTGTGCGAGTGCTTGTAGCTAGCACAATTCACACGGGAGCTGATGCTGCCCGCTCCCTCTCTCAGCTCTCTCCTGAAGCTGCTTACATAAATAGAAGCCCAAACGCTTTGGCGCGCGGCTGGAGTCGAGCTCTTACCGCTGTTCCAACGCGTTATATCACTGTGAAGACGGTGTCTCGGTCCGCGTCGCAGAATAAATGCGACGCGACCCGGCACTCGGCAAGCCCCGCCCCCGCGAAGGAGGGGGTCGGAGCACTCTGCGTCAGCCTTTCTTATCGCTGCATGCGCTCGGCGCCTGGCTCCGCCTCCGCGAGGGAGGGGGCCAGCGCCTGAGCGAAGATGCTCTACCTTCCCGGGGAAGGCTAGAGCAGGTTCCGAGAGCTCTGCGGCCCGCCGGCGCACCCCTGAAGTGCCGGGAATATGGCACGGGGCCAAGGCGGCCGCCGGAGCTCCTACTACTTTCCCTAAAATAGTACACAGTCTCTCGAGAAAAACTCGAACAAACACGTTCGTCCGCCGCCGTGCTCTCTATGTCTCATAACGAGCTAACTGAGTCTAAGCTTGCGCTCCTTCATTAAAACTCCCTGAAACTATGTCAAGCAAGAGTCATCATGCTATATAAAGTCGAACTATATCTAGACATATGTTACTGCAATGAATATACACATTAACTGGGAGGCAAAGAGAATGGGCCTCATTACGACTCAGGCGGTAAGGGTTTTACGGCGGCGTAAACAGCGCCGACCCTTACCGCCTGATTCCGAGGTCCCTTAGCGCCATGGAGGTTTTAACACCTGCTTTTAGCAGGTGTTAAAATCCATGGCGCTAAGGGACCTTGATGTTAATTACGCCACCGTAATTTACGGTGGCGTAATTAACGCCTTCCCCACTCCCATTATGCCCTATGGGGCAAAATGGGAATGGGGAAGGGAAAATGGGAAAATGGGGATTTACCGCCCCGCCAAGGTTGGAATGGGGTGGTAAATCCGCCAACCACCATGGCGTAAACGTAGTTTACGCCATGGTGGTAAAGTCACGGCCCAGGCGGTAACTTACCGCCTGGGTCGTAATGAGGCCCAATGTGACTTATCTGCATGAAGAGCAGTAAAAGAAGAGGAGGAGCTCAGGGACAGGATGTGGTCATAGCTGAGCTAGAAGGAGAAGGACTACAGAGACTTTGGGATTTGTAGTTTTGAAAGTGAAAGTTATATGGACATATGAGCATTTCTTGGTATTGATTGAGATAGTTTTGTTGAAACTGCTGAAGAGTAGTAAATAAAGAAGTTGAAGCATAATGCCCGCCTCCAGTCTTGTCATAGAATCATCCAATCCTTCATGGATACCAAAACATGGAAATTAAGGGAGAAAGTGTAAAGACTGGAGGGGGTATCTGTACTCCTGCCCTCTATATGGCAGAGTAGAAGCACAGAGCACCCCAGCCAAGGTTCTCTATAGGGCAGCAATGGACGAGCAACCAAGGCTTAAGCTCTCAGGAGGTGATGCACGCTGGTTCTTAAGTACAGTGTAGTCCCCAAGCCCCCCACAAAGGAATGACTGCATACTATGCTATGTGCTAACACAGGTCTTTATATAAAAATGAGGTTCAACATATATATACACAATTAATAACAAAATGTGTACTCTGATAATTCTAATATGGCAAATATATACAATGTGCTGACAGGTGTCTAGTCAAAGGATCGAATATAAAGGGTCGACAGGTCAAAGGATCGACACCAAAGGGTCGACAGGTCAAAGGATCTAATTTTTTTTTTGTTGTGAAAAAAGTGGTTTTTAGCAAAAAAAGGGGAGTTGGGGGGGTAAAGAAATTCTTGACCTAGAACCGTGCTGACAGTTATGGTGGCATACAAATCATATAACAATGTGCATCAGCATAGATCATAGGAAGGAAGACAAGTTGGGTTAAACAATGGCAGAATGCTGACCCCCCTTTACCTAGAGGCAGTTCTGAGTGAGGATCCCCCCACCTGGGCAACCTGTAATAAAGAATATTGACAAGCCCAGTCCATATATGTTTCAATAGTTTTGCTCCCATGTCAAAATGTTCAACTACCCCAATGTAGCTGAGTTGGTGTCATGATGCCTACCCCCGGAGCACCAGGACAGGCCCAGCACCCCCGGGAGCAGGCATCATGCCCTCGGGTAAAAGCCCAGCGGCCCCTAATAGGGGCTCTTTGGACTTTGTTCTGGCGCCTTTGGCGCCAGGCTCATGTTGGACATCAGTCCTGGCGCCATAGGCGCCAGGCTCATATAAGAGGGTTTTTGGTGCACTTACCTGACGCAGACCATGCTGCATGAAGCCTCAAGCCAAATGAGGCTTAGGAGGGACTATTTTATCAAAGGAACTATTTTACTTGGGTGGGGACCGTGGAAGAATACTTACCTGGAACTTCTTAAACCAGCGCCCGGACTGCCACACGTGCTTCGCGTTGCTCTGCATCTAGCAGCTGAACGCTCACCGTGCCTGCTCATGCATCTTGCCTCCAGCCACGCCCGCCTCGATCTTGGGATACCTGAAAGGAAGGAAGGGAAGAGAAAAGATGAAAACCAAGAACTTAATCTAATTTCCTACCTGTCTCCTACCTGTCTCCGGAATCATCACGCCAGCGATCCTGAAGATAGACATTCTTAAAAGCATCGCGCTACTTGTAGCAGCGCCGCGCATCACTCACCTGCCTCGTGGGCTCTTCACTATCCACCGCGACCCTCTAGGCATTCCGCCACATCTCTGTACCTGCAGGGGAGAAGAAGAGACAAAAGGTGAGCAGGAGGAACAAATGAGGAAAGCCTGATTTTCCGTCACAAGGCTTACCTGGCCATATTTGACGGAACCACTCCTCATTTCGGGTCGGCGCCACTCCTTGGCTTGGTACCGCACCCCGGCCCCTAAGGGGAAAAAATAAAGACATTACTAGAGGGATTCAAAGACATTTAAAGGGATTATTTTATCACGAACTCACCTGAGTTTATCTCCGGCAATATCCCTTGAAGCATCACTTCCACTCTGCACCTGAAAATAAGGACAGATCGCAGGTTAAGAAAAGCAAACAAAGAGAAGACTCTACTCTGGAACTTTTTAAACTGCATACTTACGGCATTTTGCCTTCCGAAACCAGTGAAGTAACTGGTCAAATACGCGCCACTGCACCAGAAGCAGGATGGAGAGCTCATCTATTCAAACATTATGGTGAGCCTTGATTGGGGATTTCGGAGGTGGTCAGAGAAGAGCAAAGGGGAGGTGGGAAGCAATCACAATACTCTGCAGTCAGTAAATCCCCTTTCTCCACCTACAGAAAGATTTTTCTACGGGCCAGACAAGCCAGATTTGGGGGTCCAGTTCAGTCGGTGTTTCGAATCCTGCGCATCACGCTTGAAGAGGTCACAGCAATCCAGAACAGGTCAGCACCTCCGTAGGAGCCAGGTGAGCGTTACAGAATGCAAAGCCTTCCTACAAATTCCCACCCAGGTGCTATGGAAACTTCTGAGACTGATATGTTGGCCCAATTACTGGGGGAATTACGGGCCGAAGTACATGCCGCTCGTCAAGAGACTAATGCCCTCTGGAGGGAACTAATCGTATCTAAGGAACAAACTGATGACCTGGCTAGGCAGGTATTGCAAGGTTAAGCTGGGCAAACCCCTCTACCTGGTTCCGGGGGGGAATTCTGTTCCTGTGGCTCCAAGTAACCCTGTGCAAATCAATCTACCTGGAAATATGCCGCTGGCCCCACCTGAACGCTTTGCTGGGGACCCCAAACGGTTCGCCGTATTCATGAATCAATGTCGTTTGCATTTCCTATGCAGACCTGGGGCCTTCCCTAATGACCAGACCAAGGTAGCTTTTGTGTTGTCATACCTTAGCGGCTGTGCTGCCGATTGGTCAGTACCACTGGTTACTCAAGATGACCCAATCCTCCGGGATTTCCAAGGATTTCAAGCAGGAAGCATGGAGAGATTATTTGCTCGACATTCTCAGGGACAAGCTCTGGATGATGAACCTCTATCCCTGCGACAGGGCAACCAAGACCTCCTCTCCTACATAGCAACCTTTAACAGACTAATCCTGGAAACTGGGTGGCCAGAGGATAAAAGAATCACATTATTTTATCGGGGTCTACGCGGAGAACTTAAAGATGTCTTGGCCCAAGTTGTAAATCCACCCCAAGAATGCACAGAATATATAGACTTAGTGGTCCAATTAGATCACAGGCTCCAAAACCGAAAAGCGGATCGGTCCAAGTTTGAAACCCGGGTGTTGGTCAAGACCCACGTCGCTCCCAAGGGTGCCGATGTCTCCGAGCCTATGCAAATTGGAGGGGTTAGAGGACCTTTAACCCAAAAGGAACGTGAAAGGAGGCGGCAGTTAAAATTATGTCTTTATTGTGGGAACTCTGGACACTTTCTACGAGATTGCCCGGCAAAACCGCCCAAGAAGCTGGTAGGAGCCGCTGATAAAAACCATGAAGACTCTGTTTCGGGAAACGACTCCGCCCGACAAGCGTAGGGGTCCGCTTGCCGAGCTTGAAAACTAACTCTCAGACCTCGCATTTCATTGTGCCAATGGTTCTCGTAGATCCGGAATAGCCTAAGCGGTTGCATGCAATAAAGGCATACATCGATAATGGGGCTATAGGAAACTATGTGGATCGTGAATTGGTCTCTAGGATTAACCTCCCTCTGCGTCCAAAAACCAGCAAAGATGTCATCACCACAGTCGATGGAACTGAAATTGCCTCAGGACCGGTAACACGTTCCACTACGGAGGTGACTCTTATTGGTCGGACGGCCATCGGGAGGCAGTTGTGTTTGACGTAATCAAGGCCCCACAGTTTCAGGTTATTCTTGGAATTCCTTGGTTAGAGACACATAATCCTAGAATTGATTGGCGAGCAAAGAGAATAACCTTCCCGGATTGTGCACAAACCTGTTACCCAGAAAATCTGAAGATTAGTCTAGCATCTGTAACCTCTGTCTCCATGCAACTACCTCCGGAATACCAAGACTTTCAGGACGTCTTCCAAAAGGAACAGGCCAACACGTTACCCCCCCACAGATCGTACGATTGCCAAATCGATCTGGTGCCCGGTGCACAACCCCCTTGTAGCAGGATTTATGCCCTTACTGAACCTGAGAACCGGCATTTGAGACAATATTTAGATCAATACCTAGCCAATGGTTTCATTCGCCCGTCAAAGTCCCCGGCATCCTCGGCTTTGTTCTTTGTGCCCAAAGAAGAAGGCAACCTTAGAACTTGTATCAACTACCGCGCATTGAACCAGATAACGGTTAAAAACCGTTACCCTCTCCCTTTGATCCCTGAACTCCTTGACCAGGTGAAGGACGCTTGCGTATACACCAAGTTAGACCTCCGGGGGGCTTATCATCTGGTGCGAGTAAAAGAAGGCGACAAATGGAAAACGGCCTTCCGTACAAAATATGGTTTATTCGAATACCAGGTGATGCCTTTTGGGTTGTGCAACGCGCCTGCTGCCTTCCAATTCTTCATGAACGATGTCCTTCGGGAACTTATCGATGTTTGTGTTGTCGTATATATCGATGACATTCTTGTGTACTCCTCTTCGGAATCTGATCACAGAAAGCATGTCCGGGCCGTCCTTGAGAAATTGCGCCAGCACAAACTGTTTGCTAAGCTGGAAAAGTGTGTTTTCCATACCACCGAGGTGGAGTTTCTTGGATTCATCCTGACACCTAATGGGGTCCGAATGGACTCACGGAAAGTGGAGGCCATCCTCAAATGGCCGTCTCCTAGCTCGGTAAAAGGGATCCATAGCATGCTTGGTTTTGCCACTTTTTATCGCAGATTTATTCCGGAATTTTCACGTGTAGTACAACCCATCACTGCACTTTTGCGGAAAAATAAACGTTTCGAATGGACCAAGGAAGCCGAACAGGCCTTTCAGGAATTGAAAGCTAAATTCACGTCTGCACCTATTTTGAAGCACCCGCGTCCCGATCTCCTATACATAGTCGAAACTGACGCGTCCAGTTTAGCCATGGGAGCTGTCCTGTCTCAGAGAGACCCTGAAACCAACCAACTGCATCCTGTAGCATTTTGGTCCAGAAAGTTCTCACCGCCTGAGGTAAATTATGCAATTACCGATAAGGAATTATTAGCCATTAAGTCCGCCTTTAAGGCTTGGCGGCATTATCTTCTTGGCGCCAGGCACACCATCACCGTGATCACTGATCACCGAAATTTACAATATTTAAAGACTGCCAAGGCTCAATCATCACGTCAGCTCCGATGGGCTTTGTTCTTTGCTAAGTTTGATTTCGTAATCACTTACTGTCCCGGCTGTAAGAATGGCAAAGCAGACGCACTATCTAGAGCAGGAATGGGAGAAATAGACACTAAATCAGAACCTGTGCCGATCATTCCCGAACAAAGAATTTTGGGATTAACCTCCTTACAAACCTTTGAAGACATTCAAGCACGAGTAAAACAACTCCTAGACTCTACCGCCTTGCAGGATTGGATCCAAAGGGGGTCTTACTTTTCGGTCAACGATGGCCTACCTTACTTCCAAGGACGCTTATTTCTGCCAGAAAAGGAATTACAAGAACTGGTTATTTCCCGTCATCATGATACCCTGATGGAAGGACATCCTGGCATTGCCAGAACAGAGGAAAAAATGAAACGACAATTCTGGTGGCCTTCCTGGCGAAAGGATATTAAATCTTTCGTGATGTCCTGTGGAGTTTGCGCCCAAAACAAAGACCAAAAGACAAAACCCGCCGGTCTTCTTCAGCCTTTAGACATTCCACCAGCGCCTTGGCACACCTTGTCACTAGATTTTATCACGGACCTGCCCCCTTGTAATGAATACAATACTTTTCTGGTTGTGTTGGATCTATTTTCTAAAATGGCTCATTTTATTCAGTTGAAAGGATTACCTTCAGCTTCAGTCCTTGCTAAGGAATTCCTCGAAAATATCATCCGCTTGCATGGATTCCCGTCCATATTAGTCTCCGACCGGGGAAGCCAGTTTATTTCACATTTTTGGAAAAGGTGTTGTCAACTGGCACAAATCGACGTAAGACTCTCAACCAGCCATCACCCACAGACCGATGGTCAGACGGAGAGAACGAACCAGACCCTTGAACAATACCTACGGTGTATGTTGCACCAATCGGAGGGTAATTGGAAGGATTTGTTATGGGTGGCCGAATATGCATACAATAACTCGGTGCACTCTGGAACTGGACAAAGCCCCTTTTACACCATATATGGACATCACCCTTGTACTTCAGACCTGGACTCTCCTCTGAGCCTTGAAATGCCCGCAGTAGATCATTTGCATTCCACTATAACTCAAGCATTCAAGGATGCAACTGCCCATTTGCAACAAGCGAAAGAAAAATACAAGAAAAATGCAGATCTGCATCGGAAGGAGGCGCCTTCATACCAAATAGGAGACCAAGTATGGTTGGCTACCAAACATTTATTACTCATGGGACCTCAAACTTTTAATCCAAGGTATTTGGGCCCTTATTCGATCAAAGCTATCATTAATCCAGTGGCAGTCAAGCTGGATCTGCCAGCTAACATGCGGATTCATCCCGTTTTTCATGTGTCACTTTTGAAACCAGTGCAACCAGGAACCAGATTAATAAAGCCACCAGAACCAATTCAGATAGATGGGGAGCCTGAATTGGAGGTGAAGAACATTTTGGATTCTAACATTTCAAAATCAAAACTTTTCTATCTAATTGATTGGAAAGGGTACGGACCTCAGGAAAGGTCTTGGGAACCCAGCGACCACGTACATGCACCTCGGCTGGTAAAAAAGTTCCATCGGGATTTCCCAAACAAACCGAAACCTCCAAAGGGAAGGACCTTGGGAGGGGCCTTGGGGGGGAGTGCTGTCATGATGCCTACCCCCGGAGCACCAGGACAGGCCCAGCACCCCCGGGAGCAGGCATCATGCCCTCGGGTAAAAGCCCAGTGGCCCCTAATAGGGGCTCTTTGGACTTTGTCCTGGCGCCTTTGGCGCCAGGCTCATGTTGGACATCAGTCCTGGCGCCATAGGCGCCAGACTCATAAAAGAGGGTGTTTGGTGCACTTACCTGACGCAGACCATGCTGCATGAAGCCTCAAGCCAAATGAGGCTTAGGAGGGACTATTTTATCAAAGGAACTATTTTACTTTGGTGGGGACCGTGGAAGAATACTTACCTGGAACTTCTTCCAAGGCTATTTAAACCACGCCCGGAATGCCACACGTGCTTCGCGTTGCTCTGCATCTAGCAGCTGAACGCTCACTGTGCCTGCTCCTGCATCTTGCCTCCAGCCACTCCCGCTTCGATCTTGGGATACCTGAAAGGAAGGAAGGGAAGAGAAAAGGTGAAAACCAAGAACTTAATCTAATTTCCTACCTGTCTCCGGAATCATCACGCCAGCGATCCTGAAGATAGACATTCTTAAAAGCATCGCGCTACTTGTAGCAGCGCCGCGCATCACTCACCTGCCTCGTGGGCTCTTCACTATCCACCGCGACCCTCTGGGCATTCCGCCACATCTCTGCACCTGCAGGGGAGAAGAAGAGACAAAAGGTGAGCAGGAGGAACAAATGAGGAAAGCCTGATTTTCCGTCACAAGACTTACCTGGCCATATTTGACGGAACCACTCCTCATTTTGGGTCGGCGCCACTCCTTGGCCTGGTACCGCACCCCGGCCCCTAAGGGGAAAAAAGAAAGACATTACTAGAGGGATTCAAAGACATTTAAAGGGATTATTTTATCATGAACTCACCTGAGTTTATCTCCAGCAATATCCCTTGAAGCATCACTTCCACTCTGCACCTGAAAATAAGGACAGATCGCAGGTTAAGAAAAGCAAACAAAGAGAAGACTCTACTCTGGAACTTTTTAAACTGCATACTTACGGTATTTCGCCTTCCGAAACCAGTGAAGTAACTGGTCAAATACGCGCCCCTGCACCAGAAGCAGGATGGAGAGCTCATCTATTCAAACATTAAGGTGAGCCTTGATTGGGGATTTCGGAGGTGGTCAGAGAAGAGCAAAGGGGAGGTGGGAAGCAATCACAATACTCTGCAGTCAGTAAATCCCCTTTCTCCACCTACAGAAAGATGTTTCTACGGGCCAGACAAGCCAGATTTGGGGGTCCAGTTCAGTCGGTGTTTCGAATCCTGCGCATCACGCTTGAAGAGGTCACAGCAATCCAGACCAGGTCAGCGCCTCCGTGGGAGCCAGGTGAGCGTTACAGTTGGAAGAGTTTCTTCGACGGTTCGTCGACGGATCCGTCGAGAGTGGACTCCCATTAAAGCAGGAGCCACGGGGCGTCGAGATTCCATAGAAGAAATGTGAACATGGTCGTCGAGACAGCAGCTTCGACCTTTGCGGTGCTTGTCAACAATTGATCATGGATGTCCTGCGAAGACGCAGTGTGCGGTGCACCTCAATGTAAAGTGTTTGGTGCCGCAAAGAAGACTCAGTGAAGAATGCATGCCCAGCAGTGGGAAGTAGCGAGTGGGACTCAACCACGGCTGGATTTCGGATCTTCACTTGTCGGCGTCTTTGTGGACTTGGGGTCACGGGAAACCCACGTGCAGATTCTCCTCGGTCGCCGACGACCACAACTTTCTCTGGCGGGACAAAGCGGTCGGTAGTGATGGCAAGAGAGCCCTTTGTTCAAAATGTTCTTATACACCTGACGCTCGCTACACGGTACTCAAAGGGCCTATACTTTTGAATCGTCAGTGCATGACATGCATTCTAGGATAGATCTCTGGTTAACCTCTGAGAAGGTGCTGGGTTGGGTGACAGAGACCAAAATGCTGCCCAGGACATTGTCAGATCACTCCCCCGTATCTCTCCTGATAGATATCCCAGAGGGTACCCCCCCCAGAGGGTACCATGGCGGTTTAAAGCAGATGCCCCGCTTGATCCTGCATTTAAGGCGAGTCTGTCACAACATGTCACTGATTACTTTTAGAATAATGAGGGATATATGGCCCAACAGGCTGTCTTATGGTAGGCATTTAAAGTTTACATACAGGGTATTGCTATGTCCACAGAACTGGGGGTACTCCGCGATATTAGGCGGGAACTTAAGAGGAGGGAAGAGGCATTGGCGAAACTACAAAAGGAATACGCTAGCGACCTGACCGCGCAGACTAGCGCAGATATTAAAACACATCTAGGTGATAGAGCCACTGGCAGATCTACTCAGCGCAAGACACGCGCGTGCCAGGATAACTATGGCTGGCAGAGTGGAACTGATAACTATTTATGCATACAACATTATGCTGTATGTGAGAAGCCTGATAAATACCTGCAAAGGGTGCTCTCAACACTCAAAGAGTTTAGGGAGTATTCAGGCTTCAGACTGAACACTAATAAATCAGATATTTTTCCACTGATAGACAAGACTGGTGAACCCAGCGATCTGTACGGGTTGAGGTGGACACCCCAGTGGGTGAAATACTACAACACTCTGGCTGATGCACTCTGCACCAAGACTGACCGCTGGAATGAACTCCCTGTCTCACTCATGGGCAGGGTGGCACTGGTGAAAATAATCATACTTCCTAAACTCTTCTATCTCTTCAGCATGATACGACTGTGGCTGGGAAGGTGCTTCTTCTCGAGAATACAAGGGGCGTGCTCGACGTTTGTGTGGAAGGGCCAGATTTGGGCTAGCTGGAAGCATCTCACAATGCCATATGAACATGGGGAGTTGGCGGCGCCCGACTTCGAACTTTGCTTCCTGGCAGCCCAAGCTTATTATGAGGTATACTGAGGGATAGTGGGCCGTGCGCGTCTCACGTCGCATTAGAAAAACAGGGGAAAGACGCGGCCCTCCTGCTACACAGGCTAGCTGCTGGGAGGTCAAGGAGTGATAACCAAATGGACGCAGTCCTGGTTATGCAACGAGCATGGGCCAGGCTGGTCATCCACCCCCAGGACACTATAATGTATGACCCGAACATGCCGGTGTGGGATGCACCATACCTGGCCCTGTCCCGAGATGCAGACCTGGCTACACACTGGCATGACAGAGGCATACTTCATTTTAGAGATGTGTTTCATAATGGTCAATTCATAACCTGGGAAAACATTAAGACAAGCATCGGCAACACCCAGCTACAGAGGTTGCAATAGCTTAGGCTGCGCTCCGCATTGGCATTATTGTGGGATGAATTCCCTCGAGAACCGCCCTCACTCCTGGCACTACAAAAAACATGGCGATGTTATTATATAAATTGACACTGTCGGTCAAGAGGGTACAAGCACCAGATATCAAAGTGGAGTGGGAAAGGGACCTGGGGTTCATTATTTCGGAAACACACTGGATGCAGTTATGTAGGTTGACAAAACAGATTTCATGTAATTCCAGGTACAGGCTGATCAACTTTAAAATCCTGAACAGGGTGCACCTTATGCCAGCCAGCCTTAAGAAGATCTATGTGACGGATGAGGGAAAATGTCCAAGATGTGGGAAAGCGGAGGCGGTACTGGTACATATGCTCTGGTCATGTGGGGCACCGGCAGGGTGTTGGGAGAACATGTGTGATGCTTTGAAGGTAATGATGGACCAACCTGTGAGATGGATCAGGGGTCCTGTTTGCTGGTCTTTGTATGCAAAATGAACCCAATACAGCGCAAACTCCTCAATCTAGGTCTGTTGCTGGCTAAGCGCACTATATTGTTGCGATGGAAAAGCAGGACGCCCCCCTCTCTGGATGACTGGGTGAATGATGTTTCCTGGGCAAATGACAATGAGGAACTGTATTCGAGCCTAATGCCCTTATCAAATAGCCCAAAAGACTTATGGGGTGGATTCAGGCCATACCTACTTAATAAATGTGAAGGAAGTGACAGCCAATATGAAGTACCATGATACCTATATAAATGTATGCCTTAACATGAATTCCACAGTAAATCCAGAGTATGATATAATCTGACTGTATAAACAGTGATGTTGTAACTCTGTGCAAATGTTAAATACATTTTTTAAAAAAATGTTCTTAGACAAAAGGTGGATCATTGCAGCTCTGGTCGTCGAACAGCACGGCGTCAAGCTGTCCCCGCTTCTGGGCAACACGACTCGACTGGCTTCCAGCGGTTACGGAAATCCTCCGAACCCCGGTCAACGACGATGGACTTCGATGGCCTCGATGTCCTGGTGCTTTACTTCAAGATTTATCGGTGGAACCCGTGTCCGGTCAACTGCCTTTTGGGACTGGCTTCCAGGGTGCCTCGATGAAGATCAGCTTCTGCATGATGTTCCCTCGTAGCTCGCGTAGAGGTCTCCTAGCCAGGTCTTCTCTTGGCTCAGTCCTCAACAGACTCGACAGCTTTCAGATTGGGTCAAAGGTGTCAGGGTGCAAGCTTTAAGAAGCAACAAAGAAAGCATGTACACTTTTGCAGACCGCCATCGGTGGAACAGTGCCGGGTATAGAATTGGGGACAAAGTCTGGTTATCAACTAGGAATTTGAAACACAAGGCTAGAAACAAGTTCAGTCCTTGGTTCATAGGTCCATTTGAGATTGAGAAAGTGCTAAGCCAAGTTTCAGTAAAACTGAAACTACCTGGAGGTCTTAAGATACATAACAATCTTGGGTGCTCCCCCTCCTCAAAAAGCAGACGCTTGATCCTCTCATCCCTACCAACTACCGCCCCATCACCACGATAGCCTTCCTACTGAAAATCTTGGACAAAGTGGCCTATGTCCAGATTCAAAAATACCTAGAACTACACAAATTACTAGGCTCCAGACAATCAGGTTTCCGCCCATTACACGGCACGGAAACAGCCCTCATTGATTTGAAGACCCAAATAGATGATCTGAGGGACAAGGGTAAGACAGCACTCCTCCTCCTACTCGACCTCTCCGCGGCATTCGATCTTGTCGACCACAAGGTCCTCTGCAGACACCTGGATTCAGCTGCTCATTTCTCCCCAGAAGCCATCAGATGGATTGAATCCTTTCAGAGAGAGAACAATGAGAGTCTTCTCCCCATCAGCAGCAGAAGACCCCTCTCCTATTACTTGCGGAGTCCCGCAGGGCTCATGCGTCTCCCCCACACTATACAACATCTTCACCAAACCTCTGTTCGACGATCTGGACCATCTGGGTGTCACCTACACTAACTACGCAGATGACACTCAGATTCTCCTCCCACTTTCAGGGGATCACAGTCAGGACAGAGAGTTGGTGAATAGGGTATATCTCATCATTCAGGCATGGATGGCATCTCATGGCCTATGCCTGAATGATGACAAGACAGAGCTCATCATCCTGGGTACCCCCGCTAATACGCTAATATCAACAAACTAGGCCTTGAATATGCCGAATTTAACATAGATGGCAACATCATCAAAGTATCCAGAGATGTAAAAACCCTCGGCTTTTATCTGGATGCCACTATGTCATTTACTAAACAGGTCAACTCACTAGCATCTACCACTGCGTATACCTGCAAATTAATAAGAGCAGGCAGACCATTCCTATCCAATGACAGCTGTATGATCTTGGCAAGAGCACTCATACTCTCCAGGCTCGATTATTGTAATGCCCTTTATAGCGGTGCTAACAAAGCCATTACCCATAGGCTACAAATCTGTAACGCTCACCTGACTCCCACGGAGGCGCTGGCCTGGTTTGGATTGCTGTGGCCTCTTCTAGGGTGATGCGCAGGATTCGGAAGATGGATTGGACCAGACCCCCAAATCTGGCTTGTCTGGCTCGTAGAGATATCCTTCTGTGTGTGAAAAGGGAGCATTAACAATCTGCGGGATATTGCGTAGGCCTCCCACTCCCCTTCTCACCATCCACGAAACCCTTCTGCGATTCCCCGTGAAGTCTCACCTTATGGTCTGAAAGGACGAGCTCTCCATCCTGCTTCTGATGCAGGGGCGCGTTGTTATCCAGTTACTTCACTGGATCTCGGATTGGTGAGAGTTCAAGTTCGCTTGACTTTTCCGGTAAGGTATCGTAAGAATTCTGTTGCAAGTTCAACCTTTAAATAACCATTGTCTGTTTTCTCTATTTCAGGTGCTGAATGAAGATTCCGAGTTAGGGAATGGAACCGTCGAAGGAAACTTCTGGGGAGTTTTTGATGAGTGGTTCCTCTAGTGTTCTTGCATTAATGCACTAATGCTTGTGTCTTTTTCCCCTTAGGGGCCGGGGTTCGGAAATGCCAAAGATACGGCGCCGACCCGAAGTGAGAAGAGATGTCCCAGTAAATATGAGGTAAGTCTTTGATGAGCGTTCCGCTAATGTCCTTGCATTCGCTCACTAATGCTAATGTCTTTTTCCCCTTAGGGGCCGGGGTTCGGAAATGCCGAAGAAACGGCACCGACCCGAAGTGAAGTGGGATTGACCCAACAGGTAAGTTTTATGGTGGAAATTAAGCCTTTCTTATTCTCTTCCCTAGCTCACCTTTGTTCTTGTCTTTTTCTCCTTTAGGCGCTGAAATGCGGCGGAAGATCCAGATGGTCGCTGATGGGCAAGAAGGCGCCTAGTAAAGGTGAGTGGAATGCTGCGCTGCAGCGAGCTATGCGATGTGCTTTTAAAAATGAATGTCTTCCCTTTAGGATCGTCGGCGAAATGACTCTGGAATGCGGATTAAGCAGGTAATGTCTCTTCTTTCTCCTGTTCTCCTCTCTTCTCCCTTTACAGGTGTTCCAGGATGCTGTCGGGCGTGGCTGGAGTCCGGATGCAGGAGCAGACACGATGAGCGTCCAGCTGCTAGGTGCAGAACAACGCGAAGCGTGAGTTGCTGCTTGGGCGTGGCTTAAATAGCCTTCAAAGTAGTTCCAGGTATGTATTCTTCCTCTAAGGTATGTATTCTTCCCCCGGCCACACCCGTGTGGTAAAGTAGTCCCATAGGTAAAATAGTCCCATTCAGGCCTCTAGGTGGCCTGGATGTTGCAGCACGGTCTGCATCAGGTAAGTTCACACCAAGCACTTCTTAACACAAAGTCATCCTTTATGAGCCTGGCGCCTATGCCAAAGGCGCCAGGACTGAGTCCAAAGGGCCCCTACCTGGGGCTGCTGGGACTTCCCTCGGGAACATGATGTCTGCCTCTGGGGTTGCTGGGCCCGGTCTGGCTCCTTGGGGGTAGGCATCATGACAGTACCCAATCCCAAGGCCCCTCCCAAGGTTGTTCTCTCCGGAGGTTTCGGCTTGTTTGGGAATTTCCGGTGGAATTTCTGTATTAACTGAGGTGCATGTACCTGGTCGCTTGTTTCCCAAGACCTTTCCTAAGGCCCATATCCTTTCCAATCAATTAAATAGAAGAGTTTTGACTTTGACACCTTGGAATCTAATATGTCTTTAACTTCTAATTCCAGCTCCCCATCTACTTGAATTGGTTCTGGTGGTTTAATTAGTCTGGTTCAGGTTGAACTGGTTTCAACAGTGATACGTGAAAAACGGGATGGATTCGCAAGTTAGCTGGTAGATCGAGTTTGAAGGCCACCGGGTTGATTATAGCTTTGATTGGGTAGGGCCCTACATATCTTGGATTGAAAGTTCGCGGTCCTTTGAGTGGTAAATGTCTAGTCGCTAGCCACACTTGGTCCCCTATTTGGTACGGAGGTGCTTCACTACGATGAAAATCAGCATTTTCTTTGTACTTTTTCTTGGCTTGCTGTAAATGAGTTGTTGCTTCTTTGAAGGCTCGAGTTATCGTGGAATGCAAATGATCTACAGCGAGCATTTCAAGGCTTTGAGGGGAGTTAAGGTCAGAGGTTCTGGGGTGATGGCCATATAAGGTATAAAAAGGTGTTTGTCCCGTTCCAGAATGTACAGAATTGTTATATGCATATTCTGCGATCCAAAGAATGTCTTTCCAATTACATTCAGATTGGTGCAACATACACCGAAGATACTGTTCAAGGGTCTGGTTTGTTCTCTCGGTTTGACCATCAGTCTGGGGGTGGTGACTAGTGGATAGTCGTACATCGATTTGTGCCAGTTGACAACACTTTCTCCAAAAATGGTAAATAAATTGGCTTCCTCGATCAGAGACCACTATGGATGGAAAACCATGTAAACGAACGACATTCTCAAGAAATTCCTTGGCCAGGATGGAGGCTGAAGGTAACCCCTTTAATGGGATAAAATGGGCCATTTTGGAGAAGAGGTCCACAATCACCAGGAAAGTGTTGTATCCATAGCAAGGAGGCAGGTCTGTAATAAAGTCCAGCGACAAGGTGTGCCAAGGTGCCGGTGGGATGTCCAAGGGTTGTAAAAGGCCAGCTGGTCTTTTCTTTTGGCCTTTATTTTGGGCGCAAACTCCGCAGGACATCACAAAGGATTTTATATCCTTTCGCCAGGAGGGCCACCAGAATTGCCTTTTGATCTTTTCTTCAGTTTTAGCAATACCAGGATGTCCTTCCATTAATGTATCATGATAATGGGCAATAACGAGTTCTTGCAATTCCTTATGAGGCAAAAATAATCGCCCCTCGAAGTAGGGTAGATCATTATTGACGGAAAAGTGTGAACCCTTTTGACTCCATTCTTGCAAGGCTGTAGGGTCTAAAAGTTGTTTAACTCTAGTTTGAATGTCCTCAATAGTTTGTAAAGAGGTCAACCCCAAAATTCTCTATTCAGGTATAATCGGTACTGGTTCTAAGCTTGAATTTGTTTCTCCCATCCCAATCCGGGATAAAGCATCCGCTTTGCCATTCTTGCAGCCAGGGCGGTATGTGATTACAAAATCAAACTCCGCAAAGAATAAAGCCCATCGGAGTTCACGTGATGATTGAGCTTTGGCCATTTTTAAATATTGCAAATTTCTGTGATCTGTAATCACTGTGATGGTGTTTCTTGCGCCGAGAAGGTAATGACGCCAAGCCTTGAAGGCGGACTTAATAGCTAATAAATCCTTGTCGGTGATTGCATAATTAACTTCAGGAGCCGAGAATTTTCTGGACCAAAAGGCTACAGGGTGCACTTGGTTAGTTACAGGATCCCTTTGAGACAGGACAGCTCACATGGCTAAGCTGGATGCGTCGGTTTCAACAATGTAAGGGAGAACTGGGCGCTGATGTTTCAGTACAGGTGCGGAGGTGAATTTAGTTTTTAGTTCTTGAAAGGCCTGTTCTGCCTCATTAGTCCATTCGAAGCGTTTATTTTTCCGTAAGAGTGCAGTGATGGGTTGAACCACCCGAGAAAATTCCGGTATAAATCTTCGATAAAAATTGGCAAAACCAAGCATACTCTGAACAACCTTCACAGAGCTAGGAGATGGCCATTTGAGGATGGTGTCCACTTTTCGTGAGTCCATTCGGACTCCCTTTGGTGTCAGGATGAATCCAAGAAACTCGACTTCTGTGGCATGAAAAACAAATTTTTCGAGTTTTGCAAACAGTTTGTGCTGGCGCAATTTCTCAAGAACTGCCTTGACATGTTTTCTGTGATCGGATTCCGAAGAGGAGTACACCAGAATGTCGTCGATATATACGATGACACAAACATCGATAAGTTCCCGAAGAACATCATTCATAAAGTATTGAAAGGCAGCAGGTGCGTTGCACAATCCGAAAGGCATAACCTGGTATTCAAAGAGTCCATATTTGGTGCGGAAAGCAGTCTTCCATTCGTCGCCTTCTTTTACACGCACCAGGTGATAAGCTCCCCGAAGATCTAACTTGGTGTATATACAAGCATCTTTTACCTGGTCGAGAAGTTCAGGGAACAGGGGCAGAGGATAACGATTCTTAATCGTTATTTGATTTAGGGCGCGGTAGTCAATACAAGTTCTAAGGTCGCCTTCTTTTTTCGGCACGAAGAACAGAGCTGAGGAAACAGGAGACTTTGACGGGCGAATAAAACCATTGGCAAGATACTGATCTAAATACTGTCGCAAATGAAGATTCTCAGGTTCAGTAAGGGCATAGATCCTACTACAAGGCAGTTGAGCATTGGGTACCAGATCGATTTGACAATCGTACGACCGGTGGGGAGGTAACGTGTTGGCCTGTTCTTTTTGGAAAACGTCTTGGAATTTTTGGTACTCAGGCGGTAGTTGTATTGTGGCGGAGGTTACTGTGGCCAGGCCCATGTTTGGATTTCTTGTATAGCAAGTTTGTGTACAATCAGGAAAGGTTATTCTCTTTGCTCGCCAGTCAATTCGAGGATTATGTGTTTCTAACCAAGGAATTCCTAGAAGTACTTGAAACTGTGGGGCCTTGATTACGTCAAACACAATAGCTTCCCGATGTCCATTCTGACCCACTAGTGTCATTTCCGTAGTAGAATGTGTTACCAGCCCTGAGGCAATTTCGGTTCCATCAACTGTGGTAATGACATCCATGTTGGTTTTCGGACGGAGAGGGAGATTAATCCTGGGGGCCAATTCATGATCAACATAGTTTCCGATAGCTCCACTGTCGATGTATGCCTTTATAGCATGCAACCGCCGAGGCTGTCTCGGATCCACGAGGACCATTGGCATGATGAAATGCGAGGTCAAAGAGTTTGTTTTCAAGCTCGGCAAGCAGACCTCTACGCTTGTCGGACTTGGTCGTTTCCCGAATCAGGTTCCGTTAGATTGTTGTCAGTGGCTCCAACCACCTTCTTGGGTGGTTTTACCGGACAATCTCGTAAAAAGTGGCCAGAAGCCCCGCAATAAAGACATAATTGCTTCTGCCGCCTTCTTTCTCGTTCCTTCTGAGTTAACGGTCCTTTAACTCCACCGATTTGCATAGGTTCTGAAACGTCGGTACCCTTGGGGTTAGCGTGAGTTTTGATAAACACTCGGGTTTCAAACTTAGACCGATCTGCTTTTCTATTCTGAAGTCTGTGATCAAGTTGGACCACTAAGTCTATGTATTCCGCGCAGGCTTGGGGCGGATTTACAATTTGAGCTAGAACGTCTTTTAAGTTCTCCGCGCAGACCTCGATGAAATAATGTGATCCTTTTATTTTCTGGCCACCCTGTTTCCGCAATCAACCTATTAAAGATGGCGATGTAGGATAAGAGATCCTGGTTACCTTGTCGTAAGGATAGCAGTTTGTTGTCCAGGGCCTGTCCCTGGGAGTGTCGAGCGAATAATCTTTCCATGCTTGCCTGGAAGCCTTGAAAATCCTGGAGAATTGGGTCATCTTGACTTACCAAAGGAACTGACCAATCGGCAGCACAGCCGCTGAGATAAGATAATACAAAAGCTACCTTGGTTTGATCATTAGGGAAGGCCCCAAATCTGCATAGAAAGTGTAAGCGACATTGGTTCATGAAAACGGCATATTTCTTGGGGTCCCCAGCAAAACGTTCAGGCGGGGCCAGTGGCATATTTCCAGGTAGATTGATTTGACTGGGTTATTCGAAACCACAGGAGTGGGATTACCCCTGGAACCAGGTAACAGAGTTTGTCCTGCCTGACCTTGCAACAGCTGTTTGGCCAGGTCATCAGTTCGTTCCTTGGATAGGATCAGTTCTCTCCTGAGAGCGTTAGTCTCCTGGCGGGCGGAATGTATTTCTGCCCGTAATTCCCCCAAAAGTTGGGCCAGCTGGTCCGTCTCGGAAGTATCCATAGCGCCCGGGTAGGAAATTGTAGGTAGGCTTCGCGTTCTGTAACGCTCACCTGACTCCCACGGAGGCGCTGGCCTGGTTTGGATTGCTGTGGCCTCTTCTAGGGTGATGCGCAGGACTCGGAAGATGGATTGGACCGGACCCCCAAATCTGGCTTGTCTGGCTCGTAGAAGAACTAGTTACTCTTACCTTGTAACGTTCTTTCGATGGGATGTTCCTCCGACGTATTCCTTATCTTAGATAGAAATCCTTCAGCTTTGCTGGCCTCGGAAAATTTTTTCGCCAGAGGGCGCTGCGCGTCGATGATCGCCGAGTCGATGACCCTCGACGGCCTCCGTGCCGACGTCGACGTCATCCTGCCTATAAAGGCCGCGCGCAGCGTCCGTTGCTCAGTTCCGTTTTGTAGTCCCCAGTAATGTTTTTGGATTAGACTAATCACCTTGAAGGAGCATAGGCTGCAAACCCACAGGAAGTCATACTGCGGGGATGGATGGGAGGGTCGATAAGGAATACGTCGGAGGAACATCCCATCGAAAGAACGTTACAAGGTAAGAGTAACTAGTTCTTCGAAGGGATTGTGTCCTCCGACGTATTCCTTATCTTAGATAGACTCCCATAGCAGTGGTATTGTGACTGGAGGCGGGAGTAATAAAAGTTATGTTACCCTTCCAGAATGGACAGAGTGTAACACAGCCTTGCCGAATCTAGTTTCTTGACTAGAGGAGGAATCCAGGCTATAGAATTTGGTAAATGTATGTGCGGACGACCATGTGGCAGCCGCACATATATCTCGAATTGGCACCCCTCTTTGAAGGGCTGAGGATGTTGCGATACCCCTGGTAGAATGAGCCCTTAGATTTTGAGGAGGCTCCTTTCCTGCCAATTTGTAGCACTCCAGAATGGCTAAAATAATCCATCTGGAGATGGTTTGTTTTGTTATTGGAAGGCCCAACTTATGTCCTGCATAACCTACAAAGAGTTGGTCTGCTTGTCTGATCTTAGCCAATCTGCTGATATAGAAGCTCAAGGCTCGCTTAGGGTCCAGCCTGTGCAGTCTCTCTTCCTCCTTCCCCGGATGAGGAGGAGGGTAGAAAGAAGGTAATATAATCTTCTGAGTGATGTGAAACTCCGAGACTACCTTCGGGAGGAAGTTAGGCTTCACCTGAAGAACAACTTTGTCCTTGTAAAAGATTGTATGTGGAGGTTTACACGATAAGGCTTGCAACTCGCTAACCCTTCTAGCAGATGTCAATGCTATTAGCAAAACAGTTTTGAGGGTGAGAAGCTTCAATGAACAAGAGTGTAGTGGTTCAAAAGGGGCACCCTTTAGGAAGTTTAAAATTAGGTTTAAATCCCATAAGGGAACTTGAAAAGGTTTCGGGGGATAAACATTAGTTAATCCTTTTAGGTATTGTATTACCAATGGAATTTTGAAGTATGAAGGCTCCTCTGCAGTGCGCTTAAAGATTGATAGCGCTGCGAGATAGCCCTTAATTGTGCCAACCTGTAGGCCTGAATTAGCCAGGTAAAGTAAGAATGACAACACCATAGGTGTACCACAAGAAAAGGGTTCAATATTCTTTTCTCTGCACCAGCTGCAAAATTTGTTCCAACGGCAGCGGTATAGAGTTTTAGTTGCCGGCCTTCTGGCCGAAAGCAACACCTCCATAACATCATCCGGAAGGTCCCAATCCTTGTACCTCAACCTTTCAGACACCAAGCGTGAAGGTTGAGGGTCTTGATGGCTGGATGGAGAACCTGACCTTCCTTCTGCGAGAGAAGATCCTCTCTGTATGGCAGTCGAATTGGAGGGCAGATGGACATGTCTAGAAGGTCCGGGTACCACGTTCTCCTGGCCCAATCCGGGGCAATTAGGATCATGGTCTTCCGAAACCTTCTCAACCTCCTGATCATTTGAGGAATGACAGGGACCGGAGGGAACGCGTACAGAAGTGGGAACTCCCAGTCCACTACGAACGCATCTCCTAGAGCTCCTCTCGGGGGAAATTCCCTTGAGCAAAATCTGTCGCACTTCCTGTTGATACTGGTGGCGAACAGATCCACTTGAGGGGTTCCCCAAAGGGCGAAGATCTCTTGAAGGACTTCCTGAGCTATCTCCCACTCGTGAGAGACTGTGCTCTGCCTGCTCAGAGCGTCCGCTGTCAAGTTCTTCTCTCCGGCTAGGTGAATTGCCGATAGAGAGATTCCTTCCTGAATTGCCCAAAACCAGAGCTGCATCGCCTCTCTGCACAGTGGTAGTGAGCCTACGCCTCCTCTTTTGTTGAGGTAGTGCATGGCCACTGTATTGTCCGTCATTATTAGGACGTTTCTTCCCCGTACAGACGGCAGAAAAGCCTTCAGCGCTAGTCTGATGGCTCTCAGCTCCAACAGGTTGATATGTAGTTTGGACTCCGATGGAGACCAACGACCGCTGATGGTCAAGTCGTTGGCGTGAGCTCCCCACCCCGTGAGTGAGGCATCCGTGACTACTGTTATCTCCGGCCATGGTTGCCAAAACATTTCTCCTTTCAGGATGTTCTCCCGACAGGCCCACCACTGAAGGTCTCGGGCTACTTTGACCGGGATCCGAAGGAGATCTGTCATCCTTCCTGAGAACTGTGACCACTGAGTTCTCAGTGCCCACTGGAGGGATCTCATTCTCAGGCGAGCCTCCGGCACGAGGAATATGCAGGATGCCATGAGGCCTAGCAACCTCAGAAAGTCGTAGGCTGGGAGATATTGGGCATTCTGAAATCTGATGACCATCTGCAGAATATCTCGAGCCCTCACCTCTGGTGGCAAGGCTTTTCCCAGGGAAGTGTCCAGGACTGCTCCAATGAATTGGAGTCTCTGTGATGGTATCATCTGTGACTTCTTTAAATTGAGGGAGAAGCCCAGCTTGTGAAGGAAGTGGCAAACATAATCTAGTTGTCTCTGAGCCTGTTCCGAAGATACAGCTCTGATCAACCAATCGTCTAGGTAAGGGTAGACATGAATCCCTTCCCTCCTTAGACTTGCAGCCACAACCGACATTAGCTTGGTAAAGACCCTCGGGGCGGAGGTTAGCCCAAATGGCAGAACTCGAAATTGATAATGAGAGCTGCCAATTGCGAACCTCAGGTATCTCCTGTGCCTGGGATGGATCGGCACATGGAAATAAGCGTCCTGGAGGTCTAGAGATACCAACCAGTCCTGAAGCTGGAGGGCCTGAAGGATCTGAGAGAGAGTCACCATCTTGAACTTGTCCTTTCGGAGGAATTTGTTCAATTCCCGTAAGTCTAAGATGGGTCTCAGTCCTCCGTCCTTCTTCGGTATTATGAAGTAGGGGGAGTACCAACCCTTGTTCCTTTCCGCTACAGGTACCAGTTCTATGGCACCTTTCTCTAGCAGGTCTAAAACCTCCTGCAAGAGGAGCGGATCTGGAAGCTTCAAAGGGTTGTTCCCCGGTGGATGACTCTGAGGGATATGTAGGAAGGGCAGGCAGTAACCTTGGGCCACTGTCTCCAGAGCCCAAGCATCTGACGTAATAGCCTGCCATTCCGTCAGATGGTGAGTTAACCTGCCCCCTACTGGTGTTCTGTGAGGGGAGACCTCAGAGTGGTTTTGAAGCGGCTGATGCAGTTGCCGAAGGTAAAGTGGCTCCTGCTCCTGCGGGTGCGGCTTTCTTTCCCCTACCCCGTCCACCACGGGTAAATCTTCCTTGGCCTCTTTGAGCCGGTCGTCCCCTGCCCCTTCCATATGAGGAATAGTAACGAAAGGACCGTCCTCTCCACGATGATCCCGAAGGACGAAAGGTATTCTGACGGATAGCAGCTCCCAATGACTTGGCTGCTGCCTTGGACGTTTGCAGTTTCTCCAAACTGTCATCCGCCTTCTTTCCAAAGAGGGTAGAACCGTCAAAGGGCATATTCAAAAGCCTGGTCTGCACGTCAGAGGCAAAACCAGACTTCCTCAACCACGCATGCCTGCGGATTGTGGTACTTGCCGCCATGGCCCTGCTGATACTGTCAGCAGAATCTAGGCCAGTTTGTAGGGTCTCGCACATCGCATCTTTACCATCCCTGATGATGTTTAAAAATGCGTCCCTTTCCTCTCCTTCTTGGAGGCAGTCAGCCGCTGATGAAGCGCACTCCCAAAGGGTGTGGCTGAACCTAGCGAGCGTACAGGTCGCGTTAATAGACTTTAACGCCATGCTACAGGCAGAAAAAACCTTCTTAGCCATGGCATCATACTTTTTGTCATCCCTATCCTGCGGAGCAGTGGGGTATGCAGATGTGCTGCCTGATGAGGTTGCAGCCTGTACAACCAAGCTCTCAGGAGTAGGGTGTTTTGACAAATATTCAGGGTCAGAACTAGCCACCCTGTATTTTGTTGACAGTTTTTTATTTACTGCCGGGATAATTTCTGGCGTTTCCCAGTTTGTCAAAATCCTTCTCTGTAGAGCAGAGTGAAATGGAACCACAGGATCCTCCTGTGGGCCCTTGTCCAGTATGTCAGTGAGGTCATCCTGCTGAAAGGCAGGAGAAGGTGCAGACCAACCCATAAATTCTATGATTCTAGACATCAGAGCTCTATATGGAGTCTCCGCATGTTCTCCTGGGTCTGGTTTGATAAATTCTGCTTCAGGAGAAGTGTCCAAGCCACTAGCTTCCTGAAGTGCATCCTGAAGATTTTTTAATCTTCCTTCCTCAGAGGCGAAAGTCTCTGGCTCTGGTGATGTGGTCCTCTGTAAATCAATATCTTGGTCTGAATCCTCCCTTTCCTCAAAAATCGAGGTTAAAGGGGGATACATTGGTTTTTGGAATGGTATAAACCCCATTTCCAATGCAGAAGGAGCCATCATCACAGGCCTTGAAAACGTCGATGTCGTCGACACCGACGTGAAAGTACTCGAAGGCGCCGTGAAAAGCGTCGAGAAATGTGTACTAGGCCTCGAAGAACTCGAAAGGATCGGAGTCCTGCTCGAGAACGACGTCGACGTTCTCGGCGTCGAGTCGGAGGTCTTTTGTCTAACCGTTGGCTGTGGAGTAGCCGTGGTTATTTCCTTCACCGGCGTCGATATCGGCGTCGACGTCGGCGTCGACTCGATCGACTGATGCGCCGATGAATCCTTCGACAACGGCGTCGATGGCGCCGACCTCTGTTTCGAAGGAGTTTTCGACGATGGCGTCGATGATGCTTTATCTCCCGATGGCTCGAGGCGCTTTCGGGTTGACTTTTCCGCCGGGTACTGCGACTCGCGGCGTTTAGATTTTTTGGGTTTTTTACCCGGGGTATCACCCTCAGCTGTCTTCGAGGGGGACGAGGCCGCTTTCTCGAAGACGCTTAGCATCTTTTTCCTGAATTCCTCCCACTCAGCTTGCGAGCTGCGTTTTGTGGGGCAATGAACTCTCTCAGGAGAACTCGACGAAGATGACGAAGGGGATCTCCTACGTCTCTTCTTCGAGTGTCTCGATGTCGACGAGTGGTGGGAGCCACTTCGTGATCTAGATCGAGAGTGTTTTTTATGGTGAGGAGACGAACGTCTCGACTCTACCGAAGAAGCTTTCGAGGAAGTTAAAGTTGACCTACCTCTCTCGAGCTTCCCCCTACGCTCCTTCAAGGCTTTCGCCGTCATGGAAAGGCATTCCTCACACTCCGAACTCTGGTGCGTGATTCCCAGACACCACAAACAGACCCTGTGAGGGTCCGTCAACGACATTTTCTTCCCGCAGTCTCGGCACTTTTTGAAACCGGACCGAGGGGTCGTCGGGTCGGAGGAGGATGCCATCGATATCGAGGTAAATAGTAGTTATTATATACGTTATCTTGACGAGAACTGAGCAACGGTGTTCCGAGGCACAACGAAGCGCGGAAAAACGGAACTGAGCAACGGACGCTGCGCGCGGCCTTTATAGGCAGGATGACGTCGACGTCGGCACGGAGGCCGTCGAGGGTCATCGACTCGGCGATCATCGACGCGCAGCGCCCTCTGGCGAAAAAATTTTCCGAGGCCAGCAAAGCTGAAGGATTTCTATCTAAGATAAGGAATACGTCGGAGGACACAATCCCTTCGAAATATCCTTCTGTGTGTGAAAAAGGAGTATTAACAATCTGCGGGATATTGCGTAGGCCTCCCACTCCCCTTCTCACCCTCCACGAAACCCTTCTGTGATTCCCCGTGAAGTCTCACCTTAGGGTCTGAAAGGACGAGCTCTCCATCCTGCTTCTGATGCAGGGGCGCGTTGTTATCCAGTTACTTCACTGGATCTCGGATTGGTGAGAGTTCAAGTTCGCTTGACTTTTCCGGTAAGGTATCGTAAGAATTCTGTTGCAAGTTCAAGCTTTAAATAACCATTGTCTGTTTTCTCTATTTCAGGTGCTGAATGAAGATTCCGGGTTAGGGAATGGAACCGTTGAAGGAAACTTCTGGGGAGTTTTTGATGTGTGGTTTCTCTAGTGTTCTTGCATTAATGCACTAATGCTTGTGTCTTTTTCCCGTTAGGGGCCGGGGTTCGGAAATGCCGAAGATACGGCGCCGACCCGAAGTGAGAAGAGATGTCCCAGTAAATATCAGGTAAGTCTTTGATGAGCGTTCCGCTAATATCCTTGCATTCGCTCACTAATGCTAATGTCTTTTTCCCCTTAGGGGCCGGGGTTCAGAAATGCTGAAGAAACGGCGCCGACCCGAAGTGAAGTGGGATTGACCCAACAGGTAAGTCTTATGGTGGAAATTAAGCCTTTCTTATTCTCTTCCCTAGCTCACCTTTGTTCTTGTCTTTTTCTCCTTTAGGCGCTGAAATGAGGCGGAAGATCCAGATGGTCGCTGATGGGCAAGAAGGCGCCTAGTAAAGGTGAGTGGAATGCTGCGCTGCAGCGAGCTATGCGATGTACTTTTAAAAATGAATGTCTTCACTTTAGGATCGTCGGCGAAATGACTCTGGAATGCGGATTAAGCAGGTAATGTCTCTTCTTTCTCCTGTTCTCCTCTCTTCTCCCTTTACAGGTGTTCCAGGATGCTGTCGGGCGTGGCTGGAGTCCGGATGCAGGAGCAGACACGGTGAGCGTCCAGCTGCTATGTGCAGAACAACACGAAGCGTGAGTTGCTGCTTGGGCATGGCTTAAATAGCCTTCAAAGTAGTTCCAGGTATGTATTCTTCCTCTAAGGTATGTATTCTTCCTCCGGTCACACCCGCGTGGTAAAGTAGTCCCATAGGTAAAATAGTCCCATTCAGACCTCTAGGTGGCCTGGATGTTGCAGCACGGTCTGCATCAGGTAAGTTCACACCAAGCACTTCTTAACACAAAGTCATCCTTTATGAGCCTGGCGCCTATGGCGCCTGGACTGTGTCCAACATGAGCCTGGCGCCAAAGGCGCCAGGACTGAGTCCAAAGGGCCCCTACCTGGGGCTGCTGGGACTTCCCTCAGGAAAATGATGTCTGCCTCTGGGGTTGCTGGGCCCGGTCTGGCTCCTTGGGGGTAGGCATCATGACAAAATCCTACAAAATAATGCCTTGAGAGCTGCTCTCGGCATTAATAAAAGAGATCACATCTCCACTACCAGATGCCAACACAAATGGCTCTCCACAGACAATAAAATCAAACTAAAGTTGGCCTCCCTAACCAATAAAGCCCTCAACAATGCTGCCCCTAGTTATCTGATGGATAAAGTAAAGAGAAAGTCATCCATCAGACAAACAAGAACTATCAATTCCAACTGTCTGATAATTCCCAGATTCAAACTCTCCACCATTGGAGGTAACAGCTTCCCGGTGAAAGCTGCCTCATTTTGGAACTCTTTGCCACACAACCTGAGAGCCGATCAACCATATTTGCACTTTAGAAGGAATCTCATCAGTCATTGGAACTCCAACAACCCCTGTATTTAATTGTACATTTTATACTTCTGTATAGATACTGATACTCTTTGTTTGCGGCCTTTGCTCTCGCCTCAAAAAGCCCCTGTACATATCTGTATATTTCACTCCTTTGTATAGATATTGATATTTTTTATGTGTGAAGATTTGTATATTTCTCATTCCTGTAACCTGTGAATGTCTATAATCTTACTTCAACTGTATATTTCTGTAACATTGTAAGCCTCGAATAATCTTTCTACCTGCGCCCTGCTGCCCCTGGGTATGGTGCGATATACAAATAAATAAACAAACAAACAAACAAACAAACAAACATAACATTTTTCATGTAAGTCTAATTAAACCAGTTGTGAAGGATGCTCGTTTGACTAAACAACCAGCCCCATGTGATAATTGATTCGGAAGGGGAGGAATATGAGGTTCAAAACATTCTTGATTCTCGTCACATTAGGGGTAAGTTGCAGTATTCGATTGAATGGAAGGGATTTGGTCCTGAAGAGAGATCCTCTGAATCAGCTGTGGATGTTCATGACCTGCTTCTTGTGACTAGATTTCTTAAGAGGTTTCGTACAGACATTTGCAGGGGATTGGGAAGAAAAGAAAATACACACAATTTTCCTTAACCACCTTTTACAGAGATCTGTAGCTGGCAGCTCACAAGATGGAGGATTGGGCTGTAACCCAGGGCACAATGGTGCTTTCTCTCAGCAACATTCTACTATGGAATGTTGAGGTCAGGTTGGAGGTGAACAACTTTGTTCAACTGCCTTTCATTTGAATTGTCCTGTGAGGAAGTCAGGTTTTCGTTCCAGCTCCGTTAAGGCCTACATCTGAGAAGAATTTGGATCAGACTTCTGAAGATTTTGGAACTGCAGCAACTCTATAATTTACTGGTGGGAGCACAGCGATTTGAATGCTGTTCATTTTGACTCTGTATTTAATTATTATCAAGGGACAGCATAGGATGCAGCACTGACATTAGTATGTTATTTGAAATCTACTGAGTACTTTATGTGGCCGGGAATGTGTGGTGTGAATTGTTTCATCAAAGCCTGTGAACTTCATAATTTCTAAGGAATTAAAAAGAATAATCTGCTGCAATATTTTCACTCGCCACTAGATGGCGGAGAGCAGTTGCATCTCGCGCTGCAAATTCAATTGTAAATGAAACCACAACAAAGTTACTGCTTGGCTTCAAAGATAAAGCCTGTGTATTTTTAGATTATATAGGTAATTTAAATAATATTTAGTGAACGTGCATACCTAGTAAAGCGCTATATAAACTAAATACATACAAATACCTCTTCTAAGGGCCTTTGTAAGTCGCCCCTTGCGCAATTTACTTCTGTGAAGGAAGCTGACTTTTAGTACAACATTAAAGTACTGATCTGTTTAGGAAGCTAGGCGGGATCCCGCAGAGTTATAACTCCTCTTTTATTTTTAGAGATCTTTGAAATTTTTGAGCATTTAGCTTTCAGTTAGATCCCGACGGTAGGTTGTAGTTCAATCCTCCTAAGTGTAGTTTTCAAAGGATTATTTAAAGACATTAAGAGAAAAGGAATACCAAAATAAGGAACTAAACAACAACAAACAATTTAGAAAACACAGAACATTATTAGAATGACTGATGAACAAAGCTTTCAAACATAAGTAAAAAGTCAGTGAGTGGCAAGGTGAGGAAAATACTTTATTTCAAAATAAAGACTTGCTACAGAAATATTCTGCTTTGAATTGAAGAATAAGAAGAAAAGGATTTAAAGCATTTTCAGCGCACCTTGAATTACAATATGAATATAATCCTCTAAGCATTTACAGAGAATACACAGGTAATTGGGAAGGGAAGGAAGGGAGGAAGGATTGGTGTTGGAATATTATTTTGGGTATGTAATAACACTTTTACTTGTTGTACATGGAGGCAAATCGTGAAGCAAGAACAGCACCTGTGTCTTTGTTATTTTATCCATTCCCCTTTCCCCCCAGGCTGACCTGAGTCTTGCTGGAAATTAATATATCAGTAGGACACAGAGCAGTCGGTGAGGAACTGTGGGGTTCAGCAGCTTCCATGGAAGAAATACAAAGAGGAGACATGACAGAAGGAAAGCAGCAGCAATGCTTCTTCTTCCAGCTGAGCTTCAAGGATAAACAGCTTCATGTATCAACTTCAGCTTCTGAACAAATTGGGAAGTAAAAGGTCTCCAGATATACACAACTTTCCCTCATTCACTCTCCTGAGCCAAGCTCAGTCAGCCAATCAGACAGAAGGGCATTCATGCAGGCAGGCAGCCTATCAGGCTCACAGTGCATTCAGGCCATTCACCTCCACCTAGACACACATAACAATGAATGTGGATTAGGGCAAGCACCCAGCCTTTCAGCACACCACACTGCATTCATGTCAATTTTGGACAGGGCTATCTCATTCATTGTGTCACACACACAGAAACCAGACTCCCATAACATGGAATGTATATTGGTCACACACTCCATTCACGCAGGTCCCACTCCAAGGGTGTACCCACAACATACAGTCACTGGGAAGGCTCCAGCCAGTCTGGCCTGGACTTCGCCACAATACCATATATGGTCCTTCCACCCAACAGCCAGTCAGGGGAAGGGACAGAGTTAGGGCTTCCTAGGACTTTGGGAAAAACAAGGTAACAGGTAATAGAAACCAAGAGACCACAGGGGCAATCTTGCCTTCTATAAGGAATCCACTGATTTCTATGGCAGGGCTTGGGATTCCTAAATTGGAGGCTACTCAGAGCACCTGTCAAATTCAGGATGGAGCTGCCACCAGCCCATATCCTGCTCTGAGGGCCACACAGAGGAACCCAAAAACATACATTAGGAGTACAGGGTTTTACCCCCACCCATGGGTACCATAAGGGTATCCAAGGGTCACTGTTCAACGCAACCAAAAAAGGAAGAGTTGCACTGCCAGCAGTCCCAAATGGACTCCTGTGCAGAAAACATCACAGAACACACATAAGGGAGTACAGGACAAGAATATGGAGGCCCTGTCCCTCCAATGCATTTCTAGCATCACAGTTACCCCCAGACTGTGGTTGAGATTGTCTAATCTCCCACGAGACTGACACCCTCATCCAGGCGGTCAACATAACTTGTGGAAAGGCCATCCGCATTATCATGACTCTTCCCTGTTCTATGCTCAATAGTGAAATCTAGCCCTTGCAGGCTAATGGACCACCTGAGCAGTTTAGGGTTTTCACCCTTCATCTGCGGAAGCCATTTTATGGGCTTATGGTCTGTTTGGACCTTGAAAGTAGACCCCGTAAGGTAAGGCCTAAAATGCCTGAGGCTCCAAACTATACCGAAACATTCCTTTTCAACAGTAGCCCACCTAGGTTCTCTACATTTGAGTTGCCTACTGATGAATATGATAGGAAGTTTCCTCACTTTGTCATCTAACTGGGACAAGACAGCTCCAAATCCTTTGTCACAGGCGTCAGTTTGAACAATAAAGAGTTTGCTGTAATCAGGCGCACACAACACAGGTGCCCTGCACAGACTTTCCTTCAAGCCAACAAAGCCCCTCTGACAGTCTTCAGCCCAGTTAACCTTCCTCTGTTGCTTGGGCGATGTCTGCGCTGTCACAGTAGCAGCTATAGTTTCATAGTCCACCATGAAGTTTCGGTAATACCCAGTGAGGCCCAAAAACGCTCTCACCTGGGTTTAAGTAGTGGTAGTCTCCCAGTCATGTACATCCTGTACCTTACTGGGGGGGAAGTTGGATTTGAACCCCTCCTACCTCATGACCAAGATATATGACTTTTCCCTGAGCTATCTTGCACTTGGTAGCCTTGATAGTGAGGTTGGTCCTTCACAAGGCCTGCAATACCCTGAGTCAAATGCACTTCCCAGGTGGAAGTGTAGACGGCAATGTCGTCTAGATACACCACACAAAAGGCCTCCAGTCGACTGAGTTCATGATTGACCAATCTCTGGAAGGTGGCAGGTGCATTCTTCAACCCCAAAGGCATGACTCTAGACTGGTAGAACACCTCATATGTTGAGAAAGCAGTGTTTTCCTTGGCCTGCTCTGTCAGAGCTATTTGCCAATAGCCTGAGGAAAGGTCAAAGGTGCTTACAAATTTGGCAACACAAGCTCATCAGCCCTAGGCAATGGGTGTGCGTCAGTTTTGGTGACGGCACTGACTCCTCTGTAGTCCACACAGAATCTCCAATCCTTGGTACCTGCCTTGGAACTTGCTTTGGGGACAAGGACCCTAGGACAGGACCAGGGACGGATAAGGGTTCAATTACAATTGACCAGTTCATTCACTATACACTCCTATGTTTAGACAAACCAGATTTTCATTTATAGATTCTTGGTGTTGTGTAACAAATATCATTAGAATGAACTTCAGGTGCAGGGGAGATAACTATCAACCCTGCCATATGAGTTGTGAATCACAAGAACAGAAGAAAAGTTCCTTGTAAAGGAACTCCCGTCCCCTGCCCACTTTCAATGGCTCAATCAATAAGCCCAATAATTAAGAGAAATACTTAATGTATGTTTATGTAACACTTTCTGCATCTCATTAGGTTATTCTTGATCAAGGTAATTGTCATACAAGATATACGATAGTTTTCATTTTCCAACAAAAGATTTTTTATTATTAGTTTTATTTTTCATGTGGCCCAACGCGTTTCGAGAGAATTTCTCTTCTTCAGTATGTACATTCACAATATTTCTCGATTTTATTTAATCATTATTAGTTTTGAAATGAACAACTATTAAATCATAGTTTTTTTACACAACAATGTAACGTTGTAAACATAGTGATTCATTGAGGCTTCTAATCCTTATATACAGTATTGACCTAAATATACAGAACATATTTACAACATAATCCATGTTTCAAAACCTTATCTATTGCTCTGAAGCCGATTTAAGTCCTTATTCCCATAATCCTTATTTGATCAAACAAATCTGTTAACACATATCGGTAAAGCCTACCTATAAACATAAGACACTTCAAGTTTCAATTGCCTATTGTTCTGATCTTGACTGCTTTCTGTCTTATCTAGATTATCATATTAGGGATCTCAGGCTAAGTTGGATAATTCTTTGGGATCAATGTAGTTGACTCCACTATTGAGATAATAGACTTTTACTAACCTTAATGGTTTCTTAATTTAAAATAAACTGAGGTACTTCTATTGTCGCAAAATGGCTTCTATTTCTTGGCTTCCATATCCTAATCCTTAGGGATCCTAGCAAATCCACCTAGCGACTCCACCTAAGGGAGAGAATGCTTTATGGAGGAGGCGATGCCTCTGGTGGAATGAGCCCTTAACCCTTCCGGAGGGTCTTTTTGAGCTAGTCTGTAGCATTCTGAAATGCAAAGCACAATCCAGCGTGAAATTGTCTGTTTTGTCACCAATTGACCCAGTTTCCTTCCTGTATAACCTATAAACAGCTGGTTGTCCACTCTAAGTCTGGAAAGTCTAGAGATGTAAAAGCTTAAAGCTCTTTTCGGATCCAACCTGTGTAATCTTTCCTCCACCTTCGAAGGATGGGGTGGAGGATAGAATGCGGGTAAGACAATTTTCTGACTTAAATGAAAATCAGATATTACTTTCGGTAAAAATGATGGTTTTACCCTCAACACAACTCTGTCCTTATGGAACACAGTATAGGGTGGCCCAGAGGACAGTGCCTGCAATTCGCTCACTCTTCTTGCTGATGTTAGAGCAACCAAGAAGGCTGTTTTCCATGTTAGTAATCTTAATGGACATGTGTGCATAGGCTCAAAAGGAGCACACATTAAGAATTTTAGGACTAAATTTAGATCCCAGATCGGTACTTGAAATGGGTGAGGAGGAAACACATTAGTAAGTCCTTTTAAGAATTGTATTATCAAAGGAATTTTGAAGTAGGAGCATTCTTCCGATGAGCGCTTGAAAATGGAAAGCGCCGCAAGGTAACCTTTTATTGTTCCGATATTCAGACCTCTATGTGCTAGGGTCAGAAGGAAAGATAATACTTCCGGAATAGAACATAGGAAAGGATCGACATTCTTTTCTCTGCACCAGTTGCAAAACTTTTTCCAACGGCAATGGTATAGAGACTTTGTTACTGGTCTTCTTGCCGAAAGCAACACCTCCATAACGTCATCTGGAAGGTTCCAATCCCTGTATCTCAGCCTTTCAGATACCAAGCATGAAGGTTGAGCGTTTTGACCTCTGGATGGAGAACCTGACCCTCCATTTGAGAGAGGAGGTTCTCTCTCTGAGGAAGACGTACTGGGGGACAGATGGACATGTCTAGAAGGTCCGGGTACCACGTTCTCCTGGCCCAATCCGGGGCAATTAGGATAATGCGGCTCCAAAACCTTCTCAGCCTCCTGATGACCTGAGGAATGACGGGTATCGGGGGGAACGCGTAGAATAGTGGGAAATTCCACTCCACCACGAACGCGTCCCCCAGGGCTCCTCTCGGGGGAAATTCCCTTGAACAATACCTTTGTCATTTTCGGTTGGTTCCGGTTGCAAACAGGTCTACTTGAGGGGTTCCCCAAAGGGCGAAGATCTCTTGAATGACTTCCTGAGCCAGTTCCCATTCATGGGATACCGTGCTCTGCCTGCTCAGAGCATCTGCCATCATATTCTCTTCCCCGGCTAGATGAATTGCCGTTAAAGAGATTCCTTCCTGAATCGCCCAATACCAGAGCTGCATTGCCTCTCTGCACAGGGGTAGTGACCCCACACCTCCTCTTTTGTTTAGGTAGTGCATAGCCACTGTGTTGTCCGTCATTTTCAGGACATTCTTTCCCCTGACAGATGGCAGGAAGGCCTTCAGCGCTAGTCTGATTGCCCTCAGCTCTAAAAGGTTGATATGTACTTTGGACTCCGATGGAGACCAACGACCATTGATTGTCAAATCGTTGGCATGAGCTCCCCACCCCAGGAGTGAGGCGTCCGTCACTACTGTGATCTCCGGCCATGGTTGCCAAAAAGGTTCTCCTTTTAGGATGTTCTCTGTACAGGTCCACCATAGAAGGTCTTGTCTGACCGTGTTCGGAATCTGAAGAAGATCCGTCATTTGACCCGAGAACTGGGACAACTGAGTCATTGAAGAGATCTCATCCTCAAGCGTGCGTCTGGCACCAGAAAGACGCAGGAGGCCATGAGGCCGAGCAACCTTAAAAAGTCGTAAGCCTGGAGATTTTGGCCATTTTGGAATTTGGAAAACCATCTGAAGAATGTCTTGAGCCCTCGACTTGGGAGGCAAGCTCTTTCCCAAGGACGTGTCTAATACAGCTCCTTTATACTGAAGCTGTTGGGAAGGTGTCATCTGTGACTTCTTGAAATTGAGGGAGAAGCCCAGTTTGTGGAGGAAGTGGCAGGTGTCTTTCAGATGATCCAGTGCTTGCTCGGCAGAACACGCTCTGATCAACCAATCGTCCAGGTAGGGGTAGACATGAATCCCCCCTCTCCTGAGGTGCGCTGCCACCACTACCATTAACTTGGTGAAGACCCTCGGGGCGGAGGTCAACCCGAAAGGCAGGACTCGAAACTGATAATGTGAGTCGCCAACTACGAACCTCAGGTATTTTCTGTGTTTGAGATGAATCGGCACATGAAAATAAGCATCCTGGAGGTCCAATGACACCAACCAGTCCTGAAGTTGAAGGGCCTGAAGGATCTGAGAAAGGGTAACCATCTTGAACTTGTTCTTTCTGAGGAACTTGCTCAAGTTTCTTAAGTCCAGGATGGGTCTCAGTCCTCCGTACCATCCCTTGTTCCTCTCCGCTGCAGGTACTGGTTCTATAGCACCTTTCTCCAGCAGGGTTAAAACTTCCTGCTGTAGTAGCGGGTTTGAAGACTTCAACGGGTGTCTCCCTGGTGGATTGCTTTGAGGTTGCATTAGAAAAGGAAGGCAGTAACCTTGGGCTATTAATTCTAGAGCCCAAACATCTGAAGTAATGGCTCGCCATTCTTGCAGATGCTGTGACAGCCTGCCCCCTACAGGTGTTTTGTGATGCAAGTCCTCAAAGCGGTTTTGTGGCGGATGTTGCAGCCGCTGATGGTAGAGAGGCTGCAGCTGGAGCTGGTTTAGCATGTTTTCCTCATCCACCACGAGTGGCCTTTTTCTGGCCCCTTTGACTGGCCATTCCTCTCGCCTTTCCATATGAGGTGTAGTAACGATAGACTCGACCCCTCCATGACTGTCCTTGCGCACGAAAAGGCTGAGGTTGCCTAATAGCAGCTCCTAAAGATTTGGCAGCTGCTTTTGAGGTCTGCAACCTCTCAAGGCTCTCGTCAGCCTTGTTGCCAAAAAGGTGAGACCCGTCAAAAGGCATGTTCAGAAGGCGGTTCTGTACGTACGGTGAAAAACCCAACTTCCATAACCACGCAAATCTGCGCATTACTGTGCTAGTGCCCATGGACCTGCTTACACTATCTGCAGTGTCCAATCCAGATTGAAGGGATTCTTGCATGGCTTCCTTTCCATCTCTAACGATGGCTAGGAACCCTTCCCTTTCTTCCCCTTCTGGTATGTGCTCTGCCGCCATTGCAATGCACTCCCAAAGAGTGCACGAAAATTTTGCCAAGGCACATGTGGAGTTGGCAGATTTTAATGCCATGCTCCCGGCTGAAAATACCTTTCGTGCCCAACCATCCACACGCTTATCGTCCCTGTCTGGAGGGATAGACGGGTATGCAAGTTTGTTAGAAGCTGTGGTTGCCTGTATGACCAGACTCTCGGGAGTTGGGTGTTTGGACAGATAGCCGGGGTCGCTACTGGCCGGGCGGTATTTTGAGGTGAGGGATTTATTTACCGGAGGAATAGAATCCGGAGTTTCCCAATTCTTGGCCACCCTATTTTGCAGGGCTACATGAAAACGTAGTACTGAGTCTTCGGTGGGACCATGGTCCAATATATCTGTTAGATGAATTGGGCTGATGGTTTAGCCCATCCTAAGTAATCTACTACCTTTGTCATTAATTGACGGTCTGATGGACTGGCATGCTCTCCTGGTTCTGGTCTGCCAAAGTCGTTTTCAGGAGATGTGTCAATGCCACTTGCATTGTGTAATGATTCCACCAAGTGCCTCATTCTGCTTTCATCTGAAATCAAGCATTCTGGGACATTTGGGGTGCCATATTCCAGCCCAAAAGGTACATTCTCCTCATCAGATCTCTCCTGTTCCTCAAAAATTGAGGTCAGGGATTTGAAAAACTCCTTTCTGGGGAGAGGCTTGAAAACCTTCTCTGGGAGAGGAGGAGGAAGAGGTCTAGTACCAGGCTCTGTGGACAATACGGGTTTTGTAACCTTATCCTTCTCTTTTTCTGGCTTCCCTGGCTTGGCTGGAGCCTTTGGCGGCGAGGGTTTCGGCGTCGACGTCGATAACGGCGTCGACGACATCGTGGTCGTCGACAGGGTCTGCTTTGCTTCGAGGGCGTCGAGGCGACCTTCGAAGATTTTCCCTTCGAGGTATGATGGGTCTCGGATGGCGTCGATGACCTCGAGCGGTCGACTCGACTCAAGCGTTTTTCACTCAGCGTCCTGGAAGGTTCCCTATCCTTCCTTTTTCGATCACCCGGGCTCGAGGGCACGTGAGTGTCGGAGCGATGACGCTTCCAGCCGGCTTCCAAAGAAGGCGCGGACCGAGGCTTTGCTTTTTCAAACACCTCCATCATTTTGACCCTGAATGCTTCCCACTCTTCGGTAAACAAATGTTTTGTGGGGCATTTTACCTTTTTTGGAGACTCGTCTGACGACAAGGTGGAGGGAGACCTGTGGCGTTGTTTCTTCGATCTTTTTGACAAAGACGACGGGCGATGGAAATCGCTATGGGACCTCGATCGATGCCTTTCGCGTCAAGGAGAATTCTCCTCACGGGCTCTTGACTCGACACTAGAGGTTTTTCAATCTGTTTTTCAACCTACCTGTATCTTTCCTCTGCTCTCTCGCAAGGCCTTCCCCGTCATCGCCTGACACTTCGTACAGGCCTCCAAGTTGTGGCCTTCTCCGAGGCACCACAAACACTCTCGATGCGGGTCCGTGATCGACATTTTTGACCCGCACGATTTGCACTTTTTCAATCCCGATTTCGGGGTCGTGTTGGCATCGATGACGAGGACATATTTCGTTATTATATATTCTCACAGAACTCGAGGCGTGCCGAATGTCCGAAGCAACGTATACTGCGGAAAAACGGAACTGAGGCCAACGGGCGCCGTGCGTGCTACTTATACACGCGATGACGTCACCTTCGACTGAGGCCTTCAAGGGACCATCGACTCGACGACATCGACGCACAGCGCCCTCTGCCGAAAGAATTTCTGAAGAGCAGCAAAGCTGGATGGAATACATCTAAGATGAGGAATACGTTGGAGGACACAATCCACTCGACATGTACATACTTGCCCCTGAAGAAGAAGAGAAATTCTCTCGATACGCGTTGAGCCACATGAAAAATAATAATAATATTAAAAAATCTTTTGTTGGAAAATGAAAACTATCATATATCTTGTATGACAATTACTTTGATCAAGAATGACCTAATGAGATGTATAAAGTGTTACATGAACATACATTAAGCATTTCTCTTAATTACTGGGTTATTGATTGAAAGTGTGCAGGGGACAGGAGTTACTTTACAAGGAACTTTTCTTCTGTTCTAAGGGTTCAATTACACCCAGATCCAATATCTTGGCGACTTCAGTCTGGATGTGGTTCTTTACGGTATCTGACATCCCATAGCATCTACTTTTGACAAGTACACTGTCACCAGTGTCAATTTCGTGCCTGCACCACAGGTTGAGTCCTGGTGTTAGTGAGAACAGAGGCAGATTCTGTCAGATCAAAGCTTGCAAGTCTTCTGCTACTCTGGTGTCAGATCTGGGGAGAGATGTACTCCCTCCACTAAGCCATCCTGAGGGTTGCTATGCAGCAAACCAGGAAGGGGCTCACTCTCATCCTCCTCTTGCTCTGAAGCTAGCAGAAGACATGAGACTTCCTCTCGCCCATGGAAGGCTTAACGCGAAATACCTGAGGGGCTACCACAGGGACTCCCATGTCAACCAGATAGTTGACTTTGCCCATCTTGGAGATTATCCTGAAGGGTCCAGTCCACTTATTGGCCAAAGCTCGAGGCTTTGTAGGCTCCATCACAAGCATCTCCTGTGTGTGTGAGTCCAATCAACTTTTGAGGCTTTAAGATCATGACAGTACTTGTTTAATTCTTGGCTTGCCCTAAGCTTCGCTGATGCCTGGCCCATCATCTGTGTCATCCTCCTTCTGAGGCCCAACACATAGTCCCCCACTTGCTTGGCAGGACCTGGAGGGGTGATTTCCACACCTTTTCTGATTAAGGCAAGGGGCCCACTCACGGGATGTCCAAAGAGAAGCTCAAAGGAGCTGAAACGAACACCCTCTTGAAGCACTTCTCTGCAGGCGAACAGCAGGCATGGTAGGAGGAGATCCCATTTCCTCCTTAGGGGCTCTTCCAGAGCACCCATCATGCCCTTGAGAGTCTTATTGAACCTCTCAACCAGACCATTGGTCTGGGGATGGTAGGAGGTGGAGAACGTATATGGTTCTCCGCATTCCTTCCACATCGCTTGCATGTAACTAGACATGAAGTTGGATCCTCTGTCAGAGATCACCTCTTTAGGGAATGCAACTCTAGTGAAAATACCCAGGAGAGCCCTGGCAACCACCCTGGTAGCAATGATCCGAAGGAGTATAGCCTTAGGGTACCTGGCAGCATGATCAACCAGGACCAGGATGAACCAGTGTCCACCTGATGTGGGAGGGTCCAAGGGACTGACAATGTCGATGCTGACCCTCTCAAAAGGTGTGCCAACCACTGGCAAAGGCTGCAGTGGGACAATGGCACTGCCTCCAGTTTTGTCAGACAACTGACAAGTGGGACAGGTCCGGCAGTGGGACTCCACTTCAACTCCCATCCAGGGCCAGTAGAAATGGGCAGAGAGCCTTTGCTTAGTCTTCTTGGTCCCAATATGACCAGCTAAGGCTACCTCATGCGCCAACTGCAGTAGGAAGGGCCTCTAAACCTGGGGTACTACCAACCTCTTGAGGGCACCAGGTTCAGGCATAGTGGGCTCACAACAAAGGAGCTCACCCTCCCAATACATTTCAAAAGACCTAGGCACTTTACCCTGTGCCTGTTTTCTTAGACCCTCGAGAGAGTGGCACTCTCTCTGACCCTCACAAAAGTCCCGCCAGCAGGTATTGAAGGTCAGAGTGATCCTCTGGGTGGAGTACCTCTCCCAGAAGAGGGTTTCTGGCTCTTCTTCCTCACGAGTTGAGCCTTGGGTTGCTACTGGATCCAGCCCATCCGGAGCTGAATCCCAGTGGGTGCTGCTGAAACAGCAGGAAGTGAAGGAGCCCCCTTCCGAGAGGTGGACTTCTTGCCTTTCCGTCTTGCCTTGGGTTTCCCCTTTGGCTTGGGTAACTGACTATCAGTCAGATCCACTGTGACCTGAGATCTAAAATGCAGTAGCAGTGAGGGGTAGTCCATCAGAGATCAACCCCAACTCTACTAGATCATTCCCCAACAAGATATGGGCAGGTACATTGTCCTGAACCAGGACGGGAAGCTTTGCTGTCTTGTCTGCAATTGTGATGGTGACTAGGGCTACAGGAGATAATTTGGGAGGCCCACTAGCTAACCTGGTAGCTCTCTACATAGTCCTCTGGCATGAGCAGGGTCCTGTCCACCACTGTCATACTTGCCCCTGTGTCTCTCGAACCAATAGAAGGCTGGCCATTCAGGAGGACACTTCTCAGAAATCTGCAGGTGTTTTGGGGGATAGTAGCCAGTACTTCTGCATACTGACCCCAGGCCCCAAGGGACACTAGGGAAATCTTTGCAGGAGCACCAAATGTGATTCCTGTAGAGGAGGGGAGGACAGAGGCCTCCACCTCAGGCATGAAGCAAGGGTAGGTCAGGCTGACAGCCTGGACTCAAAATGCCTTACCTTTACACTTGGGGTTACTCTTCCTGTGGTCCAGAGCCCCACAGTCCCAACAAGTGCCAGGAATGCAAGGTACGGTACTGGGTCCACTGGGAACCTGCTTTGCAGCAGGAGAACCGCTACTCTTACTCCCACCACAATAAGACTTATCGCCACTAAATGTTTGGTTCATAGGAGAGGAAGGTTTAGGTTTACTCGACTGTGGATAGTTGGGGGACTACAGACTTCTGAGAGGCCCCTTACCCTTTGCCCTTGTCCTTCTCACTGGGTTCCTTAGGGCACACCCAGTGGGAGACTCACTTGTCAGGCACCCTGGCCAGCTTAAAGGGATTCAAAATGTTCTGGTCAGCAACATACTGACACAGCTCTGGTGAACAGGCTTCAGAAAAATGCTTAAAAAACAAAAGGTGGGACAATTCAACAAAAGTTTTCACCTTGTATCCATCAATCCACCCCATCATGTTCATATGCACAGCACTCACCCAGTCAACCCAAGACGCATTGTCTCGCTTTTTATAATCCCTGAACCTTTTAAAGGTATTGGGTAGGTATCTTGCCAAACTTGGCAACCAAAGCAGATTTCATGCACTCATACTGACCCCTTTCTTCCACACTCAGTTTCAGAATACAGTTATAACCAGTCTGAGGCGCTCTACTTAACAAACACTTTGCCCAATCTCTTTTATCATCATCATGGATTCCACCAGCCATTTTAAATGCTTCAATCCATTGGAGCATATCAGAACTTTCCACATACACACCAACCAAATCTTTGATAAACTTGGTGGCAGGGGACCTGACATTCTCACAGGTTTTGGCTGAAGTCTCCACTATAGCTTTCTCTAGCTGGATTATTTGACATTCAGTGTCCTTGTTCTTAAGTTCAAGATCCCTATCTTTGAGTATGGCGTCGACGATTGGGACTCGACCACAGCTGAATGTCGGCTATTCACTTGTTGGCGTCTTTGTGGATTTGGGTGGCGGGAAACCCAACGGCGGATTTACCTCGGTCATCGACGACCTCGACTTTCTTTAGTGGGACAAAGCGGTCGGCTGTGATGGCAAGGAAGCCCTTTGTTAAAAATGTTCTTACACGGGGCGTGGCCAGGAGCGCCATTGATGTGGCTGCTCCTCTAATGGCCCGTGTGAAGCCCGCACTACGACTCGATAAACTGCTGTTCCTGCCTTCACATTTGCCAAAGAAACAAATATTATGGGAGCGGAATATTCAGCCCGCATATTGTGACAGTCTGAGCCCATAACGCGTTCTCTTTCTCCTGATCAAGGCCGTTCTTCGGAGAACCCGTCGTGAACCATCCCAAAATGGCAGGCAGCTGCCACAAACCGAAGGGGAGAAGACATTGCAGGCCGAAACCTGGCTGCGTTGACTGATGGAGTGCCCGAAGCAAACCTGTCCTTAACTAGCACTCTATGATCTCCCTGGTCACCCAGCCTAGCGACATGTCCACGGAAACCTCACCTGACTCTACGCACTTGATGAGGGCGCATTGTTGCCCAGCACTACTCCAGAGCTTGCATTACGGCTCCTGTAAAGAAGCGTTCCAGCTCCTCGCCCCCACGGTAAACAGGGAGGCTGTGCACCACTCCGCTTTGCTCTATGAAGCTCTACGTCCCTCGCATCAGCCCTCCCTCTGCAGCTGTGTTGCTCAAGAGGTCCTGTCTCCAAAGGGGACGCAGACAGTGATTCTCCGGCCCCCCGCTCTGTGAGGAAGTCGGATCATGAGGCCCCAACAGAATAGCTGCTACTCTGAGCTGAAACGCTGGATACGAGCAGAAACTTCGGCTTGGGAGGACAGTGTAACCAGATCCACAGATGACTCTAGTATGGCCCTGGAAGCTTGGAAGGAACTCACAGACTCCCTGTTATACCCCTCAGATGACAAGCCCCCATGAACTGGTATGTGTCCACCGTAAAACAGACCTGTGACTAGAGCTCGCAAGCCCTCATGCTGCTTCCCCCCTTTTTTTCTTCCCCCCTCTCCAAACCACCTAGAACCCCTCCCCCCTGGCCCACTGGGCGGCATCAGCTCAACACGCAAATCATTGGGAGAAAGTTAATGTTGTATCGTTCATTTGTTATTGTTTTTCTCAGTAATGCTCATTATCCTTGAACCTTGGACATATATGCTGTCCTGCAAATGTGTTAAATAATAAATACCAATAAACAACAAAAAAAAAATAACAACAAGGCAACCTACATTATCAGAGACCCGGGGCCCTATGATAAGATGTTCTGCACCTAAGTGAATTGCGCCTTACTGGGAATACGAGTCCTTGGCTGCTCCTCTCAACTTCGAAGTCCCAGCAACCACCCCTAACCCAACCCTGAACCTCTGCTAACAGGATCAAGCACCCCTCCCCAGTCAGGCCCCCCTAGGCTACCATCATAACAGCGCACCGAAGGCCTACTTTGGACTAGGGGTTGGAATGTACATATTCCCCGAACGGGCCTGACCCCCGCCTCCACTTCCCCGTTTCACAAGTGTTGGGAAAGTCAACTGTCCCCCCACCCCGAAGAAGACAGTCTCGAACAGTCCTTATCTGCCAGATCTCAACAAGCTCAGGCGTGCCCCGTCAGGATATGGCAGAAATGTCCACACACCTCAAACCCCCCCAAAAACTCTGATATCACCACCATGCTACTCCCAGGCTGACAAGGGGAGAAAGACTGAAACACCAAAATCCCCGCCCCAATCGCTCTCTCAGGGTTCAAGTCAGCTAGCGACTAAAGGGGACATTCAAGCTTTTATGATGGACATCAAAGCTGAATTTAGATCCTGCATGTCGGAGCTCACGACCAAAATAGAACAGATGGAGCAGAGAGTCACAGAGGTGGAGCGGAGACTAGGGGAGGTAGAGGACCTTGCCCAAGAACATTAAGCTATTCTCTTAGAACTGCAACGTTCTAAGAGATGTTGGAATTCAAGCAGGAGAACCTCGAAAATAGAGCCCGACGGAACAACCTACGGATTAGGGGGTCCCCTCCTCGATCCAAGATCAAAATCTTGTAGAATACATGAGCAACCTTTTTCAGTCCCTATTGCTGCACCTGGACAAAGCACAACTAATGCTGGATCGTACTCATTGGCTCCGACCCCACCGAGGAACGGACTTGGACACCCCCCCGGATGTAATTACCTGGGTGCACTTCTACCCAACCAAGGAGGCCATCATGGCAATCGGACATTCGCGTGATGAGCCAACGTTCCAAGGTTCCCCCTTCAGATCTACCAAGACCTGTCCATGGTGACGCTACAAAAACGGAGGGCTCTGAGGCCTCTAACATTATTCGTGCGGGACCAACAGATCAGATACCGATGGCTATTCCCAACTGCACTTCCATTTCCCTACAAGGGAGTGTCCTGAACGATAGCGCATCTGGAGATGCAGCATCAATTATGCACCCTAAATCACCTGGGGGAAGTGAAAATGCCTCGCCTGACCTTGTGGGAAAAAATCCAGAGAATGGCTCCCCCAAACAGGAACGCAAAATGACCCGAAGAACCAAAGGGCGATGAACTTCCTCGGACTCCTGGGCCCTCTGCCTGTGCAGCCTCTGAGCTCAAACAAGCAAACTAACTGACCTCAGATTTTCAAGGAACGCAAAGCAACCAGATGTCGGTGCGGGCTTCACACGGCACATGCCCAATTCCAAGGTGGATGACACCTCTATGTCCTTGGAGTGTATTTTTAAGACTATGGGCCTCATTCCGAGATTGGAGGTAGCCTGGTCCGGGTCTGGTAAGTCCCCATTCAACCAGCCATTCCCCATTCCCATTTGAGCCCTACTTGTGGAGGGTGCTTCACCCGGATGAAAAAGACTTCACCTTCTTCTCATATGTCCATAGAACGTCCTCCCGAATAGACTTAATTCTGTCCTCCCAACAAACAATATGTGGACGATTTAGCTTTGGAACTGAAGGTGCTATCTGATCACACCCCGGTCAAACTAACACTCCGAGCCCATGATCCCGATACACCTCCAAGACGCCGCTAGAACTTGTATGATCCCATCTTGAATGAGATGCCACTGAGGGACTCCATAGCCAAGACGGTCCGAAACTTCTTCTGGGAAAACCCAGTGGAAGACATGGGATGCCATGAAGGAAGTGGTGAGGGGGGAGCTGATCGCACAGGGGGCAGCATATTGTAAACGCAAACAACTGGCCCGCATGGCACTAGAGGAGGAGGTCCAGAGGGCTGAGGCCGAGCATGCGCAAAGAGGATGGTCCCATACCTGGGGGTCCAGATTCCGTCCCGTCCCAAAGATGTATATGCCGTAAACTTTCTCACACTCTTTAAGGACCTAGATGGGGACCTCAAATGCTGGACCTCACAAGAAATCTCTCTTATTGGGCTGATATCCACTTGCAGGATGAAAATTCTCCCTTGATTCGTTTACACATGCTCTTCCCTCCCGACTTCTTTCCCGCTCCCTTCTCTTCGGCGCATGCCGAAGAAAATGTTTGGGCTAATATGGATGGGGCAGAAGGCGAGAATCTCCCAAAAGGACATGACGAGCAGTGCCCGATTGGGGGGCTTGGGTGTCCCCAACTTGCAAAGACACTATGTAGCGTCTCAACTGGCGCAAGTCCAAGCCTGGAATGGAACTACAGAAGCACCAAAGTGGATAGAACTGGAGCAATCCCGCCTTGTGCTGCCTCTCCGTTTCCTCCCACACATTCCACCCCCACTGCAGAGATCCTGGACGGGGTCCCTGGCCTCCACAAAGCATACCTTCAGCGCATGGTATTTATTGGGCATTGTAACACAACGGGGTCCCACAGGGCATGAGCCCCTTCTCCCCGATTGTCCACAATCCAGCCTTTTCACCGGGGTCGGTCCCTGGACACTTCAAAAACTGGACGGCAGGGGGTCTTGAATCCCTGGGACAACTGTTTGAGAATGGTCAACCCTGATCCTTTGAACAATGCAAAACAACTTTTCAGCTAACAGAGGCGGATAGGTTCTACTACACCCAACTGCGGCACTGGTGCTCCCAGCCCCGGACCCGACAAGCAGCCACGCGAGCCTCCAACCCCCTGGAACTTACTGTGTAGGGATTACCGCACATAGGTAGGATCTCCACGTTTTACAAGCTACTACAGGATTATGTTCTTAGCACTAAACTCTCCTACATGGCACAGTGGGAGGCAGACCTGGGACATCCCCTGGAGGATCAATCCTGGGTCGACATATGGACCAGAACCCACTCCTCCCCTTTCTGTATCACCAACCGGGAATGTGTACATAAACTACTCCTGCGATGGGACTACTCCCCGACCTGTTTGCATAGGTTCAATCAATCCCCTGACCCTCAATGCTGGCGTAAATGTTGCCAGCCCAGTTCCTATTTACATATGTGGTGGACCTGCCCCATTGTGCAAACTTTCTGGAACCACTGCCTATCAGCCATAAAAGACATTATTCATGTGACCATTCCTAGAGAGCCGGAAATCGTCCTGTTGGGTGCACCAGCCCCAGAGTTCTATTCAAGATCGGGAAGGACAGCTAAACTCCTTTGCCCGCACATGGAGGACTATGGGCCCCTCCATGATTCTGTGGTGGATTAGAATATGGGATATCTGAGTGGCAGAAAAGGTAACGGCGGCCAAGGCGGGCCTCCTCCCCCGATTTGAAAACATTTGGGCCCCACTGATGGACTTCGACATGAATTTCCCAGCCCTGGCCTTTAAACCGCGTCTAGCCCAACTGGCCCTGCGGTCAGGCCCTACATTGCCCACAGACGAGCTTCCCTCACTATGCCAGGAGGGGTCCTGATCGGAGGACCAGGCGGGATGAAGGGGAGAGGGGAGATTCCGGGGCTACTAGATTATGGACACACAGTCTTTAATAGCAATGACTCTTAGTCGCATTAGATGTCTAGATTGCTTGCATTGTCTCCTACTGTGCTGCTGGTTTAAAATAAACTTGTTTTAAAAAAATGTTCTTAGGCAAAAGGTGGAGCATTTTGGCACTGGTCGTCGAACAGCACGGCATCTAGCTGTCCTCGCTTCAGGGCAACATGCCGCGACTGGTTTCCAGCGGTTACGGAAATTCTCCAACCCCCGCTCGATGACGATGGACTTCGACGGCTTCAACGTCCTGGTGCTTTACTTCAAGATTTCTCAGCGGGCCTCATCTCTGGTCAATTGCCTTTCGGGACTGGCTCCCATGGTGCCTCGGTGAAGATCAGCTTCTGCACGATGTTCCCTCGTAGCTCGGGGAGAGGGCCCCTAGCCAGGCCCTCTTTTAGATCAGTCCTCAACAGACTCAACAGCCTTCAGATTGGGTCGAAGGAAAGCAGCAGCAATTCTTCTTCTTCCAGCTGGGCTTCAAGGACAAGCACTTTCATGTTTCAAATTCAGCTTCTGAACAAATTGGGAAGTGCGAGGTCCCCAGATATACACATCTGTCCCTCATTCACACTGCTGAGCCAAGCTCTGTCAGCCAATCAGACAGAAGGGCATTCATGCAGGCAGGCAGCCAATCAGGCTCACAGTGCATTCAGGCCATTCACGTCCACCCAGACACCCATAACAACGAATGTGGATTGGGGCAAGCACCCAGCCTTTCAGTACATCACACTGCATTCATGTCAGTTTTGGGCAGGGCTGTCTCATTCATTGTGTCCCACACACAGAAACCAGACACCCATAACATGGAATGCATATTGGTCACACACTCCATTCACCCAGGTCCCACCCTAATGGTGTACCACAACATACAGTCACAGGGAAGGCTCCAGCTAGTCTGGCCTGGACTTCCCCACAATACCATATATGGTTCTTCCACCCAACAGCCAGTCATGGGAAGGGACAGAGTCAGGGCTTCCCAGGACTTTGCGAAAAACAAGGTAACAGGTAATTGAAACCAAGAAGCCACAGGGGCCATCTTGCCTTCTATCAGGAATCCACTGATTCATATGGCAGGGCTTGGGTATCATAAAATGGAGGATACTCAGAGAAACTGTCAAATTCAGGATGGAGCTGTCACCAGCCCATTCCCTGCTCTGTTGGCCACACACAGGTACCCAAAAACATTCACTAGGAGTAGTGGGTTGTACCCCCATACATGGATACCATAATGGTATCCCAAGGGTCTCTGTTCAACACAACCAAAAAGAGGAAGAGTTGCAGTGCCAGAAGTCCAAAATGGCCTCCTGTGAAGAAAACAACACAGAATACACATGATAAGGGGGTACAGGACAATGATACAGAGGCCCTCTTCCTCCAATGCATTTCCAGCATCACAGAAAGCTATTGTCAAAAAATCCCTAATTAACCCCTTGCCACCTCCCTCCCTGGTAACCACCTCCACAACCGCAACCCATCCTCCTTAGTTCCAATTCTCTGCCGTCTCGCACCCTGAAGCCCTCACAATCATCCAGCACCTGAAAGCATTCAACTGTGCTGGCGACACATACCCAGCTCATGTTGTCAAAATGTGTGCAGAACCCTTGGCTCCTACCATAGCCGACATCATTAATGCATCATTTAAATCCAACTCAATTCCTTCTGCCATCAAAGAAGATTGGGTCACGCCTCTCCTAAAGAAACCCACCTTAGATCCCACCATCCCCACTAACAACCCCCCTATCACCACAGTACCTTATCTCCTCAAAATCCTGGGCCGAACTGCCTACACACAACTTCAATCACACCTTTAAAACCACAACCCGCTAGGTACCCGCCATTCAGGCTTCAGATCCAAACACAGTATGGAATCTGCCCTCTTTGACCTCAAGATCCAGCTTGACCACGTCAGGGATAATGGCGAGCTTGCAATCCTCCTCCTACTAGACCTCTCCGTAGCCTTCCACCTGGTAGATCATGAAATTCTTTGCAAACACCTCACCACAACTTTCCACTTCACCTCAGAAGCCACCTTATGAAGCCAATCCTTCCTGTCTGGCTGATCCATCAGGGTCTTAGCAAGGCCCGAATCAGCTGACCCCATACCTGTCTCCCACAGTGTCCCACAAGGCTCCTGCCTTTCACCTACCATTTATACCATGTATACCAAACCCCTCTTCGACCACCTAAACAACCTCAACGTGCCCTACACCAATTTCGCCAATGACACACAAGTCCTCCTCAAAATCACCGGAAATCACAAAAAAGACTCCACCAACATTAACCGCATCTTCAGCATCATACAGGCATGGATGGCCACTCATCATCTCTGCCTGAATGACGAAAACACTGAGTTCCTTATTGTGGGATCCCCACACCGCCTCAAACACCTCAGTCCTGCCTTCTCCTCCTTCTGCATCAACGGCAACACCATGTCAAAACACTAGGCGTTTTCCTGGACGCTGAACTCAACATGCACAAATATGTCAAAGCAATCACTTCTTCTGCAGCCTATTCCACCAAACTCATAAACCTCTCCAGAAGATTCCTTACTCCTAACAACTGCCCATGTTAGCCAGAGCTATCATAGGCAGCAAACTGGACTATTGCAATGCCATCTTAGCAGGACCCTCAACCAAAAACATCAACAAACTCCAATAACTCTAAAATAACGCTCTCAGAGTGGTTTGGGGCATGAAACACTCTGATCACATCTCACAAATCAGACAGGAGGCTCATTGGCTCCCCATCAAAGCTGGTTTCGACTTTAAACTCCTTACTTTCACCTACCGCTGCTTAGACAACACTGCCCCCTCTACCTCATAAACCGTATCACCAAGAAACACAACACACGCAAACTCCATTCCTCCACCACATCTGCCTTGCACATACCTAGATTTGATAGCAAGAGGGCTGGGGGTTCCACCCTTGCTCCCACACTTTGGAACGCCTTTCTTCAGCATATTCAAAACAAAGCTGAGGGTGCGGAACCTGATCACACACCGCCAACGCAACAGTGGGACAGGTGGAGGGCCCCCTTCATCACTGAGGCTGCAAACATGGGAGGAGCGCTGCAGCAGTGTCCTCCACCTTGAGGGCATCCATGGTATCGGGGATGCTGAGGCAGGAGTGCGCCCACCTGCAGTTGCTGGTAAGTGCGCAAATATGAATGCCATATAAGTACATGTTGAGGCCAGGAGTGGGCCAAAGGACCCATTAACAACCCCGCCCCAGCCAGTGCATGAGTGGCCCAAAGGACCCAATAACAAACCCGCCCCCAGCCAGTGCATGAGTGGCCCAAAGGACCCAATAACAACCCCCCTGCAGTCAGTGCATGAGTGGCCCAAAGGACCCAATAACAACCCCTCCGCCAGTGCACGAGTGGCCCAAAGGACACAATCATGATCCAGATGATGAACCATATCACTAAAATACATGTCCAACGACAGGCATATGTATGTAAATGCTACTTTTAACTGATCAACCTGTATGATGCATGTGATGCAACACCATCAGGCACCACCACACAACTAATTGCATGCCCACTGTGTCCCCACAGCCGTATCAAGTGACAGTCATACTGCACAACAGCCCAGGCAATCAGCTCCTTTCATGAATATATCATCATTTGAAAATAAAAAACATACATGAGTGGACATCCATCATTTCATTGGCAGTACAACAATTCATTTACTGGCATCACCATATCCATGCAATGCTGTGAATGTGCAGTCTCTCAAAAGTAAATGCGAATCAGTGCATTACATGCTCGTTGTCCATCTAGTGGACCCCCAGGAGGAGGTTGAGCCATCCCATCCCCATCCCCATCCCCGTCTCCGTCTCCATCCCCATCTTCATCATCTGCGTCTGGGGGCATCGGAATGTTCCTGCGCAGGCACAGATTGTGCAGCATGGCACAAACGAGCGTCATTTTACCCGTCTTCACTGGGCTGTACAGCAGTGATCTGCCAGATCTGCTCAAACAGCGGAACCAGGCCTTCAGTAGTCCAAATATCCTCTTAATCATGCCACGTGTGCGGACATGTGCCCTGTTCCTTGGCCTCCGTACAGGCGTCATCAGCCATGGTGTGAGTGCGTATCCAGCATCACCTACATGGGATGTAGATGTGGGGGACATGTCAGTGTTTGTAGTATCATGTCTTCATCAGATGCAGTGCAATCTTGTGTCATTGTTCATTCATGCATATGTGGCATGCAGTGGTTGGACCGGTGGGTGGTTCTGTTCTTTGGTCATCGTAGAGGACGTTGGCAACTGGACATTGACCCAACGCATTGGTGAGCATGTGTACTCCGCCCTGCGGGTGACATTGGCTTGTAAGTATGGCATTGTTCAGTGATGTGCACACATGGCAGAGTCAGTCCTCTGTGATGATGTAGTCGATGCAGGACGTCTCATGTACAGGCATCCTGTGCTTTGGGAGGGCAGTGTTGCATATTGTGGGTGGGGGTTTGCAGTGGCTCCAGGTGTATGTGCCAGCGGCAGTTCAGGCTGTGTGTGTCATGTGGCAGGGTGTGTACGGGGACACTGTGGCAACATGTCATGTGTTGCTTTGTGATGTTTGGGTTCTGCTGTCTATTCTGTTGATGGGCGGGGGGTGATGCATGTGCAGTCGCAGCGGCACACTTACATTGCTCATTGCCCTGGACACACACCACTTCCACAGGGCCGGTGCATTGGCAGCCGTACTCACCCAATAGCCATGTGCTTTGTCCAGCATAGCGTTCCATGTACCGTGGCAATGTTGAATTCCGCAGCACTATTGAGTCATGTGTTGAGCCCGGGAAACGTGCGCAGCAATGTGTTATCACTTGTGTGGCATCACATACCATCTGTACATTCAGTGAGTGGTACTGTTTCCTATTGCGGAACACCATCTCGATTGCACGTGGTACTGTCAGCTCAATGTGGGTGCAGTCGACTGCACCTATGCAATTTGGCATGCCTGTAATGGCATGGAAGGCCAACTTGGTGGCAATTACCTGGGAGAAGGTACGGGGTAGGGCAATCTGTTCAGACACATGGCACAATAGGGCATCCAGTACCTGTACCAGGATTTTTGGAGAAACAGGGTTGTGATAGGCCGTGCAGCGCACCAACTGTATGTTGATAGGTACCGGTGCCAAGAAAATGCAGTACAGACACAATCTTCAGGGGGGGGAGGTAGCGGTGGGGGTGTTTATGTGGCTGCTGATGTCGTCCTCTATCATGGCGGTGATGTACAGGATTGTTGGACGGTCCAGCCGGTATAATGTGTGGATCTGTCCTGGGGTAAGGTTTCAGGTGAGGCCCTGATGCGTGGTATTGCAGGCTGCCTGCAGGGTGGTGTTGGCTGGACAATGGGGTTTGCCATGGGTACAGGGTTAGCTGGTTGCCGCCTGCACCTCCTGCGCCTCCACCTCCTCCTCTGCAACATTACTGCCATCATGTGCAGTGCTGCCTGTTGGTTGAGTAGGCCCTGTCCCAATGATACTAGAGCTGCTGCCTGCATGGTTCTGTTTTGAGTTGGCCTGGATGTGGCCCTTTTGTAGGCTCCCAGTGGCCTGCTGGGTCCAGCTGGGCTGATTTGGTGCACCTGTGCCCTGATTCAGGTCACCAGGCACTGTTTAACGTCATGTTCACAGTGGCGGCGGTACGCCACCGTGATCACGGTTTTAATGCCATTTTTCTGGCGGTGTTTCCATGTCCGCGCTACTTGTGATGCTTGCGGTGTTTAGTATTGCCGGTAACGGAGGGGTTTCCGTGCAGGCGGAGTTTATGGGTGCTTGAACTCCGCTGTGGCGGTTTATGGTGGTGCTATTTCCGGGTCCGCAGGTCATGATTAGGCGGACGCGGAAACGGTGCCGGTATGGTTATACCAGAAGCGTTAAGTCCAGACCGGAGTAGTTGTAATGAGGCCAATTGTGTATAGGCGCATTAGAAATAGCCAATAAAATAAAATAAATAAAAAAACTCCAACCCTCTTCCACTTACACCAACTTCCATTACCCCATTTCGCGCTTCACCTCCCTTAGTGCAGTATGGGCCACTCTGGCTAGCGCACCTTGCTCAACCTCTCTTCCCACTCCCACACACACCCCAATGCCCCCTAAACAACCTTGTAAAAACACAAACATCATCCACCAAAGGACTTGACACACCCAGTTCTCTCCTCAGCTCCACCAAGGATTCCACCCCTCTCCACCTATTTACTCCTAGCAACTCTCTCCTCCCACTCCCAACCCCATCCTGGCACTCTTCACCTCCCCAGTAAAACCCCCTTCATCTACCACCAGCCCACATATCCTTCCCCACCTACATACCTCCAACCACTTCCACACCTCCCTACCTTAAGCACCACAACTGATCACCACTCTGATCCCCCTCATGCCTTGCTCCCTGCCTGGCACCTTTATCCGCCACCCCCCGCACAAACCTCCCCTGCCATTCCCTATAAAGGCCACTTCAGCAGCCATGCCATCTCTCCTGCATACTCATTAATGCCAGATATGTCTCAAAAAACAAATACAACATTTTCGACCTCATCTCCAATGAAAATCCTGATATTCTATTCATCACAGAAACATGGTTCATTGACGACTTTGGACCCATCTCAGATGAGGCTTTCCCCCTGGGCTACTCCCTGATCAGAGAAGGGGAATCAGCCATCCTCCACAACAACACCTCTTAGTCATATCCACTAAGAGTCTATCTACCCTGTAACTCTGATTGCGAATCATTACTAGTAAAGATCTGCCTCCTCCCCAACCTCACCGAAAGCTTCCTCCAGGCTATAACAATAACTTAAAATCCCCAAAACACCTACTTCCTCCCAACCCAGCCTCTCCTCTTGCCTCTGTGCAATCGATCACTGGATGACAGCTAACCACCTTCTCCTCAACCCCAGGAAAATTGAAATACTACTATGCAGCAATACTGCCCTCATCTCCCAAACAATACCCCAGCCACATGCCCTAGGAATCCCACCGGCAGTTTCCACCTCTGTAAAAAAAATGTGGGATGCACAGTGGAGCCAGAGCTATCCCTCTCCCAACACATGAACTGTGTCCAGAACATGCAATTTCGACTTACACACCCTAAAACAAACTTTCCCTTACCTTTCATACCCTCATAGACTCTCTGCCATACTTGCCATTATTCTCTCCTGCTTAAATTGTGCCAACTCCCTCTATCCAGGCGTCCCAGCATATCAGCTAAGGAAACTCCACAAATCCAAAACTCTGTGGCCAGACTCACTTTGCTCTTAGAGAACATATTACCCCTGCCCTCAGAACACTACACAGGCTCCGTATCAGCCGACGGGCCACCTTTAAAGCCATGTGCATCACTCAGTGTGCCCTCCACTACACTGGACCAGAGTTCCTGAAGGACAAGATCCCTCGATACCATCCAACCAGATCTCTATGATCAGGCTCGGCACTCCTTCTCGTAATCCCCCCCACAACTCTGCCAGATCGGGAGGATCCGCTTTCTCTATCCAAACCCCCTCCATCTGGAACTCCGTTCCACTACAAACCCGCTGCAACAAACACTACCTCTCCTTCAGAAAGGACCCAAAACATGGCTATTTCCAGGGACATCCTGATGCGTGTAGTGGAAGAGAGTCCCTCACCCATCTCTACCACAACATCACCATTCTTCCAGCCGCAGCAGCGTCCTTATCCAAACTATTAACCTCGGCAGGGTATGGTCGCAGCGGCCCATCTTGCAAAATTGGCAATCCTAGACAGCATTGGCCGTTACCGCGGCGGCCCGGCTACCAAATTGACAACCACCAACCACACTATTCAATCTTCCGCTGACTACTGACACACTAGGCTGTTGCCATTGCTGCTAACACTTAACTGCTATAGGTATGAAATGTGTCAGTTGGATTGCTGCGGGTAGGAAATGTATTGCACTTAGATGGGCTGTGAGTGATAGGAAACGTGTTAGACTTTGCTGGACTGCTGAGGATAGAAAATGTGTCACACCTAAATGTTTTGCGAGGGATAGGAGAGGTCTTACACTCAGATGGATTACTGGGGTCAGGACGTACATCACACTCAGATGAATTGCTGGGGTCAGGAAATGTGCACTTAGATGGTTTATGAGGGAGAGGAAATGTGTTACATTTAGGCGGACTGTTGGGGGTAGGATACGTGTTGCACTCGGATGGTTTGTGAGGGATAGGAAATGTATCAGTCTTAGATAGCTTACTCAAGGGTAATAATGAACTACACTTAGAAGGTTTTTCTGATGGACATGAAATGTGTATTGGCAATTACTTTGGTCCAGGCTTATGTGGGGGGAAAATGTCTCTTTGATGCTCTCCTTATGTCAATTTTTAACTGATGTCCTATAGCATCTGGGCTGTGGCCCTACTGTGTGAATTACTATGAATTCAGTTTAAATTTTGCTTAATTTTCTTTCTTTTTCCTTCTTTTGATCCATTCTTTTTGTGTGATATTATTTGTGTACTGAATTCATTTTTATTGGATTTCTATTGGATTTTCTTTTTCTTTTCTTCTCATGTATTTGTTTTATTTGTTTTGTGTAACGTTTAATTTAAACCAAGTCACAATAACAAAACCAAAAAACTAAAAAAAGGTGTTACACCTGTATTGATCGTTAGGGGATGGGAATTATATTGCACATGGACGGATCTTGCGGTGGGTCATTGCATTGAAAAGACTGCACCTGTAGACCAACACATGTGTTGCACCTGGACCTAAAGGGGTAAGCTACAAAATGCACAGCACTTGAATATCTAAGACTAGCACATGCTTGACACTTAAAAGAGACTGGTAAAACAGCATGTAATGTTAGCCCGCCCTTGTGCGCAAATCTATGCTGGTAACTTTCACCGCACCAACAGATCCTAAATCAGCATTGGCATCTGGATCCTGCAGTTAGTAGATGGCTGCTACTAGTGCTAATAAGAACTGGGAAGATAGTTCAGTAAGACTTTCAAGGAAGCTGGTCTGACACTTTCTGAATCCTATACCCTTGATTCCATGGTAGCCTGCTTGCACTTAGTCTACTTGAGGGCAGCCTACCAATAGTGCCTAGCAGATTCTACGAATGTTAGCTGGCTTTTTGTCACCATGATCGAATGACACAGTGAGTGACATAAAAGATAAATTCCATTGGAGCTCCAGGTACGTATAAACGCACCACTTTGGTGGCCATCTGCCACAGGCACAGCTATCCATACACGCAAACTAAAATGCAACTACAACCTCCGCCAAAATTCGGTCTAGCTGGACAGAATGTTTTTAAACCTACTCACCCCAGACTTGCCTCAACACCTCTGCCATTGTAATACAGTGACAACTCAAAACATAATTGCACTCGTGCACAATCATGACCTCCCTCAGCACCCACCCATATGCCTGACCTCTTGGATTGCTTACCGGAGCCTAGCCAGCCAAACCAATTCATAATCTTGGCCATATGCACAAACACCTTCTAAACCTCTATCAGAATTTCCCATTCTCTGGACTGCGGTCTGCAAGGGCATTCACACCACAAGCGCATTGAGACTATAATAATGGTAAAAGGCGCTATATAAATTACAATTAAAATTACATATAACCTCCCAGGGCACATGATACTGGACGGTAATGCTATTCTTTTTTCTCTCGTTAAGTGAGCATGAGGGCCTTGAGGAGGAATCTTGCTGTGCACTTGGTATGCATGAGAAATACATGAGACTATCCATCTTGTTACAGTGGCATATGCTGCTTGCTTGCCTGGCTGCACCCCACCGAAGGTGACAAGCAGCCTGTCTCAGGACCCTTGAGGCTTAGTGCTCTCAAGATAAAACCGGAAGGGTATTCGAATGTCATAGCAATGGATTATGCGATCAGCTTATGTCTGTGGTTCTGGAATAAATATCGGCAGAGTGATTTCCTGGTGTATATGGAAGTTTGAGACCATGTTTGGCAAGAACGAAGAGTGGGTCTGTTAAGGCCTGAAGTTCGCTGATACGATGAACTGATGTAATTGGCACAAGAAAGGCTGTTTTCGATGTTACCAGGTGTAAGTCTATGGACACCATTGGCTCGAAGGACTTACAGGCCAGAGCAGTTAAGACTATATGAAGCTCCCAGTTTGTGATTGGACACCATCTCAGAGGAAACAGATGGAAAATTCCTCTGAAGTATCACTTGATTATTGATTTGGTCCAATAACTTTAAGTGGATGGTGAACTCAGAAAAACTTGAAAAAGTTGAATGTTATCGTTATTTAGGAGTCATAATTGACTCTAAGCTGCTATGGGAGGCAACTAAACTTTTATGCTTAAATAACACTGGTGCAATTAGTAAATTCATAGGGAAGCAAGGAGGCATCTCTGTAAATACAATCTTATTACTATACGCAAGTAAGATAATCTCCTGTTTACTATATGGTGCTGAGATTTGGGGAGGTAAATTTGCTAATGAAATGTGTAAATTAGAAGGAAAAATGTTAAAATCATTGTTTAGGTTACCTAGTGCAACATCATGTGAATACATTTTATTAGAAGGTAATTTTAGATATGCGAAAGACATTTCGGAATACAAATCAGCAATGTCATATGCAAAATTAAGTATTTTATCTACCAGTACTTTTGTGGTTAAACTGATGAATACATTTAATCAAGGAGGGTCACAAAAAACTGTTTTCATCTTTAAGTAGATTACATGCTGTATATGTGAAATGGGCGACTGTTAATGCAAAGAGTTGGCTACTCCTAAAGCAAGTTAAGATTAAAAAGTTATTACAAGGAGTAATATATAGCTATGCAAAGGAGCGTGACATGATCACCCTGTCCACAAAATCTACAAGCGGTTTATTTTTAGGACATTGGTCACTAACATCTGTGAAACCCAAATACCAATATGCCTTTCCTACTGCGGCAACTGTGAGACAGTACTTTATGTTCAAATTTAACCGTTGTGATACGATGGAAATCCTAGGCGCTAAATTGGGACGTGAGAGAAATACAAGGTTTTGTACACTATGTGGTGTGTTAGAAATTGAAACTGCCAAACACTTAATATGCTACTGTGAGAGTCTTACATTTATTCGTGAAAAGTACCTCTTACGCTATAAGAATTCCAGTCTAACTGAAGATGTTGAAATTATTTGGAAAAGCCTGATGGAAAAAAATTATATTAACCATGTATATCACATGATGAAATTTTATGAACTATTTTAACAATTTTAAAAGATCTATCAGAGGGAATTTTTGTATGACAATTTTTTATAAATATGGATTGTGTGATTCTGTGTTTTAAACTGTTTGTATATGTAAAGCCATTTTTGGCTATGAGAATATTATAAATAAGATTATTGGATTGGCAAAGGACAGTAGCCTGCCATTATTTGAAAGGTTGCTCCGATAGCCACCTGATATGTCCTATACAACGAGACTTAAGTCCCTGAATGAATAAGACGGGTCATGAATGAAAGGATGTCATCTATGGATGCCTGTAGGGGATCTTTTTACTTTCCCAACATCCAATGGCAAAATCAAAGGCATTTTCCCTGTACACTATTTGAGTAGAAGGTTTCTGAACTGCCCCTATTACCATTAGGCTTTCGCATCATAATCCCAAGTGACGATAGATTATTTTTCCAGGTTCCAGATTGCCATGGTAAATGATTGTGAGCAAGAATGTATAAGCCCCCCACTCCACCTGCTGGCAAAGTAGTTCCAGAAGGAGGGGGAGAAGGAGAGATGGTCTGCGACCAATGTGGGGCTATTAGGAGATCTTTGCAGTGATTGTTCTGAACTTCTGCAAGACTCTCGAAATCAGAGGTAGAGAGAGGAAATGTGTAGGCGAGCAGGTTGTTCCAGGAGATCGATAATACAGCTTCCAGTGAAGCTTACCCCTCTATCCTTCCATGAGGCATCGCAATGATATGTGCTGTTCACTTCAGTCGCTAACAGATCAACCTGGGGAGAATCCTGGAAGTAAAGATCTCCATGAGGATCTGCACGGTCATCTCCCATTCGTGTTTGGCAAAAGATCTCTTGCTTAGCTCGTCTGCTCGAACATTGTCCCTTCCTGCTAAAGGAACTGTTTGTGACAGTATGTTGTTGCTTTGTGCCCACTTCCATAGGCGCAATGCTAGAGCACATCATTTTACTGATCAGGTGCCTCCCTGCTTGTACAAGTAGTACATAGCTACTACATTGTCTGTCAGGATGAGGACATTGGAGTTTCTTATCACCTGTAAAAACACCTGCAAGGCCAGGAAGGATGCCTTCAATTCCAGAAAGTTTATGTGTTTCCGAGTATCCTCCTTGTCCCACTTGTCATGGACTTGGACGTCCCCCAAGGATGCTGCCCACTCCAAAAGGAGGGAGTCTGTGGTGATGGTGAACTGATGAGAAGGGTCCTGGAAGGATGCGCCTTTCTGAAGGTTCCTTTGGTCTGCCACCAAAGAACATCTTGCTGGAGCCAGGTCAGGATTGTGACTACCTTGGTCAGAGGTTCGGAGACCTAAGCCCAACTCGCTGCCAGGTGTAGTTGGGTGCAGCTTATATGCAATCTGCCCATGGGTACTGGCAGAACACAGGCCTACATCCTGACCAACAGATGCAGAAACCACCATGCGGTCATTTGAGAATGAAACCGGAACAGGGCTACTGTTTTGTTTCCAGAACATTCTTTACTCGTGCTTCTGTCAGAAAGATTTTGCATAGTGCTGAATCCCATAGGAAGCCTGTGAACTCCAACCTCTGAGTTGGAATGAGTGTGGACTTCTTTACAGTGATCGAAATACCTAGCAAATCATTAGATTGAGAAGCAATTGGGGGTGTCATGAGGCATAAAGTGGAGACTCTGTTCTGATTAGTCAGTTGTGCATTAAGGGATGAAGGAGAATCTGAAGCCGAAGGGTAAGACTTTGTACCGGTAACGGTTGTGGCCTATGGAAACAGGAGGTAGCGGCTGTGGGGGCGTGGAGCAGATGGAAATGTGCAAAAGAGCAATTGCAGGTCTACAGCTACCAGCCAGTCACCTGGCTGACGGGATGATTGGATAAGAGCATGCGTAATTAACTTGAATTTGTCTTGGGGCAAGTACCCTCTGAAGACCAGCCTTGCTTTTCTTCAGAACTGTAAAAAACCTTCTGTAAAAAACATGCCCCTTCTCTGAAGGAGGAGCTTTCTCTTTTGCTTCCATAAGCAACAGCTTGTGTATCTCTTGCAACAGAGAGTCTGAGCCTCTTTGCAGCAGGGGGGAGAGGGAGGAATGGGGGAAAGGAAGGCAATACCCTTTGTGTACCAATGATAAGGCCCAGTTGACCACATGTTATGTCCCTCCGCTGTGCAAGATGATAACAAACTCTTCCCCCAACCGGTTACCTGTGGATCTGCACCCTAAAGTCACTTAGACTACTTGGCTTTCTGAGTGGGGTAGGGTTGGGAAAAGCATTTGCGGAAACGCGGAAGAGTCTTGGTTTTTGCAAGGAGCACTCAAGGATTTGTCTTCCCTGCTCCGACGATCGTAAAAGCCTCTAAATCCTCTTACATTTTTGGAGGAAAGGTCTTTGTAGGCCCAAGGACCCTGGTATGGTGGAAGGTGTATCCAGCGATGCTAGAGCCTTTGCCGTTTGGGTGCTGTTTTTCTTTTTATTCAGCTCCTCATCTGTTTCAGGGATGAACAGCTCCAGCCCATCAAATGGCAGATCCATGATTTACTTGTGCACGTCTGTCTGTAATTTGGTGGCTTTAAGCAGAGCCTGCCACCTAAATGCTGCTCCCATGGCCAGACCCTAGCTGCAGTGTCTGAGTGGTGATGGGAGGCTTCCATCCAGTCCTGGGCTATTTGATGAGCCTCTGCCAAGCCTGAGGAGAATCCTGCAGGAAATTCAAAGGGCCGGAGGGAATCTTTCAAGAACTTAAGGTTGAAAGCCTTCATGACCACTTCTGCATTTGCTTGCCTGAAGCTCAAGGCAGAGGTCTGATATACCTCTTTAACTGCCCTATCCATAAAGCGATCTCATGCAACAGTAGACCTTGGGAAGTAGACACAGTAGACGGCACATGGTTTCACCAACAATATTTGAAGCATCCATTATAATAGAGCGAGCAAAAGTGTGGCCCATGTGGTGAGGCGGAGTAAGGAGTCTGACAAAGGGGTGTGCCTTCCTAAACCAATAACAACTGGGATGCTCATCGTCAGGATGTTTATTCAAATGAAAATTATCCGTCCTGTGTCGAAAACCTACTCTTAGGCTACCATTAATCTACAAAACGGGTCCAGCATCTAAGTGAAAATAATACCAGGAGAATGACTCTGTTGTCCTGGTGAACTGGCTCAGTCAACTATGCGTTGGGAAGACAGTTGGAGGATTACTGCTAGGGTAATTGCGCTGAAAATGTCCCATTGAGTCCCATGCACTAAAAAAAAGGGGACTTAAACTGCCAGCACCACTTGTGATACAGCTGTAATACCGCTGGACCAACTCGTGGTAACAGTATTGATATTTATTTATATTGCGCCCGTACACAAGTGTTTCAGAGCGCGACAAGGAAAGGGAAGGGAACAAGGAGAACAAAAACAACAATCTTACTAGACCCAGTGACATTGAGATTGCGCAAGTGCATGGGAGGCGAAGAAGGGGACAGTGCATGGGAGGGGGGGTTCTGAGCAAGAAGCAAATAAATAAATAAATAAATAAATAAAAGAAACAAACAGTGGTAGTGCAGCCAGCAAGTGGCAAGTGCTAGGTATAAAACAGCAGATAGGGTGTGCAAGGGGGGCTCTAGGCAGAGGCGCTGCTAGGGGGGGTTGAGGGAGCTATAGCCCTGGATCATTTGGTTGTAGCCCCAGATAGAAGCTTAGCAGCTACAGCCAAAAACGCTAGCTAGCCCTGAGTCCCAAAAGACCCGACATTAGCGTAGCCCCGGATATTTTCCAGACCTAGCAACACCCCTGACTGTAGGGTTACAGATACAAACCCCAGTTCAAGGGATTGCCAGTAGGTAGTGCGGGTGGGTGGCAGGGTGAGCAGGTACCTGGGTCCAAGAGTCAGAGGGAGACCAGGTGCACGATGTCTAGACAGAACAGATCAGCGGGGAAGAGGAGGAGAGAAGGCAGAAGCAAATAGGAAGGCCTTGAGGTGCTTCCGAAACCGGATATGATTCTCCTCAAGTTTTAGAGTGGCAGGGAGGCTGTTCCAGAGGGAGACCCCAGTCGAAGAAAGAGATCTACCACCAGCTCGTTTCTTAGAAAAACGACTGACCCTGAGGGAGTTAGAGGTGGAGGAGCGAAGAGCATGGGAGGGAAGGTATTTACAGAGCGAGAGCCGAAGGTATATTGGGCCCAGGCACCAGAAAACCTTGTGGACAATGCAAAGAGTCTTGCATTGGACGGTATTCCGGTGGATTTATCACTGGGATATCGCCCAATTTATGATGAGGCCCAACTCTATTTTCGAGCAATTCTTTGCTTTAGCTTCTGATTCAACAAAGAAAGTGTAGTCAGGAGAATGACTCCCTTCTCGTGACCCACCTTTCACAGCCTTGAGGGTTGTCTTGGGATATTCTTTATCAATAGTCCTCAAAAGTATCTTCACTTCTTCCCAAGGGTTTCTGAAATCTTTCTTTATAGTCCCAGCAATTCTTCCCAGTCCTACGACGGTCTGAAGATTACCGTCACACAGCTATTCATGTCTAATCTCCTCTTTGATTCTATTTGGATTATCACTGTGACGAGGGAGGTTCCTCATGATGCACTCCTGATTCTGATATCACTACTCTGATGAGGGAGATTACTCTCACACTTCCCTTGGCTCTTGGTTCTCTGGGTATCACTAATGTGATGAGGGAGATTATTCCTGAGCTTCTATTGACTCTTGGTTCTCAGAACATCACCACTGTGACAAGGGAGATTACTCCTGAGTTTCTCTTGACTCTTTATTCTCTGGTTATCATTTATGTGATGAGGGAAATTACTCCCGAGCTTCTGTGGACTCTGGATTTTCTGGGTGTCACTACTGTGACAAGGGAGATCCCATATCATGTTCACTGGACACTGAAGCTGCCCCAAACCCCTACCAGGTCTCCTGCTTTTGCCGTTACCTGCAGTGTGTCAGGACTGTGTCACAGTTCTTCCTGGACTGCTGGCCTGACTCGAGTAGCTTCAGCGTCTCCTGCTTTCTTTACTCTGTTCCTGGCTTTGTCCTGGTGGCTCTGTAGATACTTGGATCACACGCCTCTGGCACAGTTGCAGGACCACACAATCCACCTTCTGGAGGTCACGTCACTGCTGGATTCTCTCTCTTTCTTCAGTTGGTCAAGAGCTTGGTTTCCAACATCGTGCTCTGCTGACCATTCCTCAATGTCCCCACTACTGGGGATCTGCGTCCTTCAGCTTTGCGTTCCCAGGTTCGAACTTCCCTTGCAGGTCTGGATTCACAAAGCCTGCTCTCTTCTTCCTAGTCCTTTCTCACTCTTTATTTCCTGGGACAGGATCTTCCCCAGCGTTAAGTGCAAGTCCTTTGTTGTTATTGAGGTGTTCTTTAGGCCTTCTTCAAGCCAACTCCTCTCAGTACCTTGGTCAGTTGTTGAGATGATCTGTATGCCTCCTTGGGGCCAACTCTTTTCGGTACTACATCTAGGCAATCTGTTATTACTTTGCAGCTCTCTTTGGTTCTTCTTTGTCTGGGTGATATTGATTCATGGATCAAAGATGGAAGAAGCATTACCATAACTGTACTTTGTAATTTAACCCTGTAAGCAACTGTCTTTAAGCTTTATTCCTGGGCCGCTTAATGTAACTCTCAAGCAAGCCTTCTTAAGTATTCTATATAGCGCCTCGATGCCTGTGGGCTGCGGTGCGCTCTACAAATACAAAAATAAATAAATAAATAACAGACAGCAGTGTTTGCAGGGATTTCTGACTGTGATTTGCTCCTGAGGGAAAAGGGGTCAGGGAGTTCCTTCCTTGAACGGGAGTCCTTATCCCCATGAGGGGAGTCGCTCCCTGTGAGGTCCTGCTTGCCAGAACCCCCAGGGGGACTATTGGGTAGCTGCCACACCTCCACTGGGGTGAAGTGATGTGATCCCACAAATTGTCACAAACCCTTCCACTAATGGGATTGGTTCCTCCATCTTCCGATGGCAGAAATCTAGAAAGAAAATCTACATTTCCTTGCTCCTTTCCCTTCCTATTTTCAACAGAAAAACAAAAGGGTTGGCGATCTAAAAATCAACACATTGGGCCTCATTACACGGTAGGCGGTAAGGGCACCAGTGCTGTTAATCCCTTACCTCCCTACTATGAGGTCCCTTAGCGGGTCCCTTCCTTAACGCCTGGTTTTACCAGGGACTTCAGAGCTAATAGCGGGCCCGTTATTAGCTACTTCCCCATTCCCATTGAGCCCTATGGGGGCTCAAATGGGAATGGGGAATGGTTCCCGGAATGTGGTAAGGGGGTAGCCATGGCGCTAATAGCGCCATGGCTACCGCCTACCGTGTAATGAGGCCCATTATGCAGGTATTGGTATCTTTCCGCAAGCTTAGCCAAGTTAGAGGGGAATGGTCAGTAACTAGTCTAAATTTACAAGTGTTAAATAGTATTTTAAATATACTATGGCCCACTTGATGCAAGAGCACCAACTCAATAGTGGCATCGTTTTTCTCACGAGGAAAGAGCTTTCAGCTAGCATATGACACAGAATGTTCCATGGCCATCATATTCTTGGGAAAGGACCGCTCCAAGACCCACTTTAGATGCATATTTCTGTAGTATGAATTCCTTGTTGAAGTTAGGAACCTTTAATACTGGCTCACTACAGAGTACATGCTTTAGTTTGCCAAGGCTGGCCTGATCTTGTTTTACTCACCAGAACTTTTTGTGGTTCTGCATTCTTTAATTTAGCCATTAGACAAGATGTTATCGAGGAATATCTAGAGATAAATCTGTGATAATATCCTGTAAGGCCCAAACATGAATGAAGGTCTATCTTCGTTTTACGGGAAGGGGTATCTTGTACAGCTCTTACTTTTTCTAACTATTGATGCACCAACCCATTTCCAACAAAACAAACAAGATATTTCATGTCTGACTGAGCCAGATGGCATTTATTGGGATTAGCTGTCAGCCCTGCCTCACTTACGGCCCTCACAACTTCATATAAATGGAAAAGGTGTTCCTCCTCTGTTTGGCTGTGGATTAGAATGTTGTCTAGGTATGCACCTCAAAAATGAGAAAAGGGTTGCAATACCTCATCCATCAACCTTTGAAATGTTGCTGGGGTCCCATGTAATCCAAAAGAGAGAACCTTCAATTGAAACAAATCCGTAAGAGTGTAGAACGCCTTCTTTTCCTTGTTGGAGGGGTTAACAGGACCTGCCAATGGCCCTTCGTCAGATCAATTGTGGAGATATAAGCTGGTCCCAGTTTGTCAATTAAATCATCAATCCTAGGCATAGGATAATTTAAAAGAGTAACCCTCACCTTTTACAGTATCACAATGACTTATAGGGGTAATAAGAGTTTGTCCGGCCTCAGGATCTATTGCCAGGGATGGACAAACTACAATATTTGCTTTTTTAAGGAGATAATTCCCAGAAAAGACCGGTTCCCTGATCATTCCCAGAAATGATTCCCAGAAAAGACCGGTATCGGAAAGATAGTGTCAGTATTAGCCGACTTAAGAATATAAGTTGTTTCGCCAATGTCAGTGAGTGTAGTTTGTAGCACTAATGTACTCATAAGCAGATTCTTAGCCATGATAGATATAATAGCTATCTAAGCTACGTTGGTAAATTTAGAAACAATAAAATGTCTCACCAATTGCATTAGAAGAGTGCAGCAGTCCAGCAGATACAGACCAGCCAGCAACACCCAGACTGATGGTACCCCTTGGGCTACCTGGGTGTGTCAATGTTTGAAAACCTTAGATGGTTGGGTAAAGGGTTACAGGGTTAACACCTTTGAAGGAATGAGAAATCTATTTTTGTTGGAATCTAGTTTTGATGCCTGCACTCCTGAGCTGAGACAGCATTTGGCTGACTCTAAGGAACTTGATCCAAAGATGTTAGCAAAGGCTGCTGACTTGTGGGTTGCCAACAGAGTTACTCACAAGGATTCTGGGGCAAGTCAGAAGAAGGATGAGGGGAAGCAGCACAAGAAAGATACAAAAGAGAATTCAAATACCTCCAATACAAAGAGGGCCCCAAACATAAGAAGGGTAAGCCACAAGGGAAACCGAATCAGGCTAGTGAAACCTCTGGTGCCAAACCAGAGGGAGGTCAGCAGAAACCCTCATTTGTCAAAACATTTAGAAAATGTTATGCTTGTGGGTCTACTGAGCATGTGAAAGGGGATCCCAGATGCAAGGGTAAACCTTCAGGGATCCACACTGTCTCCTTACCCTTCTCCCCAGAGGAAGAAAGAATAAATAAAGAGCCAAAGGGAAAACCCAAGGTCTCTAAGAAGAAACCAGAAAGCACTCCTGTGCTACCAACAAGGACATCCCTGACACTGTCCAAAGTCAAACCTGTGACTACTACACCAGCTGAGGCTGAGTGTGAGGACCAACCAGGAAAGGTTGAATCAGCTGCTGCGGAATCAGAGCTGGAAGAAGACCTTTCCCTTCTTGGAGCTATGGATCCTAAAGACCATCCTGAGCTGCAGTCTTTCCTGGCAGAAGGTGGCCCCTGTAGGGCAGGTTTCAGCAGAGGTCAAAGAGAGTGTCCTACTCTTGAAGGTCTTCGCCAACAGGCAGCTTCCCAACTGGACGGGCAAGAGTCAGGGAAGCATAGATTATACTGGGAAGATGGCCTCTTCTACAGTGACCCAACTGATTCTATCCCAGGGGACTACAGAGGACTTGTAGTGCCTCTAGAGAGCAGATTGCAGTTCCTACAGTTAGCCCATGAGATCCCTTTGGCTGGTCACTTGAGTTTCAAGAAGACCGAAGAAATGCTTTCCCTATATTTCTACTGGCCTAAGTTTGTGTCTGATCTAGAAATGTTCTGTAGGAGCTATCACACTTGTCAGACATCTGGGAAGAGTGGAGCCAAGAATGTGGCACCCTTGGTGCCTCTACCAGTGGTGGGAGTACCTTGGAGAGGGTACGAATCGACATTGTTGGTCCCTTAGACCCTCCAACCTCTTCAGGCAACTGATTCATATTGGTTGTAGTAGAGCATGCTACTAGGTATCCTGAAGCCATACCTATGAGGACTGTTACAGCTCAGGCTGTTGCTAAGGCCCGGTAGAAAAAAGGGGAGGCCTGATTATTGTCTATGGCCCTTCAGGCAGTTCTGCAATATAATAAAGAGATAAGGCCAACTAGACCAGAGATGACAAATAACTATTGTTTAAATCAAAATAGTTTTTTGTTTATTATCCAAATACACATATCATGAAAACATCGGCTCTACAAACCAAATGCAATACATCCCTCCAAAAACCATTCATTCATAACTCATCCATACATTAATCATATTTGCAAAAATTGAATAAAACAAGGTGATACTTTGTATATACCACAAATAATAAATCAGACAATTATAAGTTCAACACTCGATTATTTTACAATGTGCCCCTCTGTTGGTATTCAGGGGTTTTTTTTAAAACTGTTGTCAACATGTTTCGGTTAAGTTTTCACACGAGGATGAGACAGTCCCCTCGTGTATTGACTTAATGTTTAACCTTCTTCAGGACAGGAGAGCAATCGCCAACTTGGCGTTGCCTCTTGGTAAAAAACCAAAGGTGAGCGGTGTGTGGCAGGAGAGCCTTAAATCTAAAAGTAAAAAAGAATAAAAAATTGTCATCTCTGTGTTTACTCAACAAACTATTTACTTAGTATCTACATATAGTTTGCTTAATTAACTATATATCACCTGTTAACCTCCTCTGAAACTTTCAGGGGCTGGCGAACCGGTGTGATGGAGTCGATCCCGTAGTGAATGCTTCCAACAATGGCTCTTCACGTAATGGATGCCCTATAGTGAAAAGGACATGTGTGTTTTAAAATTCGGAAATGAGAACCTACTCAGGTCATTCACAAATAATGGGTTGGTACTCACTGTTATTCTCAAAAGGAAAATATTTTCTATTTTCTAGTTTCCAGTTCGAAAATAGTGCCAATTAATTCATTAAAGCAACTGCGTCTTTAAAACGCCTGCGAAGGAGAAAACAAAGCATATGAAACATGCATTAACTGCTATGTTTCAAAGAGGCAGCAATCTGTCATTGTTGGATAAACTCCAGCACAATCACGCTTTAAAACCGGGAACACTTACTTGAGACAGCCGTATGTTTAATCGCTGTTACGGCTCACTGGCAAGAAGTGTAGCAAAATTTACGGCCGTGAACCGAAGGGCTGCCTATGTAAACAACAGACACAGAGCGACATGATTAGTGTCTGCTCATTAAACTTGGTGCACTTCGGCGCTGCTGTTTATGAAAATCATTCTTCTCTTACCTTGTTAAAGGCGAGAGACGGAATCCAAGACTCTGCTGCGCAGTCAATAGTATGCGCTCCTATCGTCTGCCAGAGTTTTGTAAACGCTGTGCAGGCATGCGCTTAGGCCTCACAAAGCGGTCGCTTGGAATTATGGGCTTCGTAGTCTATATTGACATGTACAGGCTGATTCACATGTCACTGCCTAAGAATCTCGTACATCCATCGCGAAATATTCTGTTTGTCAGTCTTTGAGTTATATGATTCCTGGCTCGACATCTGCCAGAAATGTAGCTCACCGTCTGACAGACTCATGTAAACGCTGTATAAACATGCGCTATGGCCAGAGAGAACAACCGCTTGGAATTGTGGGCTTCGTAGTGCGTAGTATCACTATGGATGATATAATATCATCCGTGTTCGAATATAATAAGATGTTGTACTGTAGAGACTGATACACATGTCTCTGCCATATCGTGCCTCCATTGCAGGGCTTATTCAGTGGATGAGGTTTCAAAGAGACTCCTCACTGATTGAAAAAAACTACGCACCAATGAGGCGCTCACGTGTGCAATGTATTGTGGATAGGGTAGTTTGGGCTACAGGGAGTTAACTACTATTTAGTACATTCCACTCTACAGAAATGTTTAACCCATGATGTACTGTATCTAGGGAATAAATCCATTTCTGTTCAAGGCGATGTAGAGCCATTGCCATATCTCCACCTCTTGATTTTGGATTTAGAGTTTGTAACACAAACCACTTCATTTCTGTGTCTTTATGATAAAGCCTCTTGAAATGCTCCACCGGGGGTTTGTCAGGGGTGTGATTTCTTATGCAAGAGCGATGTTCTCCAATGCGGACCTTAACTGCTCTGACCGTTTTCCCTACATATAGTAGATCGCATGGACAGGATATCACATGTATTGCATTCTTTGTGCAGCAGTTGGTGTGATTTTTCATCACCCATGTCTTATTCCCGTATTGAAAACTGTGTTTAGTCTCGGTAAGTGGACAGACACTGCAATTCCCACATTTATAATGGCCAATAATGGGAGGCAGACCCCATTGGTTCATAATGGTGGTATCTCTGGGTTTCTCTCGATAAGTGTAACCAATTTTTGTCTTAGATTGCAGTTACGTTTAAAAGCGAACATTGGTTTCTGTGATAATGTACCGGGATTTTTTACCAAATCCCAATTCTGATTGATTATTTTTCTAATAGCGTTACTAATGGGATTGAATGTGGTAACGCAAACCAATCTATCGTTCGATTTTTTGTCCTGTACTTGTAAAGAAACTTCTCTGTTTGTGTTCGCAGCTCTTTTTAGATTGTTCTTCACCAGACGTTTGGGGTACCCCCGAATGTACAACCTTTCTTTGAGTTGTGTGGCATGTATATTATAATCATCCTTATTGGTACAATTCCGTCGGATTCTCAAAAATTGACCGTAAGGAAGATTGAATTTAAGACTCTCTGGATGAAAACTTGAATAGTGCAGTAAGGTATTCTTATCCGTAGCTTTTCTATAAAGTGAGGTGACTAAGTTGTTCCCTTGTTTTCTGATCATCAAATCCAGGAAGCTTACTTGTTCTTTACTCCATGCAATGGTAAATTTAATATTCAAATCACACGTATTCAACCATTTGTGAAACGCGAGGAGAGATGTAATGTCCCCTCGCCAAATCAGGAAAACATTGTCAATATAACGACGCCACATCTTCAATTGTCCATTTGTATGGTTTTTTAGAATATCAGCAATATATTTTGATTCAAATTTAGCCATGTATAGGTTAGCTACATGCGGGGCAAATGTAGCCCCCATGCTGACCCCTTTCTGTTGTTTGTAGATCTGCTGTTTAAAGAGGAAGAAATTTTCTGTCATGGCCAATCTTGAACATTCTAATATAAATCCTGTGGGTGGTTTATGTGGTCTACTTCGTGTGTCCAATACTTCAGCTATAGCCTCCAAACAAGCCATTTGGAGGATGGATGTATATAACGCCTCCACATCCATGGTCACTAAAAGATCACCTGTTTCTATCGTGACATCTTGGAGGATTTTCAGCATGTCCGTTGTGTCTTTGATATAAGACGGCATCGCCAGGACAAAAGGTTTAAGAAAAAACTCGCTATAGATGGAAAGAGGTTCCAATAAGGACTCTATTGCTGACACAATAGGTCTGCCGGGCGGGTTTTCCAGGCTCTTATGTACTTTTGGTAATATGTAAAATGCTGCCTTTTTTGGATGTTTTTTGTTAAGAAATTTTTCTTCATCCAGACAAATCCATTCTTCTTGTCGCGCATATGCTGTTAGACTTTTAATCTCATCCTGTAATCTTTCTGTGGGGTCATGATCCAGTTTTTTGTCTGATATAGTGTAATTTAGCAATCTCATACATTCTTTGTCGTAATTTACAGTATCCATCAGTACTATCCCTCCGCCCTTATCGGCCGATTTTATAGTTACATTTTCTTGGTTACTGAGATTTTGAAGACTCAATCTTTCATTTTTAGTCAAATTATCAGTACAGTGATTTTTCTTTTTTAGACTGGTTAAAACTTGTTTAGTCACCCGATTCTCAAAGGTGATAATCTCTGGTGGGCAGGTGTGTGGTGGTGGAAAGAAATTGGATTTCATTTTGAGACCTGTGATGTTTATATCTGCTGAATCCACTATTTTGTCCCCTATTTGTTTTTGGTTCTGATTAGGTAAAAATACTTCAAAGAAATGTTTTAACCTAATGTTCCGAAAAAATGTTTGTAGTTCTAGTTCTACATTGAAAGGGTCTGCTTTTGTGACTGGTACGAAAGAAAGGCCTCTAGCTAAGAGACTCTTTTCTGTAGAGCTCAGAATATGTGTAGATAAATTAAAGATCGGGAGGATGTCTTGATTCATTGGTTCGAGTACCATTGCCTGGTTCGTACCCCCTGTTGGTGCGGGGTTCGTTGTCGTGGTCGTCCTCTGGGGCCTCCTCTGGGAAAACCCCCTTGTTGGCGGAGTATGCCACGTCCTCTCTGTGGTAATCCTGAGGGTCCAGCTAAAGCCGGATCGGATCCACTAGACGACCCAGATGAATTAGAAAATGTCACTACCCGATTGCGTTTCGGGTTCTGGTTCGAGTGTTGTGGAGGGTTAGTAAAAAAATATTCTTTTAAATAAGGGTAGGTTTTCTCTTCTTGGTAACTAGCTATGTCTTTCTTCAATTTAAGTATTTTCCGATCTAGATTGAGCTGTTTGAATTTCTTAATTTCTATTTCTAGATTTTCCAGAGTTTTTTTCGCGTCTTGTATATTTTTATTGTCAAGAAATTCTTTTTCCAGAGTTGCTAGCTCCTCACCCTGTTTCTTTGTTTCCTCCTCTGCGGTCTCAATTATCAATAGAATCCAGTCTTGAGAGCAGCGGTTACCAACCCCACTAAAGTTTTTCTTAAATTTTGGATTGTCAGTAAAAATACACGGTATGTTTCTGACTTGGAGACCGTCCGGAATAATTCCGGCTCTAAGGTACTCAAGCATCAGTTTGCCATGTAATTCCATGCGGGTGATCTTTTTCTTTTTTTGCAAAATTGTTTCACTTTTATCTTGTTCACCCCCTATAGTAGTTTCGGCTATCTGGTCTTTCGTTAGCCATGCTGGTGTCTCTAAGATTTTTTTGCAATGTTCATCGGAAAAGGAGAAAAGGTTCACATTATCCATTTCTTTTAGGAACCTAGTAGAAAGACTATTAAGCCCTTCCAGCCGTGGGCTGTACTAAAGTAAAGATAGAAAAAAGGGGAGGCCTGATTATTGTCTATGGCCCTTCAGGCAGTTCTGCAATATAATAAAGAGATAAGGCCCACTAGACCAGAGATGACAAATAACTATTGTTTAAATCAAAATAGTTTTTTGTTTATTATCCAAATACACATATCATGAAAAAATCGGCTCTACAAACCAAATGCAATACATCCCTCCAAAAACCATTCATTCATAACTCATCCATACATTAATCATATTTGCAAAAATTGAATAAAACAAGGTGATACTTTGTATATACCACAAATAATAAATCAGACAATTATAAGTTCAACACTCGATTATTTTACAATGTGCCCCTCTGTTGGTATTCAGGTTTTTTTTTGAAAACTGTTGTCAACATGTTTCGGTTAAGTTTTCACACGAGGATGAGACAGTCCCCTCGTGTATTGATTTAATGTTTAACCTTCTTCAGGACAGGAGAGCAATCGCCAACTTGGCGTTGCCTCTTGGTAAAAAACCAAAGGTGAGCGGTGTGTGGCAGGAGAGCCTTAAATCTAAAAGTAAAAAAGAATAAAAAATTGTCATCTCTGTGTTTACTCAACAAACTATTTACTTAGTATCTACATATAGTTTGCTTAATTAACTATATATCACCTGTTAACCTCCTCTGAAACTTTCAGGGGCTGGCGAACCGGTGTGATGGAGTCGATCCCGTAGTGAATGCTTCCAACAATGGCGCTTCACGTAATGGATGCCCTATAGTGAAAAGGACATGTGTGTTTTAAAATTCGGAAATGAGAACCTACTCAGGTCATTCACAAATAATGGGTTGGTACTCACTGTTATTCTCAAAAGGAAAATATTTTCTTTTTTCTAATTTCCAGTTTGAAAATAGTGCCAATTAATTCATTAAAGCAACTGCGTCTTTAAAACGCCTGCGAAGGAGAAAACAAAGCATATGAAACATGCATTAACTGCTATGTTTCAAAGAGGCAGCAATCTGTCATTGTTGGATAAACTCCAGCACAATCACGCTTTAAAACCGGGAACACTTACTTGAGACAGCCGTATGTGAGCAGGGTGAGGAGCTAGCAACTCTGGAAAAAGAATTTCTTGACAATAAAAATATACAAGACGCGAAAAAAACTCTGGAAAATCTAGAAATAGAAATTAAGAAATTCAAACAGCTCAATCTAGATTGGAAAATACTTAAATTGAAGAAAGACATAGCTAGTTACCAAGAAGAGAAAACCTACCCTTATTTAAAAGAAGATTTTTTTACTAACCCTCCACAACACTCGAACCAGAACCCGAAACGCAATCGGGTAGTGACATTTTCTAATTCATCTGGGTCGTCTAGTGGATCCGATCCGGCTTTAGCTGGACCCTCAGGATTACCACAGAGAGGACGTGGCATACTCCGCCAACAAGGGGGTTTTCCGAGAGGAGGCCCCAGAGGACGACCACGACAACGAACCCCGCACCAACAGGGGGTACGAACCAGGCAATGGTACTCGAACCAATGAATCAAGACATCCTCCCGATCTTTAATTTATCTACACATATTCTGAGCTCTACAGAAAAGAGTCTCTTAGCTAGAGGCCTTTCTTTCGTACCAGTCACAAAAGCAGACCCTTTCAATGTAGAACTAGAACTACAAACATTTTTTCGGAACACTAGGTTAAAACATTTCTTTGAAGTATTTTTACCTAATCAGAACCAAAAACAAATAGGGGACAAAATAGTGGATTCAGCAGATATAAACATCACAGGTCTCAAAATGAAATCCAATTTCTTTCCACCACCACACACCTGCCAACCAGAGATTATCACCTTTGAGAATCGGGTGACTAAACAAGTTTTAAACAGTCTAAAAAAGAAAAATCACTGTACTGATAATTTGACTAAAAATGAAAGATTGAGTCTTCAAAATCTCAGTAACCAAGAAAATTTAACTATAAAATCGGCCGATAAGGGCGGAGGGATAGTACTGATGGATACTGTAAATTACGACAAAGAATGTATGAGATTGCTAAACGACACTATATCATATAAAAAACTGGACCATGACCCCACAGAAAGATTACAGGATGAGATTAAAAGTCTAACAGCATATGCGCGACAAGAAGAATGGATTTGTCTGGATGAAGAAAAATTTCTTAACAAAAAACATCCAAAAAAGGCAGCATTTTACATATTACCAAAAGTACATAAGAGCCTGGAAAACCCGCCCGGCAGACCTATTGTGTCAGCAGTAGAGTCCTTATTGGAACCTCTTTCCATCTATAGCAAGTTTTTTCTTAAACCTTTTGTCCTGGCGATGCCGTCTTATATCAAAGACACAACGGACATGCTGAAAATCCTCCAAGATGTCACGATAGAAACAGGTGATCTTTTTGTGACCATGGATGTGGAGGCGTTATATACGTCCATCCCCCAAATGGCTTGTTTGGAGGCTATAGCTGAAGTATTGGACACACGAAGTAGACCACATAAACCACCCACAGGATTTATATTAGAATGTTCAAGATTGGCCATGACAGAACATTTCTTCCTCTTTAAACAGCAGATCTACAAACAACAGAAAGGGGTCAGCATGGGGGCTACATTTGCCCCGCATGTAGCTAACCTATACATGGCTGAATTTGAATCAAAATATATTGCTGATATTCTAAAAAACCAGACAAATGGACAATTGAAGATGTGGCGTCGTTATATTGACGATGTTTTCCTGATTTGGCGAGGGGACATTACATCTCTCCTCGCGTTTCACAAATGGTTGAATACGTGTGATTTGAATATTAAATTTACCATTGAATGGAGTAAAGAACAAGTAAGCTTCCTGGATTTGATGATCAGAAAACAAGGGAACAACTTAGTCACCTCACTTTATAGAAAAGCTACGGATAAGAATACCTTACTGCACTATTCAAGTTTTCATCCAGAGAGTCTTAAATTCAATCTTCCTTACGGTCAATTTTTGAGAATCCGACGGAATTGTACCAATAAGGATGATTATAATATACATGCCACACAACTCAAAGAAAGGTTGTACATTCGGGGGTACCCCAAACGTCTGGTGAAGAACAATCTAAAAAGAGCTGCAAACACAAACAGAGAAGTTTCTTTACAAGTACAGGACAAAAAATCGAACGATAGATTGGTTTGCGTTACCACATTCAATCCCATTAGTAACGCTATTAGAAAAATAATCAATCAGAATTGGGATTTGGTAAAAAATCCCGGTACATTATCACAGAAACCAATGTTCGCTTTTAAACGTAACTGCAATCTAAGACAAAAATTGGTTCACACTTATCGAGAGAAACCCAGAGATACCACCATTATGAACCAATGGGGTCTGCCTCCCATTATTGGCCATTATAAATGTGGGAATTGCAGTGTCTGTCCACTTACCGAGACTAAACACAGTTTTCAATACGGGAATAAGACATGGGTGATGAAAAATCACACCAACTGCTGCACAAAGAATGCAATATATGTGATATCCTGTCCATGCGATCTACTATATGTAGGGAAAACGGTCAGAGCAGTTAAGGTCCGCATTGGAGAACATCGCTCTTGCATAAGAAATCACACCCCTGACAAACCCCTGGTGGAGCATTTCAAGAGGCTTAATCATAAAGACACAGAAATGAAGTGGTTTGTGTTACAAACTCTAAATCCAAAATCAAGAGGTGGAGATATGGCAATGGCTCTGCATCGCCTTGAACAGAAATGGATTTATTCCCTAGATACAGTACATCATGGGTTAAACATTTCTGTAGAGTGGAATGTACTAAATAGTAGTTAACTCCCTGTAGCCCAAACTACCCTATCCACAATACATTGCACACGTGTGTGCCTCATTGGTGCGTAGTTTTTTTTCAATCAGTGAGGAGTCTCTTTGAAACCTCATCCACTGAATAAGCCCTGCGATGGAGGCACGATATGGCAGAGACATGTGTATCAGTCTCTACAGTACAACATCTTATTATATTCGAACACGGATGATATTATATCATCCATAGTGATACTACGCACTACGAAGCCCACAATTCCAAGCGGTTGTTCTCTCTGGCCATAGCGCATGTTTATACAGCGTTTACATGAGTCTGTCAGACGGTGAGCTACATTTCTGGCAGATGTCGAGCCAGGAATCATATAACTCAAAGACTGACAAACAGAATATTTTGCGATGGATGTACGAGATTCTTAGGCAGTGACATGTGAATCAGCCTGTACATGTCAATATAGACTACGAAGCCCATAATTCCAAGCGACCGCTTTGTGAGGCCTAAGCGCATGCCTGCACAGCGTTTACAAAACTCTGGCAGACGATAGGAGCGCAGACTATTGACTGCGCAGCAGAGTCTTGGATTCCGTCTCTCGCCTTTAACAAGGTAAGAGAAGAATGATTTTCATAAACAGCAGCGCCGAAGTGCACCAAGTTTAATGAGCAGACACTAATCATGTCGCTCTGTGTCTGTTGTTTACATAGGCAGCCCGTCGGTTCACGGCCGTAAATTTTGCTACACTTCTTGCCAGTGAGCCGTAACAGCGATTAAACATACGGCTGTCTCAAGTAAGTGTTCCCGGTTTTAAAGCGTGATTGTGCTGGAGTTTATCCAACAATGACAGATTGCTGCCTCTTTGAAACATAGCAGTTAATGCATGTTTCATATGCTTTGTTTTCTCCTTCGCAGGCGTTTTAAAGACGCAGTTGCTTTAATGAATTAATTGGCACTATTTTCGAACTGGAAATTAGAAAAAAGAAAATATTTTCCTTTTGAGAATAACAGTGAGTACCAACCCATTATTTGTGAATGACCTGAGTAGGTTCTCATTTCCGAATTTTAAAACACACATGTCCTTTTCACTATAGGGCATCCATTACGTGAAGCGCCATTGTTGGAAGCATTCACTACGGGATCGACTCCATCACACCGGTTCGCCAGCCCCTGAAAGTTTCAGAGGAGGTTAACAAGTGATATATAGTTAATTAAGCAAACTATATGTAGATACTAAGTAAATAGTTTGTTGAGTAAACACAGAGATGACAATTTTTTATTCTTTTTTACTTTTAGATTTAAGGCTCTCCTGCCACACACCGCTCACCTTTGGTTTTTTACCAAGAGGCAACGCCAAGTTGGCGATTGCTCTCCTGTCCTGAAGAAGGTTAAACATTAAGTCAATACACGAGGGGACTGTCTCATCCTCGTGTGAACACTTAACCGAAACATGTTGACAACAGTTTTCAAAAAAAACCCTGAATACCAACAGAGGGGCACATTGTAAAATAATCGAGTGTTGAACTTATAATTGTCTGATTTATTATTTGTGGTATATACAAAGTATCACCTTGTTTTATTCAATTTTTGCAAATATGATTAATGTATGGATGAGTTATGAATGAATGGTTTTTGGAGGGATGTATTGCATTTGGTTTGTAGAGCCAATTTTTTCATGATATGTGTATTTGGATAATAAACAAAAAACTATTTTGATTTAAACAATAGTTATTTGTCATCTCTGGTCTAGTTGGCCTTATCTCTTTATTATATTGCAGAACTGCCTGAAGGGCCATAGACAATAATCAGGCCTCCCCTTTTTTCTATCTTTACTTTAGTACAGCCCACGGCTGGAAGGGCTTAATAGTCTTTCTACTAGGTTCCTAAAAGAAATGGATAATGTGAACCTTTTCTCCTTTTCCGATGAACATTGCAAACAAATCTTAGAGACACGAGCATGGCTAACGAAAGACCAGATAGCCGAAACTACTATAGGGGGTGAACAAGATAAAAGTGAAACAATTTTGCAAAAAAAGAAAAAGATCACCCGCACGGAATTACATGGCAAACTGATGCTTGAGTACCTTAGAGCCGGAATTATTCCGGACGGTCTCCAAGTCAGAAACATACCGTGTATTTTTACTGACAATCCAAAATTTAAGAAAAACTTTAGTGGGGTTGTTAACCGCTGCTCTTGAGACTGGATTCTATTGATAATTGAGACCGCAGAGGAGTAAACAAAGAAACAGGGTGAGGAGCTAGCAACTCTGGAAAAAGAATTTCTTGACAATAAAAATATACAAGACGCGAAAAAAACTCTGGAAAATCTAGAAATAGAAATTAAGAAATTCAAACAGCTCAATCTAGATCGGAAAATACTTAAATTGAAGAAAGACATAGCTAGTTACCAAGAAGAGAAAACCTACCCTTATTTAAAAGAAGATTTTTTTACTAACCCTCCACAACACTCGAACCAGAACCCGAAACGCAATCGGGTAGTGACATTTTCTAATTCATCTGGGTCGTCTAGTGGATCCGATCCGGCTTTAGCTGGACCCTCAGGATTACCACAGAGAGGACGTGGCATACTCCGCCAACAAGGGGGTTTTCCCAGAGGAGGCCCCAGAGGACGACCACGACAACGAACCCCGCACCAACAGGGGGTACGAACCAGGCAATGGTACTCGAACCAATGAATCAAGACATCCTCCCGATCTTTAATTTATCTACACATATTCTGAGCTCTACAGAAAAGAGTCTCTTAGCTAGAGGCCTTTCTTTCGTACCAGTCACAAAAGCAGACCCTTTCAATGTAGAACTAGAACTACAAAAAAAATTTCGGAACATTAGGTTAAAACATTTCTTTGAAGTATTTTTACCTAATCAGAACCAAAAACAAATAGGGGACAAAATAGTGGATTCAGCAGATATAAACATCACAGGTCTCAAAATGAAATCCAATTTCTTTCCACCACCACACACCTGCCCACCAGAGATTATCACCTTTGAGAATCGGGTGACTAAACAAGTTTTAACCAGTCTAAAAAAGAAAAATCACTGTACTGATAATTTGACTAAAAATGAAAGATTGAGTCTTCAAAATCTCAGTAACCAAGAAAATGTAACTATAAAATCGGACGATAAGGGCGGAGGGATAGTACTGATGGATACTGTAAATTACGACAAAGAATGTATGAGATTGCTTAACGACACTATATCATACAAAAAACTGGACCATGACCCCACAGAAAGATTACAGGATGAGATTAAAAGTCTAACAGCATATGCGCGACAAGAAGAATGGATTTGTCTGGATGAAGAAAAATTTCTTAACAAAAAACATCCAAAAAAGGCAGCATTTTACATATTACCAAAAGTACATAAGAGCCTGGAAAACCCGCCCGGCAGACCTATTGTGTCAGCAATAGAGTCCTTATTGGAACCTCTTTCCATCTATAGCAAGTTTTTTCTTAAACCTTTTGTCCTGGTGATGCCGTCTTATATCAAAGACACAACGGACATGCTGAAAATCCTCCAAGATGTCACGATAGAAACAGGTGATCTTTTAGTGACCATGGATGTGGAGGCGTTATATACGTCCATCCCCCAAATGGCTTGTTTGGAGGCTATAGCTGAAGTATTGGACACACGAAGTAGACCACATAAACCACCCACAGGATTTATATTAGAATGTTCAAGATTGGCCATGACAGAAAATGTCTTCCTCTTTAAACAGCAGATCTACAAACAACAGAAAGGGGTCAGCATGGGGGCTACATTTGCCCCGCATGTAGCTAACCTATACATGGCTAAATTTGAATCAAAATATATTGCTGATATTCTAAAAAACCATACAAATGGACAATTGAAGATGTGGCGTCGTTATATTGACAATGTTTTCCTGATTTGGCGAGGGGACATTACATCTCTCCTCGCGTTTCACAAATGGTTGAATACGTGTGATTTGAATATTAAATTTACCATTGCATGGAGTAAAGAACAAGTAAGCTTCCTGGATTTGATGATCAGAAAACAAGGGAACAACTTAGTCACCTCACTTTATAGAAAAGCTACGGATAAGAATACCTTACTGCACTATTCAAGTTTTCATCCAGAGAGTCTTAAATTCAATCTTCCTTACGGTCAATTTTTAAGAATCCGACGGAATTGTACCAATAAGGATGATTATAATATACATGCCACACAACTCAAAGAAAGGTTGTACATTCGGGGGTACCCCAAACGTCTGGTGAAGAACAATCTAAAAAGAGCTGCGAACACAAACAGAGAAGTTTCTTTACAAGTACAGGACAAAAAATCGAACGATAGATTGGTTTGCGTTACCACATTCAATCCCATTAGTAACGCTATTAGAAAAATAATCAATCAGAATTGGGATTTGGTAAAAAATCCCGGTACATTATCACAGAAACCAATGTTCGCTTTTAAACGTAACTGCAATCTAAGACAAAAATTGGTTCACACTTATCGAGAGAAACCCAGAGATACCACCATTATGAACCAATGGGGTCTGCCTCCCATTATTGGCCATTATAAATGTGGGAATTGCAGTGTCTGTCCACTTACCGAGACTAAACACAGTTTTCAATACGGGAATAAGACATGGGTGATGAAAAATCACACCAAATGCTGCACAAAGAATGCAATATATGTGATATCCTGTCCATGCGATCTACTATATGTAGGGAAAACGGTCAGAGCAGTTAAGGTCCGCATTGGAGAACATCGCTCTTGCATAAGAAATCACACCCCTGACAAACCCCTGGTGGAGCATTTCAAGAGGCTTAATCATAAAGACACAGAAATGAAGTGGTTTGTGTTACAAACTCTAAATCCAAAATCAAGAGGTGGAGATATGGCAATGGCTCTACATCGCCTTGAACAGAAATGGATTTATTCCCTAGATACAGTACATCATGGGTTAAACATTTCTGTAGAGTGGAATGTACTAAATAGTAGTTAACTCCCTGTAGCCCAAACTACCCTATCCACAATACATTGCACACGTGAGCGCCTCATTGGTGCGTAGTTTTTTTCAATCAGTGAGGAGTCTCTTTGAAACCTCATCCACTGAATAAGCCCTGCGATGGAGGCACGATATGGCAGAGACATGTGTATCAGTCTCTACAGTACAACATCTTATTATATTCGAACACGGATGATATTATATCATCCATAGTGATACTACGCACTACGAAGCCCACAATTCCAAGCGGTTGTTCTCTCTGGCCATAGCGCATGTTTATACAGCGTTTACATGAGTCTGTCAGACGGTGAGCTACATTTCTGGCAGATGTCGAGCCAGGATTCATATAACTCAAAGACTGACAAACAGAATATTTCGCGATGGATGTACGAGATTCTTAGGCAGTGACATGTGAATCAGCCTGTACATGTCAATATAGACTACGAAGCCCATAATTCCAAGCGACCGCTTTGTGAGGCCTAAGCGCATGCCTGCACAGCGTTTACAAAACTCTGGCAGATGATAGGAGCGCAGACTATTGACTGCGCAGCAGAGTCTTGGATTCCGTCTCTCGCCTTTAACAAGGTAAGAGAAGAATGATTTTCATAAACAGCAGCGCCGAAGTGCACCAAGTTTAATGAGCAGACACTAATCATGTCGCTCTATGTCTGTTGTTTACATAGGCAGCCCTTCGGTTCACGGCCGTAAATTTTGCTACACTTCTTGCCAGTGAGCCGTAACAGCGATTAAACATACGGCTGTCTCAAGTAAGTGTTCCCGGTTTTAAAGCGTGATTGTGCTGGAGTTTAACCAACAATGACAGATTGCTGCCTCTTTGAAACATAGCAGTTAATGCATGTTTCATATGCTTTGTTTTCTCCTTCGCAGGCGTTTTAATGACGCAGTTGCTTTAATGAATTAATTGGCACTATTTTCGAACTGGAAATTAGAAAAAAGAAAATATTTTCCTTTTGAGAATAACAGTGAGTACCAACCCATTATTTGTGAATGACCTGAGTAGGTTCTCATTTCCGAATTTTAAAACACACATGTCCTTTTCACGATAGGGCATCCATTACGTGAAGCGCCATTGTTGGAAGCATTCACTACGGGATCGACTCCATCACACCGGTTCGCCAGCCCCTGAAAGTTTCAGAGGAGGTTAACAGGTGATATATAGTTAATTAAGCAAACTATATGTAGATACTAAGTAAATAGTTTGTTGAGTAAACACAGAGATGACAATTTTTTATTCTTTTTTACTTTTAGATTTAAGGCTCTCCTGCCACACACCGCTCACCCTTGGTTTTTTACCAAGAGGCAACGCCAAGTTGGCGATTGCTCTCCTGTCCTGAAGAAGGTTAAACATTAAGTCAATACACGAGGGGACTGTCTCATCCTCGTGTGAAAACTTAACCGAAACATGTTGACAAGAGTTTTAAAAAAAAACCCTGAATACCAACAGAGGGGCACATTGTAAAATAATAGAGTGTTGAACTTATAATTGTCTGATTTATTATTTGTGGTATATACAAAGTATCACCTTGTTTTATTCAATTTTTGCAAATATGATTAATGTATGGATGAGTTATGAATGAATGGTTTTTGGAGGGATGTATTGCATTTGGTTTGTAGAGCCGATTTTTTCATGATATGTGTATTTGGATAATAAACAAAAAACTATTTTGATTTAAACAATAGTTATTTGTCATCTCTGGTCTAGTTGGCCTTATCTCTTTATTATGTTGCTAAGGCCCTACTTGGTATTTTTACCAGGGTAGGTTTTCTTAAGTAAGTCATCTCTGACAGGGGATCCAATGTTATGTCCCACTAAATGCAGGCTATGTGGAAGAACTGTGGCATGGCTTACAAGTTCTCAACTGCCTACCATCCTCAGATGAATGGATTGGTAGAGAGGTGTAACCGTGCTATGAAGAGCATGATAGGTGCTTTAGAGAAAACTCTTAGAAGAAAGTGGGACCTTCTACTGCCATGCCTTCTCTTTGCTTATAGAGAAGTCCCTCAGGAGGAAGTTGGATTTAGTCCCTTTAAGCTTCTATATGGTCATCCAGTTAGAGGTTCATTGGCCTAATTAAGGAGGTGTTGGAGGTTGCTCCTTCACCCAAGCTAGTGAGAGTCACTGATTATGTGTTAGGTCTCCAAAGGAGAATGACACACATGATGACAGAAGCATCAGATAACTTAAAAGAAGGTCAGGCTCTGGTAAAGCACTGGCATGACCAGAAGGCCAACATGGTTGAATTTATTCAAGACCAGCTAGTTTTAGAGGTATCCAGTTATTTTTTCAAATGCAATATTTTAAAAAGTCAAAGTTTTGAAAATATTATTTTGAAAATCCATTTTTTCGAATACATTTTTTTCTATAATAATATTTAATTTCAAAATACAAAATATAATTCACAGGCATTCTTCTTTAGAATATTAAATAATTTATTGAACAGTAAAATGGATTGAATAGAACTGTTAACTATTTACACCGCTAGATGGTGAATTTGCTGCGGAAGGTGCAAGGGTTGTGTGGGTAGTAGGTGGGCTGGGGGTGGGAACCGCCCCCATGACAACGTCATTTTTTTAGATAAGTTAACCCTGACATTTAGGCATTGGGTTAACAAATTCTTTTTTCGAAAATTTTGTTTCGATAAAATGCCCATCTCCATTATATTTATCTAATGTCGACACCTTTACATTCAACATTTTTTTTCTCGAAAATGTTGTTTGTCGGTTAAATATTTTCAGTAATATCACAATAAACCAGTTTTAGTTAAGGTTCCTACAAGGCAGAGGGCCTTACAGGACAAATGGATAGGACCCTTCAAGGTTGTGGGAAAACTTGGAGAGGTCAACTATCTGGTGGACTTCGGCAATCCTAAGGAGGCCACCAGGGTCTTTCACACCAACTGCCTAAAGGCTTATGTCACCAGACCAGAAGTGGGAGCTTTGCTTCTAGCTTCAGCTCAAGAGGAGGAAGATAGTGAACCTCTGCCTGATCTACTCACGGGACAACCTTTAGATGAGAAAATAGAATTTTCGATCTTCTAATCTGACACTGGAACAACAGGAGGAGGGCAAGTTTCTGTTAAATCAGTATGCCTCCCTGTTTTCACTATCACCAGGCTTGACCCCTTGGGGCCAGCATGATATTCTCACTGGTGACTGATTACCTGTTAAAAGCAGAGGTTACAGGATGTCAGATAATGTTAGAGCCCACATAAAGGCAGAGGTCAACAAGATGCTTGATCTCGGGGTAATAGAGCCCTCTACAAGTCCATGGTCTAGTCCAGTTGTACTAGTATCAAAGGCAGGATCGAGGAAGTTGAGATTCTGTGTGGACTATAGAGCTCTTAATGCAGTCACAAGGACTGATGCCCATCCTTTACCTAGGACAGATGATCAGGTGGATTAACTTGGTTCAGCCAAGTACCTAATATATCTGACCTAATGTCAGGCTATTGGCAAATAGCCCTTACAGACCATGCCAAGGAGAAAACTGCATTTTCGACCCCAGCAGGGGTCGACCAGTTTAAGGTAATGCCTTTTGGACTAAAGAATGCACCTGCAACATTCCAAATGATGGTTAATCAAGTTCTGAACGGGATGGAGGACTTCTGCATGGCATACTTGGATGACATTTCACTGTTCAGCCCTACTTGGAATGTTGTTTGTCGATTAAATATGTTCAGTAATATCACTATAAACCAGTTTTAGTTATGGTTCCTACAAGGCAGAGGGCTTTACATGACAAATGGATAGGACCCTTCAAGGTTGTGGGAAAACTTGGAGAGGTCAACTATCTGGTGGACTTCGGCAATCCTAAGGAGGCCACCAGGGTCTTTCACACCAACTGCCTAAAGGCTTATGTCACCAGACCAGAAGTGGGAGCTTTGCTTCTAGCTTCAGCTCAAGAAGAGGAAGATAGTGAACCTCTGCCTGATCTACTCACGGGACAACCTTTAGATGAGAAAATAGAATTTTCGATCTTCTAATCTGACACTGGAACAACAGGAGGAGGGCAAGTTTCTGTTAAATCAGTATGCCTCCCTGTTTTCACTATCACCAGGCTTGACCCCTTGGGGCCAGCATGATATTCTCACTGGTGACTGATTACCTGTTAAAAGCAGAGGTTACAGGATGTCAGATAATGTTAGAGCCCACATAAAGGCAGAGGTCAACAAGATGCTTGATCTCGGGGTAATAGAGCCCTCTACAAGTCCATGGTCTAGTCCAGTTGTACTAGTATCAAAGGCAGGATCGAGGAAGTTGAGATTCTGTGTGGACTATAGAGCTCTTAATGCAGTCACAAGGACTGATGCCCATCCTTTACCTAGGACAGATGATCAGGTGGATTAACTTGGTTCAGCCAAGTACCTAATATATCTGACCTAATGTCAGGCTATTGGCAAATAGCCCTTACAGACCATGCCAAGGAGAAAACTGCATTTTCGACCCAGGCAGGGGTCGACCAGTTTAAGGTAATGCCTTTTGGACTAAAGAATGCACCTGCAACATTCCAAATGATGGTTAATCAAGTTCTGAACGGGATGGAGGACTTCTGCATGGCATACTTGGATGACATTTCACTGTTCAGCCCTACTTGGAATGTTGTTTGTCGATTAAATATGTTCAGTAATATCACTATAAACCAGTTTTAGTTATGGTTCCTACAAGGCAGAGGGCCTTACATGACAAATGGATAGGACCTTCAAGGTTGTGGGAAAACTTGGAGAGGTCAACTATCTGGTGGATTTAGGCAATCCTATGTAGGCCACCAGGGTCTTTCACACCAACTGCCTAAAGGCTTATGTCACCAGACCAGAAGTGGGAGCTTTGCTTCTAGCTTCAGCTCAAGAGGAGGAAGATAGTGAAACTCTGCCTGATCTACTCACGGGACAACCTTTAGATGAGAAAATAGAATTTTCGATCGTCTAATCTGACACTGGAACAAGAGGAGGGCAGGTTTCTGTTAAATCAGTTTGCCTCCCTGTTTTCACTATCACCAGGCTTGACCCCTTGGGGCCAGCATGATATTCTCACTGGTGACTGTTTACCTGTTAAGAGCAGAGGTTACAGGATGTCAGATAATGTTAGAGCCCACATAAAGGCAGAGGTCAACAAGATGCTTGATATCGGGGTAATAGAGCCCTCTACAAGTCCATGGTCTAGTCCAGTTGTACTAGTGTCAAAGGCAGGATCGAGGAAGTTGAGATTCTGTGTGGACTATAGAGCTCTTAATGTAGTCACAAGGACTGATGCCCATCCTTTACCTAGGACAGATGATCAGGTGGATAAACTTGGTTCAGCCAAGTACCTAATACATTTGACCTAATGTCAGGCTATTGGCAAATAGCCCTTACAGACCATGCCAAGGAGAAAACTGCATTTATGACCCCAGCAGACCTCGACCAGTTTAAGGTAATGCCTTTTGGACTAAACAATGCACCTGCAACATTCCAAAGGATGGTTAATCAAGTTCTGAATGGGATCGAGGACTTCTGCATGGCATACTTGGATGACATTTCAGTGTTCAGTCCTACTTGGAAAGAACATGTTGACCACTTAGGATAGGTTTTGCAGGCTCTTGAGCAAGCCCATCTGACCATAAAGGCAAGTAAATGTCAAATTGGTCAGAGCAAAGTGGTGTACCTTGGACATGAGGTAGGAGGAGGTGAAATACGGCCATTGCCTAGCAAAGTACAAGCTGTACAAGACTGGGCCACCCCTACTACTCAAACCCAAGTGAAAGCCTTCTTAGGTCTCACTGGTTATTATAGGAACTTCATTGGGAACTATGGGTCCATAGCTTCTCCCTTGAATGTAGTCTCCTCAGCCAAATTTCCTAAAAAGGTCAGATGGGATGAGGAGTGCAGTAAGACATTTGAGGGACTTAAGAAAGCCCTTTGTCAAGCTCCAGTCCTAAGAGCTCCTGACTATAGCCAACCCTTCATTGTGCAGACAGATGCCTCCAATTCAGGTATAGGTGCAGTTCTGAGTCAGCTGGATGGGAAAGGTAGGGAGCACCCCATCTGCTTCATCAGCCGGAAGCTGAAGGAACCAGAGACAAGGTGGGCAACCATTAAAAGAGAATGTTGTGCTATTGTGTGGTCACTGAAGAAGTTTAGACCATACTTGTATGGATCTACTTTTGTGATTCAGACTGACCACCAACCATTGAGATGAAAGGGGAGAACCCAAAACTATTGAGATGGTCAATCAGCCTCCAAGGGTTTGATTTTATCATTGAACACAGGTCAGGGTGTAATCACCAAAAAGCCGATGGTCTCTCCAGAATGTTTGACCAACTGGAGTAAGGAGAATCATCCAGGGGTGGATTAAATCCTCCTGTCCCTTAGTCTCGGGGGGAAGAGTGTTAGGGAAAATTCTCAGAAATGTGCTTATTCCCATCGCCTTAGAGACCCCCAGAAACTTTGCTGGATTTTGAGGACATGTTTTTTCCCCTGGAGATAGTTTGAGCCTTTTTTCCCCACTCTCTCAGGTATTTTGATGTGTGTTTTACTCTTGTGTTCTTTGGTTATGGAGTTTTAGATAACTCCATAGGCATCATATTTGTATTGTTGTGTCACACAGCACCTTTAGTGCAGTGGCACAGGGGTGTCCTTTGGACTTCCCAAGGTTTAAATACCTTCTCTGGGATGAACTAATGTTCCCCAGAGAATGTAAAGTTAAATTGACTTCTCTAGTCTTTTTAAATTCATAGACCCAGCACAAACTACTTCCTATAGAGTGCTGGAGGGGTTACTTACTATCCCTTATGTATAAACACTCTTGTAGCTGTCAAAAGCTACCCTTTCCTGTTGAAATGGCTGGTGGCAGTGGTTTTATAATGAACTACCATGATGTTTCGCGACCGCGAACACCGGTAGCTAAAAATCGGGGCCGCCATGTTTTTCAATATGGCGCCCAAGCCCCCTCTGTAAAAACAGACTCTGGTCATCTTTTTTTACCATTTCTGTGTCGAAAGGTCCTTCTGGTGTTTAACTCTACGCGCCAAACCAGGTTTGGTCCCTTTGTTCATGAACATGTATCCACGGGGGTACCACACGGGGGCACCACACGATACTGGATGGAGGTCTAAGCGCTATCCCGGACCCCTCTCTGTTTGGTTATGTGCCAGACATTGGGTAGCGCCTAAAACAGGAGAATGAAGGGTTAAGATATTGCTTCTGTGATGGGTGGACTCCCACCTCCCTCTGGTCCAAATCCCCTCACTTGGGGTCATTGCTCACCTTAGGTTTTTGTGCAGTGAACTCTCTGTCCTGCGTCTCTGTGCAGGGGCGTGTGGTTGGTGCGTGCGTTCCGTGGACCTAGTTGCTTCACTGGTCCATGTGACCTTATGTCGGGTCCAGTCCGGCTGTGACTCCGACTCCGCTTGCTGTCTTTCAGGTGAGTTATAATGTCTTTTCCGTCTTTATTCTGTCTCTTTCTTTCCCTCTGTTTTCTCTGTCTTCTCTGCGTCTTGCTCCACTACGCTGTTCCCTAACAATGTCTCTTTTGTTTTCACAGGGATGGTTGAGATCTCGGAGTTGCCGCGCAGATAGCGAAGACCACAGTGAGTTATTGATGCACGGAGCGCTGCGGTGTTTATTGGTGTTAATTGCTCACCTGTGTTCTCTTCTCTTCTTTGTACCAGTGGCAGTGATGTTCCCGAGTGATGAGCATGAAGCACTGCTTGCCCAGGTAAGTGCTTTGTTAATGCTGACCTTGTTCCTTCTCCCTTGCAGGTTGCAGTGAAACCCAAAGATGGGCGAAGTAAGAGAAGCGCAGGGTGCTGACAGGACTCGCTGCTTGCCCAGGTAAGAATTGTTGTTAATGCTGTCCTTGTTTCTTTACCTTCGCAGGTTGCGGCAAACTCCAGAGATGGGTAAGGTAAGCGAAGCGCCGGATGGATTGAAGGCCTCTTACTTCACAGGTAAGTGTTCTTGATCGCTAATGCTGTTCTTGTTCTTCCAGGTTATTAATGGAATCCGGATCTAGGGCTTCAAGATCGGTCAGCCGGAGAAGCAGATGAGCAGGAGCTGGACACAGTGAGCGTTACGCTGCAGGAGTGCAGAATAACGCAAAGTGTGTTCTGCTGTTTGGGTGTGGTTTAAATAGCCTAGGTAAAGTAGTTCCAGGCCAAGTAGTTCCAGGCCCAGCCACACCCAAAACTCTAGACCGCATGGCTTGGTTCTAAAGAGCTGAGGTGTGGAATAGGCCTCCACGTTGGATTAAGGTCCAAAACTGGTATTACTTTATTCCTGATAATGAGCCTGGCGCCAAAGGCGCCAGGAGTGACTCCATGTATGTTTCTGATGGAGTTTTAGGGCCCTTGGGGGCAGTGTGAAGTGCTTTATCCCCACTGCTGCGAGGGGGCTGTTATACCTGAGGAGGTCAGGGGCATGGATTGTGACATGAATCTTTGGTGGTTTTTAGGACTGAAGTCCGCCCCTGGCGTCTGAGTGTCTGGGGTGGGCAGGAAGTGAGGGAGGAAAAACTGTTGAAAAGGCGAGTCTCCAGGACTGGCAGGCAGAGTCGACCACTGCAACGAAAGAACCGAAGACGAGCTGGAAGAGGACGGCTGCTGCAAGTACTGGACCGTTGGTTTAACCCATAAAGCCCTGCTGCAACCCCAAATTGTCAGATCTCCAATCGATAGAGAAGCTCCTTCAAGGAAGGCTTCGTCATTTGAGTTGGTGGGACCAATCAACTCAGCAAATGCCTGGATACCATTCTTGGAGCAAGTTAAGGTTAACCAGGGAGAAGGACACCAGTTTGTGTTTGGAAACCCCAGCTACTTGAGCTGAAGTGACGCCATTTTGTTTGCTCAGACGACGATCCCATGCACTGCAGGAGTCCCCCGACGTCCTCCTTCTTGTCCCCACGACTGAGGCTCAGGAACAGCGAGACCTGCAGGACCTGCCAGGATCCGTCTTCAGCTGCATCTTTTTTGCTCCACTTAAAGGTACTGTGCCATCCGGTTGAGAGATCCTAACTTTCGCGGTGAAAGTTTGTGAAACTTTCCCAACTCGCAGGCCTAATCAGCTTGTGACCCAGCATATCTTTCTTTATCATCTGAACTACTTCTAAAAACTTTTACAAAGACTTCTCTGTTTGTACCAGAACTGTGCTGCCCTATCCAAGAACACTAGACTATTGACTTTGGCCTGGCCTATTAAATTGAACAGACCCTCCTGGTACACTGAACCTTTGCATTATCTAAAAGAAGTGTTTTCTAACCCTTTGTATAAACCTATGCTTTTTATTCCTATTTAAAAGCACTGAAGTGCCATTTTGCTCCTTTTTCAGGGGAGCTCAAACTGTATTTATAACTTAGAGTTTGATACTGTAGTATGTTGGTGTTTAATATTGAGTTGATTTCTACTAGTGAAGGTTTTCTAAATGACTGTGTAAATAAATATTTAAGTATTTTTTACCAAGAAACCTTGAGTGTAAGGGCCTCATTACGACCCAGGTGGTAAGGGGTTAACGGCAGCGTTAACAGCGCCGACCCTTACCGCCTGAGTACGAGGTCCCTTAGCGCCATGGCGCTTTTAACACCTGCTTTTAGCAGGTGTTAAAATCCATGGCGCTAAGGGACCATGGAGTTAATTACGCCACCGTAATTTACGGTGGCGTAATTAACGCCTTCCCCACTCCCATTATGCCCTATGGGGCAAAAATGGGAATGGGGAAGGGTAAATGGGGATTGGGGACTTACCGCCCCGCCAAGGTCGGAATGGGGCGGTAAGTCCGCCAACCACCATGGCATAAACGTAGTTTACGCCATGGTGGTAAAGTCACGGCCCAGGCGGTAACTTACCGCCTGGGTCGTAATGAGGCCCTAAGTGTCTACTTGAACCACTGTGATTGTGATACTTCTGTGTAACTTCTTCTACTGCTCACATTTCCTCTTGAGATAAGCCTGGCTGCTCAGGTCGCTACCAAAAGTGTGTGGTGCAGACTTATAGCAAAGGTTGGTTTTTGCTTACACCTGTAGTCCTAATTGTGTGTGGTGTTCCCAGAGGGTACTGCGTGCAATTCTGTCCAACAGTGCTGCCAAATATCTGGTCCATGAAGTGTTCCCCCGATGGGGCATGTGTGATGTGTTAAGGTCAGATAAAGGCATACACTTTTTCAATTAATTGTTTAAGGAGATTACTGCACTGCTTGGCATTAAACACTGGATGTGTACGATTTATCACCCCAGGCCAACAGGGTTATGGGGAGGAGGATCAACAGACTCCTCAAAAGTAAACTGTCTAAGCTTTGCACCACTGTGAAGAAAAACTGGGTGCATTGCTTGCCCTTGGCCCTGTTTAGTGTGCAAGTACAGCCCGGCAAGGACCACCAGTTGTCACCCGATGAGGTGGTAACTGGTCGCCGCATTCACCCACCAATATCACCTATCAGGAGAGCGAGCAGCTGTTTTAGGAGATGAATTCAGAGACTATTTAACAACACTAACACATGCACTCAAATCTATTTTCCAACAGATTGCACCACCCCGACCAGAAGACGTGCCAGGCACTACAACTGACTCCAACATTGATTCCTCACTATGTGTGGTCCTTTGTCCGTAGGTGGAATAGCGCCAGATTCAGTGGACCTTTCGGAGTGATTTTCTCCACTCCCCTTGCCGTTAAAGTTAAGGGTCACCAATATTGGATCCAATTATCCAACCCAGCACTATATCCCCCAAACCCACAAACAGTGCACGAGTTACGTTTACAAAGGAAGGTTTTCTCTCTCTCTCTCTCTCTCTCTCTCTCTCTCTCTCTCTCAGCAGTGTGTGGACCGTTCTGGACTGAACATATTACAAAGCTAAAACAAAGACTGCCCATTTCAAATAGAGCGCAAGACTCTCTTCAGCTCACCTGTACCCTGCACAACACAAGTCTCAGGGCCCTGGAAAATAATGAGCTCCTCTAAAGCGGCCGGGATGTTGCAGTGTTCCAGCAACACTGTGAGTGTGGGGCAAATTAAAATATGGTGACCATGTGTGTGTGGGGCGAAATAAAAATAACTACTTTGTGAGTAACTACGTGTCCGCGTGGTTGTAAAGCACCCAAGGACATTGACAGGCCTAATTACACAAAAATTCGGACTTGCGCAATTGACTTGTCCAGAGATAGCACTGTAGAGCGTCATTCCACATGCCACTGTGCAAGCTCCGCACCGCAGGGTGACTTGCCAATCAATCGAAAGACAAAAAAAGTGATCAGCGATGGAAAGCAAAACAAGCACTGGCAATATAATCAGTTTGGGCTTTTGTGCAAGCATGAAAAAGCATATGCCAGGCACTGCTGTAGAGGTATTAACTGGCTATCAGGTGCAAAATGGTACTGGTACATTGGTATCTAATAGCACGACTGTATGCCTCCTATTGACCCTAAGCTAAGCTGGTGACCACTGTGCGCTGTCATGATTCCTGCGCCTCATGTCCCCAGCCCTCCAAGATGTCAGGCTGGAGCCAGGCCACAATCACCTACATGGCCCTCAAGGGCCTCACCATCCCTCCAAAGACCCACTTGGAGTCAGACTTGGCGCTTGTGGCACCAGACTCACTCACTCCCATAGGATAACATTGGAGATTGGACTTGTAGTGCATTGATGGGGACAAGATGGATGCCCCCACATATTTCGGTTACCTGAACTGCATGTGCAGTCTAATCTTTTGGGTGTGGTTCAGCCCAGAGACACCTGGGATACCCAGATACTATTTAAGCCACGCCCAGGCTGAAAAACATGCTTTGTGTTTTCTGCACCTGCAGTGTGACACTCACCGTGTTCGGATCGGTCTCCAGTAGGCCTGCATCTTTCTTCTGCACTCAGCTCCTGCAAGAACAAGAACACCGTTAGGAACAGCCTTACCTTGCGGCGCTTAAGCCCATCATTCATCGCTCCTTCTGTTCTGCGGGCATCTTCGGCGGTGTCATTCCCATCCCGGCAATGCCGCTTCCTAAGGAAAAGGGAAAAGAACAGAAAAAAGGCATTAGTAAGCATTCAGCAAATCTTCGCTTATTTTTAAAGACTGTACAACCTTCAAATGCTTACCTGAATCCCAGCCGCTCTGGGGGAACTCTGTCTCCGGAACTTCTCATCCATCTGCAAAAGGGAAAAGACACTCCAGGTTAGCGTGGAAACATCTAGAGGCGCTGCATACCGCGCTTACTCACCGCATTTCTTCTTCATAACTGGCATCCACGCTGAAAACGTTGCGGCACCTAAAAGACACAGAAAAATAACTCAGTTCAATACAAATACGAAAGGGTCGCATCGCGCACCGTGCTCTCACTCACCTTCAGTGCTACTCATCTCAGCAGCACATCGCCATCCCCGGACGCCAGCCATCATCTAAGGAAGGAAAGGAATGAAGTTAGAGAACTGTTCAAAAGACTCATTATACTTACCTGTCGGACTCTTGCCAGTGAAGTAACTAGGCAAAAACGAGCCCGCATCAATCAATGCGCCTCTGCACCGAAAGCAGGACGGAGAGCATACTTTCCAAGAAAACAAGGTGAGCTGTGGATCAAAGGGAAGGGTTGGACCCCAGGGAAGAAGGGGTTCAAGCACAAAGAGAAAATAGGGAGTTAAACTCTACCAATCCTGTGTTTCAGGCCCAGTCTCCAGTCGAGTAGACTCCAGGGAAGGGTTCGAGGTCGTAAGAGGTCAGAACAGGCTGAGTGACGTCCCCGTGGATACCAGGTGAGCGTTACAGAACACAAAGCCTCACATCAAAATCCACCTGGGCGTCATGGAAACGTCAGAAACCGACCAGTTAGCACACATGTTGGGACAGCTACGTTCCGAAGTACATGCAGCCAGGCAGGAGACCAACACCCTGAGGAGAGAGCTGATAGTAGACAAAGAACGCACTGATGATTTAAGCCGGCAACTTCTCCAGTCACAAGCAGGGCATGCACCATTGCCGGGAAGCGTGCCCTCGATGCCAGCACCATCAGCCAATCCCGTTCAGATAACCCTTCCTGGGGCAATTCCCTTAGCCCCGCCCGAACGATTTACGGGGGATCCCAAGAGGTTTGCAACATTCATGAACCAGTACCGCCTGCACTTCCTTTGTAGACCAGGGGCCTTTCCGAATGACCAATCACTGGTCGCTTTTGTGCTATCCTACCTGAGTGGTAGCGCCGCGGACTGGTCTGTACCCTTTGTGGCCCAAGATGATCCTTTGCTGCATGACTTCAGGGGCTTTCAGCAGGAGACAGAAAAGCTGTTCGCCCTTCGTACTCATGGGCAGGCATTAGACAACGAACTTCTGTCCCTATGCCAAGGGAATCAAGACCTATTAACATACATAGCCACGTTCAATAGACCCGTAGTTGAAGCAGAATGGCCAGTGGAGAACAGAACCATGTTATTTCATCAGGGGTTGCGGGGGGAGCTCAAAGATGTTCTCGCACAAGTAGTGAACCCCCCGAAAGACTGCTCAGAATTCATTGACCTTGTTGTTCAACTGGATCATAGGTTGCAGGACCGAAGAGCAGATCGAACCAGATGTTCAAAGGATGTGCGTTCAAAGGACAATATTGCCCGCACAACGGAAGGTTCAGGAGAACCAATGCAAATCGGGGGGTCAGATCGCCCTTGACTAAAGCTGAAAGGGATAAAAGGAGACAGCAGCAGTTATGGCTGTACTGTGGAAGGTCAGGTCATTTCCTTAAAGAGTGCCCTGTGAAGCCACCGAGGAGGACGGTAGGGGCCACGGACAAGGAAGATACCATCAAGGAATCGGAAAACTCCCCAGCCGGCAAGTGTAGGGGTCCACTTGTTGAGCGAAGAAAGTGAACTACAGACCTCCCATTTTGCACTATCTGTGGTCTTGAACAATCACCAACAACCATCTCAGATACACGCAGTAAGAGCATACATTGACAGTAGAGCCATTAGGAATTACATCGACCAGGATCTTGCGGCAAAGATGGGGCTTCCTTTATGCCCTAAATCAACCACTGACATATTACCACTGTCGACGGCACAGAAATAGCTTCTGGTCCAGTATCCCAATGCACTGCAGCTTCAACCCCTCTGTGCCAGGATGGACATCAAGAATCTATCGTTTTCAAACTCATTAAGGCACCACAGTTCCGGTTGATTTTGGGAATGCCATGGTTGGTAGCTCACAATCCTCGAATCGATTGGCGAACAAAAGAATTGGCCTTTCCCGAGACTTGCGCCCACACATGTTATCGCCAAGAGAAACAACCAATAGACACCAGAACCTCCACGCTTGCGAATGTGGCAATCGGCACCCTACCAAGTGAATACTAGGACTTTCAAGATGTCTTTCAGAAAGAACAGGCTAATACCCTGCCACCGCATAGACCATACGATTGCCAAATCGACCTGATACCCGGTGCACAAATCCCTTGTGGGTGAATTTACAAACTCACAGAACCAGAAAACCAGCACCTGAAGGCCTATCTTGACCAATACCTGGCCAACGGGTTAATCCGTCCCTCAATGTCTCCAGCAGCCAGTCCTCTATTCTTCGTACCGAAAAAGGAGGGGGACTTGAGAACGTGCATCGACTATCACGCACTGAACCATATTACCGTAAAAACCGCTACCCCCTGCCACTGATCCCTGAATTGCTTGATCAAGTCAAAGATGTCCAAATCTACACAAAACTAGACCTGTGGGGGGCATATCACCTTCTTCGCGTAAAACAGGGGGACGAATGGAAAACCGCTTTTCGCACCAAATACGGCTTGTACGAATATCAAGTAATGCCCTTTGGCCTTTGCAACGCGCCTGCAGCATTTCAATACTTCATGAACGATGTTCTACGGGAATTGATTGATGTCTGTGCTCTAGTGTACATCGACGATATTCTAGTATATTCTGCATCGAAGCAGGACCACGTTCAACATGTCCGATCCATATTGGAGAAACCCTGTCAACACCAGCTCTACGCCAAGCTCGAAAAGTGTTCATTCCACGTCTCCGAGGTGGAATTCCTGGGCTTTATTCTCAGCCCGAATGGAATCCGAATGGATGTACACAAGGTAGATGCTATCCTGAACTGGCCATCCCCAAATTCATTCAAGGGGGTTCAAAGTATGCTGGGTTTTGAAAAGTTCTACAGAGGGTTCATCCCAGGATTTTCGCAAATCGTGCATCCCATCACGTCATTGCTAAGGAAAAGCAACAAAAAGTTCCAGTGGACAACAGAAGCCGAGGAAGCTTTCCAGGAACTCAAAGCAAGATTCACATCTGCCCCAATCTTACGCCACCTTCGCCCTGATCTCCCATACCTGGTGGAAGTGGACGCCTCAAGGATGGCTATGGGAGCCGCCCTCTCATGAAAGGACCCCGAAACGGGCCAGTTACACCCTGTTGTCTCCTGGTCGTGTAAATTCACACCCCCTGAACTCAATTACGCTATCAAAATCAAAGAATTCCTGGCCATTAAGTCAGCCTTTAAGGCATGGCGGCACTACCTCTTGGGCGCCAGACACACAATCACCGTAATAACTGACCACCGGAACCTCCAGTACCTAAAAACGGCAAAGGCCCAATCCTCACGACAACTACGTTGGGCTCTTTTTTTTGCTGAATATGACTACGTGATTACATTTCGACCAGGGGTGAAAAACGGGAAGGCCGATGCCCTTTCCCGTATGGGGGTGGAAGAGCAAGGGTATCAGACTCCTGACCCAATAGCAATCATCCCGAGTGACAAGCTCCTAGGAATCACAGCAAGCATAACTCAGAAAGAATTACATGAAGAAATCCAAAACCTTATGATTCCGGAGCAATTACAAGCGTGGAGTGCACAAGGAGAACATTACATGATAAAAGCTCAGTTGCCCTACTTCAGGAATCGTTTATTCTTACCAAACCAAGAACTACGAGAACAAGTCATGTCCGGTTATCATGATTCCTTGATCGAGGGCCACCCCGGAATCGCAAAAACCCTAGCCAAGGTAAAACAAAATTATTGGTGGCCCACGTGGCGTAAAGACATTATCCAATTCATCCTATCTTGTGGAGTGTGTTCTCAAAACAAGTAATTCAAGCAGAAACCGGCTGGGCTATTACAACCATTGGAAATCCCACCAGCACCCTGGCACACGTTGTCCCTCGATTTTATTACTGACTTACCACCCAGTCAAGGGTATAACACTATTCTTGTGGTCGTGGACCTATTTTCAAAAATGGCACATTTCATTCCTCTTAAGGGGCTCCCAAATGCTTCCACTCAGGCAAAGGTATTTCTTGAAGGCATCGTACGGCTCCATGGGTTTCCTTCACTTTTAGTCTCAGACTGAGGTACTCAATTTGTATCTAACTTCTGTAGAAAATGCTGCTCTATGGCCCAGATCGACATCCGGCTATCCACCAGTCACCCAAACGGATGGTCAAATTGAGAGGACAAATCAGACGCTCGAGAAGTATCTGTGTTGTATGTTACACCAAGCTGAAGGAAGTTGGTTCGACCTATTATGGAGAGCTGAATATGCTTATAATAATTCCCTCACCAGCACTGGGCAGACACCCTTTTATACCATGTATGGCAGTCACCCACGTACTTCTGAGTTAGACGTTCCTACAACCCTGGAAATGCCAGCAGTCAAAACCTTGCACATGACCATTTCTCAAACCTTTAAAAGGGCATCTGAACACCTACTTCAAGCTAAGAATCACCAAAAGAAGTTTGCTAATCAACACCGAGCAAAGGCCCCCAACTACCAAGTGGGAGACAAAGTCTGGCTGGCGTCTAAACACGTGTCCATTAAAGGAACCCGAACTTTCCGTCCAAGATACCTGGGTCTATTCACCGTCACCTCCGTGATAAATCCTGTGGCGGTCAGACTAGCTTTGCCGTCAAACATGCAGATTCATCCTGTGTTCCACGTGTCTCTCCTTAAACCTGTTCAACCTGGGACCCGGGTAGCAATGCCACCGCAGCCAGTAGTAGTCGCCAGGGAGCTACAATTCGAAGTCAAGGACATCCTGGATTCAAAGTACGTCAGATCCAAATTATACTACTTAGTAGACTGGAAGGGCCATGTTCCAAAAGACAGGACATGGGAGCCTTGTGAGTACATCCAGGCACCTCACTTGCTTAGACGATTTCATCAAATCCATCCAAACAAACCAGGACCAGACCGAAGAGCCACCTTGAGTGGGGCCTTGGGGGGGGGTGCTATCATGATTCCTGCCCCTCATGTCCCCAGCCCTCCAAGATGTCATGCTGGAGCCAGGCCACAATCACCTACATGGCCCTCAAGGGCCTCTCCATCCCTCCAAAGACCCACTTGGAGTCAGACTTGGTGCTTGTGACACCAGACTCACTCACTCCCATAGGATAACATTGGGGATTGGACTTGTAGAGCATTGATGGGGACAAGTTGGATGCCCCCACATATTTCGGTTCCCTGAACTGCATGTGCAGTCTAGTCTTTTGGGTGTGATTCAGCCCAGAGACACCTGGGATACCGAGAGACTATTTAAGCCACGCCCAGGCTGAGAAACATGCTTTGTGTTTTCTGCACCTGCAGCATGAAACTCACCGTGTTCGGATAGGTCTCCAGTAGGCCTGCATCTTTCTTCTGCGCTCAACTCCTGCAAGAACACCGTTAGGAGCAGCCTTACCTTGCAGTGCTTCTGCCCATCATTCATCTCTCCTTCTGTTCTGCATCTTCGGCAGTGTCATTCCCTTCCCGGCACGCCGCTTCCTAAGGAAAAGGGAAAAGAACAGAAAAAAGGCATTAGTAAGCATTCAGCAAATCTTTGCTTATTTTTAAAGACTGTACAAGCTTCAAACGCTTACCTGAATCCCAGCTGCTATGGGGGAACTCTGTCTCCGGAACTTCTCATCCATCTGCAAGAGGGAAAAGACACTCAAGGTTAGCGTGGAAACATCTAAAGGCGCCGCATACCCGCTTACTCACCGCATTTCTTCTTCATAACTGGCATCCACGCTGAAAACATCGCGGCACCTAAAAACACAGAAAAAGAACTCAGTTCAATACAAATATGAAAGGGTCGCATCGCGCTCTCACTCACCTTCAGCGCTACTCATCTCAGCAGCACGTCGCCATCCCCGGACGCCGGCCATCATCTAAGGAAGGAAAGGAACGAAGTTAGAGAACTGTTCAAAAGACTCATTACACTTACCTGTCGGACTCTTGCCAGTGAAGTAACTAGGAAACAACAAGCCTGCATCAATCAACGAGCCCCTGCGCTGAAAGCAGGATGGAGAGCACACTTTCCAAGAAAACAAGGTGAGCTGTGGATCAAAGGGAAGGGTTGGACCCCAGGGAAGAAGGGGTTCAAGCACACAGAGACAATAGGGAGTTAAACTCTACCAATCTTGTGTTTCAGGCCCAGTCTCCAGTCGAGTAGACTCCAGGGAAGGGTTCAAGGTCGTAAGAGGTCAGAACAGGCTGAGTGACGTCCCCTTGGATACCAGGTGAGCGTTACATGTGCGTTGTCTGCAGTATGTGTACTGTTTTTTTCCCGTTCATAAACGGAACAAAAAGAAAACTACACAAGCAACTCTTGGGCAGAGGCCTGCTTTCTAGGGGGCCAGAGCAGTTTCTTGGATGGGCCTGGCTCTCCTGGCCCCCCTGCTAGAGCCGGGCCTGTACTTGCATGCATTTGGGGTCAGTACCTACCCTAAAACTTCGAAATGCCTTTCACGATTTCTGCCTTGGTGGGCTTGTGCACACACTGCCCTAATCAACTTAACAGAATTTGGACTGGGAGATTTTGGGGTAATTGGACCCAAGTGAACCCAATTATTGTCATTTTTCTGATTTTTGAAGGCCGCACATAAATAGAACGATTTATTTCTGTCGATTTTGTGCGGCCTTCAAAAAGCCTAAAAAACACATGGGTGAGTTTAGTTTTCATTTGTTTTTATTTTCACCCCCGGGCCGTCCTTTCCTGCTTGCTCCCTGCACCCCATCACATACACACACAAACTCAGAACCAGTTCCTTTCCCCCCTGCCTCTCCCCTTCTCAAACATTCCTTTTCACACACACACACACACACACCCCTCCCCCTCACCTGACACTCTTGCGACTCATCCTCAGGGTCTCGCCGTGCCTGTCAGCCTCTGCGCACTTTTGTGCATCACAGGGGCTGACAGTTTGATTTTGAAAGGCCGCTCTGTGCGGACACAAATCGGTCTTTCTAAATCGATCTTTTTTTTCGGCAAAAATAAAACTATTATTTCACTTAATACCGTGAAACCTAGTGTGCCATAACAATTGCTGCAGAGGAGCACTTGGGATAATTGTCCCGCACAATGTGTAATTTGCGGGAATCCTCTGAGTAGTGGTGTCTCACATACGATGCCCTAATAATTATTTCTCTTTAATGAAGGATGTTGTTAGTACCTGCGGATGCCTCGGGCCACCTCGCGCATACACCCACGCACTCACACTGAGGAACACTCTGTGACACGTCTGATGCTGGTGAGGACCCGGCGGCAACTGCCATAGGGGACGCGTTTATTCAGCTAACGCGCATGCGTGAGCCCAAACGAGGCTCGCGCATGCGTACATACAAATCACACTGTAACATCCCTCCTTTTCTTTAAAACAGAAACAAAAAACAAAGTGTAACATAACCACAGACTCAGCGTGAGTCTCTCAGATCAGCGTGCTACCGACTCAGTCTCCTGAGTCCATGATGTAGTCCTTGAATCGCACCGGGGGTTGTCTCCCCTGTCTCGTCGGGTACCGACTGCTGCGCCCGTGGGTTGGCAGTGGTGCACCCTCATTCGGCGCAGGATCCTCTGGCCTGTCGGCTTTAGGGACGCCTCCTCTTTCTTCTGGCTCTAAAGTCTCTTCCAGCAATCTCTCCCTGGGACTCACGTCCACTTTCTTGAAGAAAGATTTGTTTTGTGTTACAGTTCCCCTTTCATTGGCCACTGTGATCATCGCCCCTTCCATGTGAGTAACTGTCCAGGGTTGTGGCTCGTACGTGAGCGACAGTTTCCCTTCTGGGTGGCGGTTTTGACCAGCACAGTGTCGCCTACAGTTACCTCTTTTTCCTGTAGGCTTCTCCTCTCACTCTCCTTCTCATTCCTGGTCATTCTTTCCTGTCGGACCCGGGCATCGTCAATCACGCCTGGTGCTCGTCCTTCCAGTTCGGGGAGGAGTCCTCTTGGGCAACGGCCGAACAGGGCTTCAGCCGGGGAAACTCCCGTGAATTGATGGGGAGTGGTTCTATATTCTTGCAAGAATTTGAACAGGTTTCTCCTCAGTTCACCCCCTCCATTCGCCAAGATCCGAAATATTTTGTTCAATGTTCTCTTAAATCTCTCTGCTTCCCCATTTGCCCTGGGTCACAGGGGTGTTACCTTCCTGTGTTGTATCCCCCTCTCCTTCATGTACTTTGCAAACTAATTCCCCATGAACGGGGGCCCATTGTCTGAGCACAGGATGGTCGGGAACCCGTGGGGGTCGCAAGCATTTTTTCGAGTGCCAAAATGGTGTGATCGTATGCGGTGGAATCTATCAGCTCTACTTTGGGGTACCTCGACCACTGGTCCACGATGGCCAAGAAATACATCCCTCTGCCTGTTGAGCCAAAGTCCACGTGTACTGTCCCCCAGGGGAGTTCGCTCCTGTCCATAGATTTGATGGGAGGTGCCCTTTCTGCCGGGCTTGCGGCCTGATACGGTAGGCATCTCCGCACATGCCCATCCACCCAGTCTTCCAGGTCAGGAAACCACACCTTTGGCCTCAACCTCGCCTTTGTTTTCGCAGACCCCTGATGTCCTGTGTGTGCAAGTTCAGTACTCTCGATACCAGTGCACAGGGAATCACAATCTGTCTGCCTCGTAGAAGTAGGCCTTCCTCTGAGATCGAGATTTCGTCTCTCACCTTCCACAGCGACTGCAGATCCCGTTGCGCTCTCGCCTCTCGCCTTGCGTTGTTGTTCAGGACTCCGGATGGCAGACTGGATTACTCTTAAGATTTCATCTTCATTAGATGCCCTGGCAACAACCTCTCTTGACAAAGCTACGGGCATGGGCACTTCCACGCTATTATTTATGATTTCCTGACACGCCACGATCTCCAATTGGCCTGGCTCCCGACTGCTGTTTGGGTAGCGGGACAGATAATCAGCGGGATTGTTTGTCCCGGGCCGGTACAGGAGCTTCACCCTGTACTTTACGAGTGATAGCATCCAGTGTTCAATGCGTGGTGGAGGTTTAGACAACGCCCCGGCCATAATGGGGTTAAGTGGTTTGTGGCCAGTGACTACAACCAATGGCTTCCCAAGGATGTAGAGGCGGAAGTGCCGGCAGCCCCACAAGATCGCAAGCGCCTCTCTCTCGATTTGGGAATATCTTCTTTCCATCTCTGACAGTGCCTTGCTTGCATACGCAATTGGACGCATACCTCCTTGTGCGTCCGCCTGCATCAGTACAGCTCCCAACCCCACAGGGCTGACATCTACTACAATCTCGTATTCCACCGTGTGATCGAAGTAGGCCATCGTGTCTTGATGAGATACGCCATCTTAATGTCTTGGAACGCGTCTTGCACTTTTTGTCCCACGTCCATGGCACATCATTCTTTGTTAGAGCTCGGAGGGGTTCAGAGATTGATGCCAGTCCTTTTATGAAACGCTCGCAGTAGTTCACCATTCCAAGGAAGCTGCGCACTTCTGCTGGTTACTCGGGTACAGCGGCCTCGCGAATGTCGCAAACTTTATCGGGGTCGGGCGAGATCCCTCCTACGTGAAAGATGAATCCAAAAAATTCTATGCGATCTCTGAAGAACTTGCACTTTCTGCGGTGCAGTGTGAGACCTAGTTCGTTCAGTCTATGCAGCGTTAGTTCCAGCCTTTTCATATGTTCCATTTCCGACGACGCGAACACCAAAATGTTGTCCCTCATGTTGAAAACTACACGTAAGCCAGCTAGTGCACCCCTGATTGTGTTCTGAAACACTTCAGCAGCAGAGGACATGCCAAAGCTCAGGCGCTTGAATTGATATAGCCCCTCGTGGGTGGGAAGGTCGTTATATACCTAGATTCCGGGTGGAGCTTAAGCTGATGGTATCAGGAACGTAGGTTTAACTTTGAAAAAACATGGCCCCCTGCAGTTCACTAACTATATCGTCCAGCGTTGGGGTAATGTGGTACTCCCATTTTATTGCTGCATTGGGTAACCTCATGTCCACACAGATGCGGACAGCACCTGGTTGCTTGGGTTTAGGCGCTACTACAATTGGAGATACCCAGGGCGTGGGTCCCTCAACTTTCTCGATGATGTCCATCTCAATTAAAGTCTGCAGTTCTTTCTCCACCTGTGGTCTGAGGTGGAAGGGTATCCTCCTATGCTTGAGTGCAGTAGGGTGTATCGTCTCGTCGATGTGTAGGCGCACTTGTGCCCCTTTAAGCTTGCCCACCCCTTGGAATATGTTCTCAAACTTGCTCAGGAGCTGTTCAATGTCTGCCTGATACACTGCTAGCGTGAAGTGGACGATGTTGAGGGCCTCTGATGCTGTGCAGCTCAGGAGTGAGTGGGGACTGACGTTGGTTACATAGAAACAAGCCTTAATTGCATTGGGGCCGTAGGTAACCGGTGCGACAAACACACCTTGGATTGGCAGGGCAGTGTCTCCTCCGAACATGTAGAGTCTAGCTTTTGACTGGTCCAGCTGCGGAGGGCCCGAGATGGCCTTGTAGGGCTCTTTGGCCAGAACACACACAGATGCTCCTGTATCAATGAGGACTGGTGTGGGGGTGCATTTAATATCTATCACACAGGTGGGTTGCCTCCTTTTCTTGGCTCCCGTGTCAATGTTGGATATGAAGAAAATGTCTTTGTCATCTTCTTCCTCCTCGGCAATTTTTAGTCTTTGAGTGTCTTGTTCTAATGCTGCGATGCTCTGCGGCCTCATGAAGCTACCCCACTCACCCTCGCAGGACCCCTGTGCGTCGTCACTGGAGCTGCCGCTCGGCACATTCTTGCATAGTGGCCTGGTGTGTTGCACCTCCCAGATACCCTTGATTTCGCGGGGCAGTCTTCGGCATGCAGCAGATCGTACCCGCAATATTGGCACATAGCGGGTGATCCCTGGGCGGGAGATATATCTTGGCTTTTCCCCACCCATCACAAACCTGTCAAAGTCCACATTCGAGGACGGAATAAAGTCATTTTGAAGAGCAGTCTTGACGGCGGCATATGTTACCACCTGATTGTTTAGTGACTCATAGATGCGTAGCACCTCAGTTCCTGCTGAGTACAGAAGCGTAGCAACCTTTGCATCGTCGTCATCTTCCCCAGTCGCTCTGAAGAACATGTCCAGCTTTTTGATCCATACAAGCCACTTGGGACCCAACTTGGAGGGTGGGCCTGAAGTGTCAAATTCTGGCATGGGTACCATAGTGCCAAGATGCCGACGTGCCACTGTGCAGGCGCCGCAGTCTCCTCATCGGGTTCACTAATTTTCGCAGGTCGCATGCACCTCACCCTCGTGGCTGAGGCCGCAAACCTGGTTCTCTGGAGTGCCCCTTCACTGTTGAACAGTTCCTTGTACACTGACCTGGATAACCTGTCTGAGTGATGTGCAGGCACCTCCTTCAGTGGCCCTCTTGAGTTGGGCCTTCAAGCTTGGACTTCTGGTTCTTCATTTTTTTTAAGAAGTTGGGCCCCACAGGCCAAAATCTTTGGTTGAAACGAAGATCAGCAATACACCTAGTTGAACACAATTTATTAATCTAATTACATTGGGCCTTATTACGAGATTCACGGTAATGGAAAAATGATGCCGGTAAGCAAATACCGGCACCGCTTACCGCTCCGGGCTATTACAAGTAGAAATCCCGGTATTAGCGCCACGGCTGAGACCGTGCCCCTCCGTACCAGCATGTGGTCGGCAATACCGGGATGCTGCTAACAGGAGGATATTACAAGTCACGCAGACATGCACCTACCGGCATCTCGAAGGCGGTAATTAGGGATACCGTGATGCTGGCATCACCGGCATCGTGGAGCACACGTTAAAAGCAAACGGCTGTGTATCCAAATGCCACAGGTGCACACAATCAGCACAGGTGGAGGCAATGGAGCCTGGCCAAGCACAAAAGGAGCACACCCACACACCACACCCCTTCCTACACCAAAATGATCACACTTGCTGGTGCAAATTCGTGGTTCGAGGACATGCCTGCATTGCCACTCCATGACCAACAACTACAACCAGCACATCAGAGGAGACGCAGGAGGAGAAGGAAGGTGAGACAGGCCCAGCAAGTACCACCAGTGCAGCCACTGGTTCCATGTAGGCATCCACCAATTCCTTGCATCAGGACCAGTCCTTACAACCAAACCCCTGTGCAGATCCACACCCAATACCACCAGGACCATGACACCATCACCTCCATTGTGGACATGAAACACAACGGCATGGTCAGCCTGATTGAAATCTGCACCACCAGCCCCCCTCCACTGAAGGTAGTAAATGTGCTCCAATTCCTGGCCACAGGCACCTACCTACCAGCACACAGTGGGTCAGCTGCATGGCATATCACAACCCTGCATAACACGCATGCTGAATCAAGTGCTGGATGCCTTCCCGAAGCATGCAAGGGACTACATATCCCTAGCACGCACTGGCCCGGAGGTGAATGACACAAAAATGGCCTTGCAAGCACTTTCAGGCATGTCACATCGAATCAGTGCCCTCGACTGTACCCATGTGGAATTGGTGACCCCACATGCCATGGAGGTGGTGTACCGCATTCGTAAGCCATACCACCCCATGTAAGTGCAGATGGCATGTGACTCCAGCAATTTCATCGCACTTTGCTGTGCACGATTTCCGGGGAGAACACACGATGTCAAGGTGCTGTGGAACTACTCGCCACCCCGCCACATGGAGCAACAGGCTGCACGACGTGCCTGGCTGCTGGGTGAGTCTGAACACAAGCCCATGGTATTGTGTAGGTGGGGTGAGATGCATACTCCGCCTGGGTGAGAATGGGATGGTGACTGGACACTGCCCATACTGCAAAACACTCTACCCTAAACATCCCAATCTAAACATGACACTGAAAATGTCAACCCACTCACCCTTGCGGCACAACATTGACAATATTTCAGACTTGCAAGCAGTCCACACCCCTCACATGTGTCCACGTCATGGTCCCTCTCACTCCAGCTGGTTGCGTGGTGAGTCCGATATGAAGGCCCCTCAGTCCTGTAAGTCACACTTGCCCTACACCATGTTGTCGCCAAGTAGTGAACAGGCCAGATAGTTGCGCATATGTGTAGCCAGTGACTGACAACTGTGATATCCTGCATACCAACAGCTAACAGAGAACCCAAGATTAGGTCCAGTTCGTAGAACCAAGCCCAAAACGTTTTTTTACTGTGGGGTGGACTCAAGTCTATTCATAAAAAGGGAATAGAACAAGGTTGTGGCTGAAGACAGAAGGATAGAGCGAAACAAAGGTACTATCCCTTCCTACTGTGCACTCTCAACTAGGTTGCGCTGTTACAACGCCTGTCGGATAGTGACAGAATAAGAATGAAATTACCACTTCTATGGTGTGTAATGCATTCAACCTTGAGAGTCCCAACCCATTCTCTTCCGAATAAACTTGAATCGGAAGAGACGACCAGTAAAACATGGGAAAGGAAAAAGAGAGTTAACCCAGGACGATAAAGAGAATCAGTTTTTCTCTTTGAAGCAACTCATGTGACATCTAATGGGATAGACAATTTTTAATAGCCCATTGATTGGCACACTAATCCTAGGTTGCTCAAGTTTAAAAATGACACAAAAGAAGGAGATGGGATAAATTCCCAATCCAAAACAACAGACAGAGACAATACAATCACCACTTCCCATGTAGGGTCAACTTTATGCTCATGGAAAGTGGGACAATGTAAAAAAGTTTGCTTAAACTAAAATGAGGGCAAATTGGAGCCCTTTTAGATGTAACAAACACTGTCGACCGGTTTGAGCGGCCTATCTTTAGTAACGCCACATTCATCAGGACAGTCTAAGCTTCCTCACAAGCTGGTGTGTTTCATTGCTAGATATAGCCGTAACTGCTCTACTACGCAGGAATATAACCTACAGGCACAGGGACTCACAGATCGTCTCTTAGAACGTGGCTACCCTAAATAAAACTGTGAGAATGGCAAGGAAACGAGCCAAAAACATCCTGCGGGATATAACCTTGCAACGAAAAGAACGACCTGTGGGAGATAACACGATTACAGCAGTCTTTAGTTATTCTAACAAAATCAACCTGATCAAAAGGGAAATCATTAAGTCATGGCCCATACTAAATGTAGGGCAGGTCAATCTGCCATTACCACGATTTGCCATGAAAAAAAGAAAAAATCTGAGGGACACTCTGATACACTCATATACACCAGCTCAGGAGGCGACAGGGCAAACTACCTTGTGGAATAACACCACCCCACAAGGACACACACCATGTGGTCAGTGTAACGTATGTAGCCTAACAAAACGTACCAAAACATTAGATCTTGGTTTAAAAACACTGTGGAAGCAACTTGCCCTTACGAATTGCAATACATCAAATGTTATTTACATGATACGGTGCCCCTGTGACAAAAGATATATTGGCATGACCAAGGCCGATTAAGAAACGTATCCAGGAGCACCTATCGTGTATTAGAACCCATCGGGGAAAACGCCCCCATGGTTGACCACTTCAATAGGCTCAAACATCGGGCCTCGGAAATTGAGTGGACTATCATAGAAAAAGTAAAATGTCCCAGAAGAGGAGGAGACATGAGTCCCATGTTTTACTGGTCGTCTCTTCTGATTCAAGTTTATTCGGAAGAGAATGGGTTGGGACTCTCAAGGTTGAATGCATTATACACCATAGAAGTGGTAATTTCATTCTTATTCTGTCACTATCAGACAGGCGTTGTAACACCGCAACCTAGTTGAGAGTGCACAGTAGGCAGGGATAGTACCTTTGTTTCGCTCTATCCTTCTGTCTTCAGCCACAACCTTGTTCTATTCCCTTTTTATGAATAGACTTGAGTCCACCCCACAGTAAAAAAACGTTTTGGGCTTGGTTCTACGAACTGGAACTAGTCTTGGGTTCTCTGTTAGCTGCTAGTAACTTTTACACGGTTGTGTGTTTTTTAATCTTTTGTGTGAACATTAATTACTAAGGGCAATACCCTGTCAATTTGTAGAAATTGCCCTATTGTTTGTTTATATCCTGCATACCAACATAAACAATGTACAGCCTTAGTAGAGACGTCATGGAGGACGCCATGCAGGTGATGCTGGCTATCCCCTGATTCCGTGGCTCCTCACCCCTGTGAGGAATCCGCAGGACAGGCACGAAGAGGACTACAATCGGGCTCATTCCCGTACCCATGTTGTGATCGAGCAGACCAATGGCCTGTTGAGGGCACGGCTCTGCTGCCTCAGCAGGCTTGTTGGCGCACTCCTCTACGGGCATGAGAGGCTGAATGAGATCATCATGGTCTGTGCCATGCTGCACAATATGTGTATCCGGCAGAAATGTACCTCTGTCACCTGACATTGACCAGCAAGCACTGGGTGTGGATGAGGATGAGGAGGGAGTAGATGTCGCACGACGGCCAGGGCGCCATGCACCAGATGGACGTGCAGTGCACCGATCAGTGCTTGAAAATTTCAAATGAGAGACAGGGATGCAGAGGGTGGAATGGTGGCTGTACGCTGGGCACTGGGATCGTGTCCATATGGACACAGGGTGTGGTGGTAGATGGACACTGTACACTCTAATGCATTGAATGGACACACGCCAAATAACCAATGTCCACTTGTGATTTCTATTTTTAAACACCACGGTTGTATTGAACAGTACATTTCGGCATATTGAATTGGCCCTCCACCACCCCTCCGCCCATGACTCCCCCACAAACCCCCTCCCCCTCCCCCCACAACTCCCTCACACACCCCCTCCCCCACAACTCACCCACAAACCCCCTTCCCCCTCCCGCTCTCCACACAACTCCCCCACATACCCCCTCCCCAACAACTCCCCCAAACACCCCCTCCCCGCATTCCCTCCCCCCACAACACCCCACACATGATGTGCAATGCAAGTCATTCTATGCAATATGAGTCCCCACATGCAGGCTGCCCCTGCTACTGGCAGCCTCTGTCGGCTGCATATCAGAGCGCCGCATGGTGCGTGTAGATCTACGCACAGGGCTTGTTTGGGTTGAGCTGGTAGATAGCGCTGTGCCTGCATGTTCCACTGTTGGGGCAGGACGCTGCTCCTCCAAGGCCTGTGCAGTCCTGGCCAGGACCCGTGTCATCGCTGATAGCCCCTCGCATATCAGCCTGGTAGTTGTCTCCATGGCCCCTGTCAAGGCCGCAGTGTTGTCACGTGCCTCCTGCCTTGTCAAGGCACCATCGGCAACATATTGCTTGACAAGCTCCGTGAGCTCCTGCTGTCACCCCTCCATTCGGGCAATGCGCCCCTCTCCATCCCGGATGGCTGTGGAGGTGAACGAGACAACTGCAGAGGGGCCCAATGCAGGTCTGTTCTCTGGGGGGCTCCAGGCCTCTTGGATCGCCTCTCCTCCTGACTGGTGCAGAGGGGTGCTATCTGGGGTGCTCAGTGGGGTGTGCTGGGGAGTTTGCTGAAGGCTCAGTGTGCATGCACCATCCCTGGACAGGTTGTCGTCCTCAGGTAAGCATTCCTTAACTTGGCACTGTCCTTCGTCTCCACTTTGGGGCGCTGAGGCAGCTGCCTCCCCTATGGAGCTGTTTGCAGCTGACAGGGTCCCGTCTGCCACTGCCTCAGGATCAGTGGATACCTCCTGTGTTCCTTCTAGTGCTTTTGCAGCAGTGTTTGCCGCCCCTGTGCCTTGGCATGTTGTATTGGTTTTGGTTTGGGTGGCAGTTGTTGCTAGTGGCCTTTGATGTGGATGACCTGGTGCTGTCATCCCTTGGCCCTGGCCTTTTTTGCTGGTGCCCTGGCCTGTGCCACAGTATCCTCACCATCACTATCGGAATCTGTGCCTGTGGGGGACTGAGAGAGGCATGGCATCAGTGATGGTTGTACATGCATCATGCATACATTGGTATTGGTGCAGTTGTACGCATGTGATGAATTGCTATCTTGGAGTTGTGGCATACAGGTTGCTTGCTATATGGGGGGGTTATTCAGGCATACGTCAGGTTCTGACATGTGTAATGTGGTGTATGCTGTGTGACATGCCTTTGTGTTGTGGACTGCATGCAGTGTGACGCATGCTGTTTAGCTGTTTGTGGGGTGTGTTTCAGGTATGGCATTGGCATACTGCATATATGTTGATGTGGCAGTGCTGGGTACAGCATCTGGACAGGGATGTGTCCATGTGTGTGTGTGATGGCCCGTGCATTGCCTTATGTAACTATCACATTTGTAGGCCATCAACATGCTTTGGTTTCCTATGGTTTGTGTGGCCACTCACCTCCATCTGCCGATTACGGTCTCCATGCTCCATATCTCCGACTCCCTCAATGCCCTCCATGCCAATGGTACTGGCGCATGTCTCCTCCCATCTGGTGAGCTTAATGGGGGAGTTGGCCCCGCCACCTGTTGCTAGACCCTGGCTCCGATTGGCGGATAGTATGTTCCTCACATGGAGTAGTAGGTCATCCCACCACTTTTTCACGTCTTTAACATTGCAGGCGGTGGTGCCGACCGCACTGACCTTTCTGGCCACTTCCTCCCATATCTCCTTTTTCTTGATTTGTGCAGGTCTGCTGCAAAAACCACATCAGCATTCTGGGTCAAAGTGTCGGCCAACATATTCAATTCATCTTCAGAAAAGCGCACCTTGCGCTGACGGGAGGCACCTTTCTTGATAGCCTTTGGCATTCTGGTGGAGATGTATGCAGTGGTTTGGGGATCCAGGTCCTGTGTGTGGAGGATTGCAATGGATTGTGTTTTTCAAGATGGCCATCGTTGCATTTCCCGTTCCGGCACAATGACGTTACTTCCGGTTCCAGTATTGCTGGGCCCAGTATTGCCGGACCCGTCACTGCCGGACCCGTTATTTAGGGGTGGACGGAGGCGGAGGTGTCAGCACATTACATGAGGCCGGTAACGGGGGTTTGAGGGTCGTTAACGGCATGCCGGTACAGATGTTACTGGCATGCCGGTACGCGCGTGCCCGCATTCTCATAATCGCCCACTGTTAGTGGCATCAGTGCTACTCGGACGCGGTATTGCCTCCATGCCGGTAAGGATTGGTTATTAACGCAAATCTCGTAATGAGGCCCATTGAGTCCATAGGCCAGAGAATACACACGAATCGCATGAGGCCCAACAAAAAGCATGCAATGCAAGGACCTATTACGACACAACCAGCAGAAGCTATTCGAATGATCGATAGGGTAAGATCCATGGAGGAATCAGTAGCAGAAAAAATAGGCATCCATAATCCAAGGCAAATCCAGAATAACAGGCAAACGGTCCAAACACAACAGGTAACAGTAGTATCAAAACATAATCCAATTAGCAAAGTCCAATGAAAGTGCAAGGGTCACAGATAGAAACCATGAGGCAAATAATATTCAGAACACTGGCTGACATACAGCAATTCAGAGGTATTGGAATCAAGAGAAGGAAAAAACAAGAGGAACTAGGAAAAGACGAAGAGAGGGAAGGTACAGAGAAAAAGTCATCTATAATAGTCTGGAATCAAAGGCAATACGAAGAAGCGTGAGCATGGTACTTAGTCATTGAGGAGCACTGTGGTTCATTAAGCCTTGTTGAAAGGGGCGCACAGCATTTTTCTTGACTTGCACCCATGTCAGCTGACCGGCTGCGCGATGCTGGCATGCCACCACATCAGCTGATTTAGTGGTGTTGTGCTGCGAATTGGTGCTTGCGCAATACGCGACCGGACATGCAGTCATACTGTGCTCAGAGTCTTCGAGATGGACTACGTTACTGCCTCAGTACGGGAGCCCTGACACTAACACCACACACCCAAATGAGTCATGGGGTGACATTATTTTCTTTTTAGGCATATTAGCAACCAAAAAAAAAATAGATCAAGCAGAGGGTATATATTAAAAATAATGGGTCTCGTCAACAAGGAAAAGAGCCTTTGTGTATCAGTAAATTAAGAAACGACTTACCACCGATAATATTCTTTCTGATGGATGTTCCAAATACAGATTCCTCATCTGCAATATATTCCTGCAGCTTCAGTTGGTTCGCGGAAAACTTTCCACTAGCAGGGAGCACTGTGTGACATCAGCATTGGAATCCCTAGATTGCGACCATTCCCCGACACTAGACAAGTAATCGGCATCCACATGTAGCTTACACAGCACTAGGACCTTGTTTTCCTTCTTTTTTCCATGTGCTCAGCTGTGCTAGGAAACCATCAAGAAATCGAGGAAGCTCTCCTTGAGCATGGTAGGATGGGAGGGCAATGAGAAATATGTAGGAGGAAGCTTCAGAAAGAATATTTCTGAAGGTAAGTAATTTGTTCTTCTAATGGATAGTGCCTTCGACTGAAACCCATAGCAGTAATATGATGCATTCAGAGGTGGGGAGACGTGACCAGAGAGAAAGACTAAATGAAGACATTTTGGGGGACTAGTCTGCCGAAACGGTTGTCCTAACTAGAAAGAGAGTCCATACAGTAATGATTGGAAAAGGTGTGCAACAGTGACCAGGTTGGAGCCTGACAAATATCCAGAACTAGTACCCTTTTCTGGAGCACAGAGGATATTCCCATTCCTGGCCCCCAGGTGCTTCCTTCCCTGCCATAGAATATCTTTCTGCGAGACAAGGCACTTTCCACCTGGAAAGTGTCTGCTGTGTCACAGCTCTGCCTATTTTTAGAACCGCTGTAGCCCACAAAAGTTGATCTTCCAATCTGAATGCTCTAGTGCTGGACAAATAAAAGCTCAAATCTCTTTTGGGATTCAATCTGTGGAATCTGTCATTCTCCTTAGAAGTGTAAAACACTGGAGGCTGGATTTTCTGAGACAAGTAAAATCCAGATACTACTTTGGAAAGAAAGGATGGTCTCCCCTGAGGGTGACTTTAAAACTACAGAAGACTGCGTATGGAGATTCGCAGGAGAGGGCATGTAGCTCTCTCACCCTCCTTGCAGATCTTATGGTCACTATAAGAATGCCTTCCAAATTGGTAGTGTAAGGGGACATGAAGGCATTTGTAAAAATATGTAGATATGCACTGCATTCTGTGACTTTCAAGTTGTGCGCTTCTCACATATGTTACAAAGTGCATATATTTTAAAACACGAAAAAATGGGTCAGTCATGAGTAATAAACTGAGCACCACTGTCTTTTCAGTTTTCCACTGTATTTTCTGTACACAGCAAGGCATTGCTTGCCAACTAATGATATGCTGGCAGACAGCCCTATCAGAAATAATAACTGCATTAGAATAAAAGTGCAGAAGATTAGAAACCACATAGGCAGGACCCCTTTTCTTGTTTATAGATATGAAGACATGAGCAAAAAGGGGCATCCTCAGGAATGTTAACACCAAGTTCAGATCTTATGCAGGTACAATAAATTAGACCAGTGGGAACTTATGTGACAGACCTCTTAAAATTGCATCAATGTAGGTATAGTAAAGTATGAGCTTTGCTCCAACGTGCATCTAAAGACAGACATTGATGCAAGGTAACCTTTAAAAGTAGAGACTTGTAGGTCCTGGTGGGCTAGGTCCAGCAAGAAAGTTAACATATATCCTTTGTTATGTAAAACTGGGTTTAGCTTTCTGGCTCAGTACTTGCTCAACTCACTGCAGCCATTTTGTTTTATCGAGATTTTTTCACAACATGTTTTAGGGGGGCCTAAGAGTATATTTTAACTTATGCTTTAGGGTAGTAGGGGTTTGGAGGGGTGGGGTGTGTAGAAGAGGGCATGGAGTGCCTGCCCCCCATTCAAAATGCTGCAAAGAAATGGGTTGAAACAGCCACCGCAGTGAGCTGATCTGAGCTGACCTGATCTGTATGGCTCTGTACCAGCTGCAAAACTTCTTCAAGCAGAAGCCGTATATCACTTTTGTCAGAGAGCTCCTTGCACAAAGTAGAATCTCTAGGACCTCTTCAGGAAGCTCCTGGTCCCTGTACCTCAGCCTTTCAGTAGCCACGCATTTAGGTTGAGCATGCTAAAGCTCAAATGAAGGACCAGGCTTTTGGTCTGAGAGAGCAAGTCCTCTCTCAGGGGAATATGATGAGGAGGGCAGATGACCCTATCCAGATGGTCTGGGTATCCTATTCTCCTGGCCCAATCAGGGGATCATGGTGGTCCCTAACTCCTCAACTTACTGAGCACAAGAGGGATGATGGGAATTGGTGGGAATGCATACAGAAGCAGACATTTCAAGGCCACAAAGAATGCATCCCATAGTGTTCCTTTTACAGTGTTCTGGAGTTCTGAGTTAGAACTCACACTCACTGTTGGAACTGTATGTGAATGGATTCACCTAAGAGGTTCCCCAGAGCTTGAAGACCTCTGTAAGGATGTCCTGGCACAACTCCTACCCAAAGGAGACCGAACCCTGCCTTCTCAGGGCATCCCTCAATATTTTCTTCATCCTTGCCAGATGGGCTGCCAAGTTGGAGACGTTGTTCTGTAATCCCCAAAACCAGAGCCACATAACCTCTCTTACTGAGTTAATGTTTGGCAACCTTGCTGTATGTCAGAAAAAGGACACTCTCCCCCTAGAAAGAAATAAGGCCATAATCGGTAGTCTGATTGCCTGCAACTCCAACATGTTTATACATCACTTCTCTACTCAAGGGCAGCAACCCCACACCCCCTCTCACCCAGGTAATGGAAAACGTGATTTTTCCCCCTCCCCCCGCTTCCACCATGTACAACATTCTGGTGAAGACCCTTGGGGCAGCGGTTAACCCGAAAGACAAGACACAAAACTGGTAATGAATACTACCCATCACAAACTTCAGGTACCTCCTGTGCTTGGCATGTATTGGCATGTGGAACTAAGCATCCTGAAGATCCGGTCCAATGACACCAATCAATCCTGGAACTCCAGGGCTTGGAGGATCTGCTTTAAGGTCACCATATTGAAAGTGTCCTTCCTGAGGAACTTGTTCACGTGGCTAAGGTCCAAGATTGGATGCAATCCTATGTCCTTCTTCAGCACCAGGAAGTAGTGGGAGTACCACTCCAGGCCCTTTTCTGTAGTAGATAGCAGCTCTATAGCAGCAATCACCAAAGGGAGCGAGTCTCCTACTGGAGTCATGTAACTGGTGGCTGAGAAAGTTGAGGAGGACTGTAATACAGTGGGAGTTTTAAGAAGGGAAGGCAATAATCCTGGGCCACCACCTGATCAACCCAAGCATCCGAAGTAACAGATAGCAAATCTTCAGAGCATTGGGCCAGCTAAGAAATCTCTTTTTATGCAGATGTGAACAACAAAAGGGCGGGAGGGTTCTTTGTTAAGACGGATTTCTGAACTCTGACCTGGTGGGCAGAGGTTCAGAAGGCCAGCCTAGTTTCTTGGAATAGGGTAACCTCTGGACAAGCCAGACCAATCGAGGTAGCTATGGTCTGCGGTCAAGATTAGGTCTCAGGAGGGGTGAGGGTGACTGAAGGACCACAATGAGCACACAGAGCAAGGACACTTACAAATTACTCCCAGACAGGTGTATATATAAAAAATATAAACACATTTATTACAAGGGCTTTGTAACTCAACACACAGTAAAATAATCACAGCAATACTATCAAATCAACACAACACTATCAATTCAAGACATATGCAAGACAATTGGGGTCTAAAGGGTTAAAGGTACAAAATATATTCACAACCTAGAAGGGAAGGAAAATAGGCAGTGCAGGTAGTCTTTAGTCCCCTTCGACATCAAACTCACACTTAACTAAGAGGCAGTCCAAGCCCTAAGAAGAGAGGAGCCTTATGCTCAATAGTACATGCAATGCAGGCGCACGCGGTTGTTCCAATGGAAAAAACGTGTTCTCTTCGGCGGTCTCTGGCAGCTCAGGTAGGTGGGTGAAGCGATGAAGAATAGATTCCCACTATTTGATGAGGACCACCACTTGAAGACAGAGGTGATTCCAAGGTTCGGGAATAGTTTGCTAGTTCGCACTAGCAGTGGAGAGGAGAGGGACCCCCAGGGGCCACTCATGTGTAAAAATGGATGGAGACGTTAGGGGCCACTGGTTAGGGATGCTATTACTCACCGACCCCCGGCACACTCTGGACCAAACTTCGCCAGTCGAGTCCACTTCGGTTGCAGGTTCAAATGCAGCAATATGATGGCTCTGCGTCTTTCAGTTCCAAAGATACAGTGATGATTCCCAAATGGGACAGTGGCGATTTCTCCGTTCCTGGTGGATGGATCAGGCCAGTTTCACTGCAGCAGGTTTCAGGGGCAAGAGGGGCACAAATGCAGTGCACCTGCAAAGATCGTTGCTGTGGCTGGGCAACACGGTAACTGTGTTTGCTCCGGTTCTGGCGCACTCGTCTCACTTCATACCTGGGTACGCCAAGTGTATGAAATTCAGTGTGCGGGTGCCGTGGACACAGATATAGCAGTATACCGAGTTTCGAGGGACTCAAAACGGAGGCGGAGACAGAGCAAAGGTCCTACATAAGCTGGTCATCCCACTGGTTGGCACAGGGACACTTCCGAGAAGGCTTACTTGCAGGTTTTGTTGAAGGTGCAGAGAATAGTTGGTCCCGCTCTTCTAATGGGTCGAAGTGTCTTCGCAGACCTTCAAGGACGACCAGATGCGGAGGGGTCCCACGGGACGACAGCGGGCTCAGGGTGTCAAACGTTCCCGCGGTTCAACAGTGGTTCCTTGACTTGGATTCCTATTTTCAGATACTTGGATCCTATCCTTTGTTCAGTGAGAACTCCAGAGATCAACATGGTATGGTTGTTTGGGGCCTCCTCTTATCCAGAGTCTCCTTCGCGCCAAAACAAAGAGGACTCAATGAGAGATCAGCTCTTAAACACACACTCCATACGTGGACCAATCATGAACCATGGTGGTTCCAGGCATTTGACAGTACTCCAGACTCTCTGGCACCCAGGATGTGTATTGGGGACAGACACCCCTGCCCACATCCTGGAGGCACATACACAAGGCATGCAGAAGCCTGCGAAAGCTTTGCGTTTCACAGGAAACTGCATGACCAAATAAGGACTGACCCGGGTCAGCTCGACATGGGGAAGGCAAAGGGGCAAGATGGCCGGTAATCACAGTTTAAATGGCAGGAAAGGGTTAAAATCACATGAAAAGATAAGCGGCCACCATTCCATGACCCATCTGCACATCTCCTAAAAAGTCCTACGAGGGTATCTATGGTCTCTGGAAATGACTAGGAGACCGAAGTGCAATGGTTACATGTTGCAGAAAAGTTGCAACATTGTAAAAGGGCTAAGGGAAACCAAGTCTCCCAATACTGACTGTCTTAAGGGAATGTCAGTTTCCCCATAAAAAGTGAGGGAAAGCCCAGAGGAGTGCAGCTGAAGGCTGTGCTTCTCTGGCAAAGTCAGACCATAGTGTTTTAAACAGCAGCAAAAAGTTTGGGGGTGTACAACTGGAGGGAAAATTACGTCTAAAATTAAATCTTTCCTAACCTGAACCCAAGCATCCGAAGTAACAGAGAGCAAATCTTCAGGGCATTGGGCCATCTAAGAAATCTCTTTTTATGAAGATGTCCACAACAAAAGGCAGAGAGGGTTCTTTACAATATTTTAGAATTAATCAAAAGAAAAACATAGGGATCTAGATTAAATTGTTTAAAACACTGAAGATGTAATACTGTATCGTCAAAAGTACATAAAATTCAAGGGGGAAAATGCACAATTGGATAAAAGTAAATTCATAAATGAAATTCAAGAGTATAGAATAACTAAGACAATTGTATAACGTAATACAGAGGGAAATGACTGAAACCATTCCAAAAAGGAGTGGTACTGGGTTACACACTTAAGTTAATGGGCGGGACAAAAACATCAGTGTAAAATTAACGCTGGCCCTGCGACCCGAACACCTAGGACTGCATTGTCATGTCAGTCCTGAACATTGGAATGTGCATCAATGAGGTTTGCTAGCAGTTTAAACATGGAAGAAATGGCAACTCAATTTGCCTCCATCTCTGAAGATTAATGAACAAGCAAAATTGCTGAAAGGTCTAAGAGACCAAATCTTTGTTCTGCCTACTCAAGTTTTCGACTATTGTCGTCCACATTTATGTGCAGGCCAAGCCTTCATCAGGGCGAAGAAGAATCTTTAAACGGGTGGAAATAGTTGAATGCATGGTCCGAGAGGACGTATAGGATTAATCGCCAAAATTAGTTGCAGGTAATGCTGTCATCGGTCCCCTGGCAGCCTGACTTATCTCACAATGCCTTTTCTTGAAACCCAGCGAATGCAGGATTATTTTCATTTGAATATTTCCCTCTTGCTGCACTTGTAACTTGCCTCAGTGTTGTAGTTGCTGCCATTCTTTTTATTTTCAATCCACTTTATGCAGATAGATGGAGGGGACAATGGTCTTGGCTACTTGTGCTTCCTTACCACCTCCTCAACAACCTCATTTAGCATGACTTCTTTGCCCTTGCCTCGGGTAAGATGACCTCTTCCTCTTTGTTTGAATGAACTGAAATAGCAAAAAGGCCCACATCTCCAAGTTGCAGCTGTCTTAATGCTGCTAATGCTGCTACCAGAGACTTATCAGCCACTTTAGATGCCTGAATTTCTCTAGGGTGTTAATGCTTTATTTTTTTTATTTTTTTATTTTTTATTGAAACTTCAGCGCAGCAAACCTGTTAGCAAGCCAACAAGTCGCCAAGCTTTTGTTACAACACATCGTCATATATGTCTTGTTATCCATTACAATAAAAAAAAACAATCAGCAATCCAGCATATAAAATTGTATCATGTCGTGTTAATAACAATTTAAGAGTTCCATACAACATCATTTTTCAGTTAAATTACGAGAGTTCAAGAAGTTCACGATTGCGCAGGTCAATTTAATGTTATGTCCGGCAACCGCATAAGACCACCAATTTTGATTGTCTGATTCAACAGGGGTAACGTCTCCTAAGTGACTCAGTCGACATGGAGTTAGCGCAGGGCATCCGGTAATTAGATGTTCGATAGATTTGATTCGAAGGTTGCAGAATCTGCAAAGATTGCCGTTTGCTTCATTAATATGTCGTAGAAATTGCATTTCCCTGGTGTTTAGTGCATTCAAACGCAGCCTCAAAAATTGGTCACGATGATGTCGCGAGGGGCAAGTTACCAAGTAGCGACAATAAGCATTGAGTTTGTGTTCGCCTATTCCTGATCTCAAGAATGTAGGCTTCGTTTTCAGCAGATCGTAATTTTGGATCCAACACCATCAGTCAAATTTCTTTTTTACGCACTGAGGTTGGCTGAGCAAGTCAGCTATGTTCAAATCAGCATTGTTTAGAGTGGCTTCCAGTAATTGCTGCCAGTTTCCAAGAAGGCCCAGTCGTCCACAGCCTGGACGATTTTCAAAAAGTTGGTATGACGGAGGCAGTGGGTGCAGCTTCATCTTTCGTAGCACCATTATTGATTTCCACATGATGCAGCTATGTATTGAATTTATTGATAATTCATATTGAAGAGACACCATTGAAATGTACGAGGTTAGATGCAATAGCCGACGGTAAAATATGTCAATGCTTTTGGCAAACATAAATGATTCCCATCAAAGGGCATGCAAAGCAATTTTGCCTAGCCATCTGAGGTGAACCTTGATGTCTTCGGCCAAGAAAATTTTCTGGACACTGAGCCTGGTGCCCATTGATCTGGCCACACAGCATCCAGTCCCGCTTGGATACTCTGGCATGTTACCTACTTTCCATCTGCAACCACATCATTAAATCTGTCTTTACTCTCCATTTTGGGTAGATTGGAAGCCACCTCAGATACTACTGCCCATAAAATAAGCAAATATTTTGCTAGGGCAAAGGATGCATTAATGGCCTTAGCCAGAGGTGAAAACATTCTTGGCCATGGCATCACATTTCTTCGTGTCTCAATCCTGAGGAAGAGTTTGGATGGTTGTTGACTTCACACCAGCTATGGCTGCCTGAACAATACTTTCGGTAGTCGGGTGCTTGCATAGAAATTCTGTTTCTGAGTTTGCTGGTTTATATTTCTTTACCAGGTCTTTATTCCCTGCTGGCAAAGTGCACAGCCTATGTCAGACCTCTAGAACATGGTCTTTCAAGATGCATTCAATGCAAGAACTGGCTCTTTCAGGTAGCCCTTGTCCATTATGTCCATAAATCATATTCGTTAACATGTCTTGATATGTACGCGGACCAGTGGAGGAGGCAAGATTTGGTATCAGATGTGGGGGCAGAGTTGGTGGCAGGCTCCTTGTGGGATATGGGTCAATGCAATTTCACTACTTTGTGAAAATGTGGATCTGTACCCATAACCGTGCATCCTCAGCAGTGGTCATGATATCTGTACATTATGTCAGATTGCTATAGTAGAACAAGTTACTTATCCCTGGTAACGTTCTTTCGACTGGATGTTCCTCCCACATATTCTTATCTTATGATATTGCCAATATCCAGTTTTACTGCTTTGGCGAAAATAAAATTCATCAGGGGGAGCTGTTCGTCGATGCCTGTCGACTCGATGTCCATCAGAGGCCTCCGTCTCGATGTTGACGTCACCAAAGGTACATGTAGGACATGCAGCACCTGTTGGCTTCAGTTCTGTTTTACGAGTGAAGGATTTATCTTATACCTGCCGGTTACTCCCCCTGATAGAGCGCAGACTACAATAGCAAGGGAAAGTCTATTGCGGGGTAGGTAGGGAGGGGCTATAAGGAATAAGTGGAAGGAACATCCAGTCGAAAAAACGTTAGCATGGGTAAGTAACTTGTTCTTCGAATGGATTGTGTCCCCACATATTCCTAATCGTTTGATACACTCCCAAAGCAGTTTGTAGTTTTACTGGAGGAGGGAGTCAGAATTTGATATGACAATTTAATAGTTTTCATGGGTGTGTGTGCACGGAATGCAACACTGCTTTACCAAACACAGTTTCCTGACCTGTGGAAGAGTCTAAACTATAATGTTTGGTGAAGGTGTGTACAGACGACCATGTGGCACCCGCACAGATTTCCTTTATTGGCACTCCCCTCAGTAAAGCAGAGGAAGTTGCCATGCCTCTGCTTGAATGAGCCGGTAGTCCTTCTGGAGGATCTTTTCCCACCAGTCTGTAGCATTCTGATATTGCCAATATAATCCATCTGGATAATATCTGTGTGGTGATGGCCATACCCAATTTGTGGCCCGAATAGCCCACAAATAATTGGTCATGTTGTCTTAATTTGCCATTCTAGTGATATAAAGGCTGAGTGCATGCTTAGGGTCAAGCCTGTGAAGTCTCTCCTTTTCTTTCCCAAGGTGAGGAGGAGGGTAAAATGATTGTAAAGTTATCTTTTGTGTGCGATGAAACTCAGAGACAATTTTGGGTAGAAAGGTGGGTTTTACATTAAGCACCACCTTATCCTTATAAAAACAGTGTAAGGAGGCTTGTAGGAAAAAGCGTGAAGTTCACTCACCCTTTGGGCAGATGTAATAGCTACTAAAAAGATTGTTCTTAGGGTTAGTAGCCTCAAAGGACAGGAGTGTAAAGGCTCGAAAGGAGCACACATCATAAACTTCAACAGCAATTTGAGATCCCAAACTGGGACTTGTAAATGGTATTGGAAGGAAAACATTTGTCAGTCCCTTTAACAATTGGAATATTAGAAGTATCTTAAAGTAAGAAACATCTTCTGAAGTGCGCTTAAATATAGAAAGAGCTGCCAGATATCCTTTAATGGTACCAATCTGGAGCCCCAGATTAGCTAGGTGTAACAAAAAGGATAACACCATTGGTGTATTACATGTAAATGGATCAAAATTCTTATCTCTACGCCAGCTGCAGAATTTATTCCAACGGAAGCAGTATAAAGATTTAGTTGCTGGCCTTCTGGCCGAAAGCAAAATCTTCATTACCTCGTCTGGGAGATCCCAATCCTTGTATCTCAGCCTCTCAGAAGCCATGCGTGAAGGTTGAGTATCTTGACCTCTGGATGGAGAATGTGACCTTCCTCTTGCGAGAGACGGTCCTCTCTTTGTGAAAGACATATCGGAGGGCAAATGGACATGTCCAGAATGTCTGGGTACCACGTCCTCCTGGCCCAATCCGAAGCAACTAGGATCATGGATTTCCTAAACTTTCTCAATCTCCTGATTACGTTAGCAATGACGGGGACTTTAGGAAATGCGTACAGGAGTGGAAATTCCCAGTCTACCATGAACGCGTCTCCTAGAGCTCCTCTTAGGGGAAATTCCCTGGAGCATAAAAGTCCGCACTTTCGGTTGTCATTGGTTGTGAACAGATCCACTTGAGGGGTTCCCTAAAGGGTGAAGATCTCTAGAAGGACTTCATGAGCTAGTTCCCACTCGGGGGAGACTGTCCTCTGCCTGCTCAGAGCGTCCGCCGCTGGATTCTCCAACCCTGCTAGGTGAACTGCCAATAGGGAGATTCCTTCTTGTATCGCCCAGAACCAGAGCTGCATTGCTTCTCTGCACAGTGGTACTGACCCTACACCTCCTCTTTTGTCGAGGTAGTACATGGCCACTGTGTTGTCCGTCATTATTAGGGCATTCTTTCCCATACAGATGGCAGAAAGGCCTTCAGCGGTATTCTGATTGCCCTCAGCTCCAAAAGGTTGATATGTAGTTTGGACTCCAATGGAGACCAATGACCGCTGATTGTCAGATCGTTGGCATGGGTTCCCCACCCCATGAGTGAGGTGTCCATCACTACTGTTATCTCTGGCCAAGATGTTTTCCCGACATGCCCACCAGTGAGACTCTGCTCAGAAATTGTAGGAGGTCTGACATCCTTCCTGAGAATTGGGACCCCTGCGTCCTGAGAGCCCATTAGAGAGATCTCTTTCTCAAGCTAGCCTCTGGCACCAGAAAAATGCATGATGTCATGAGGCCGAGCAACCTTAGAAAATCGAAGGCTGGTGGATGCCAGGCATTTTGGAATTTGGTCACCATCTGCAGAATGTCTTGAGCCCTAACCACTGGTGGCGAGGCTTTTCCCAGGGAGGCATCCAGGACTGCCATCATGAATTGGAGTCTTTGTGACTGTATCATGTGGGACTTCTTGAAGTTGAGGGAGAAGCCCAGCCTGTGAAGGGAGAGACAGGTATACCTAAGATGTTCCAGGGCCTGTTGCAGGGAACTGCCCCTGATCAGCCGTCGTCCAGGTAGGGGTAAACATGAATTTACCCTTTCCTGAGACTTGCTGCCACAACCGCCATCAATTTGGTGAAAACCCTCGGGGTGGAGGTCACCCGAATGGCGGAACCCGAAACTGACAATGATAACCGCCAACGGCAAACCTTAGGTACTGCCTGTGCTTGTGATGGATCGGCACATGAAAGTAAGCATCCTGAAGTTCCAATGATACCATCCAAACCTGAATCTGGAGAGCCTAAAGGATATGAGAAAGGGTTACCATCTTGAACTTGTCCTTCCTGAAGAACTTGCTCAAGTCTCTTAAGTCCAAGATGGGTCTCAATCCTCCATCTTTCTTGGGGATTAGAAAGTAAACCCTTATTTCTCTCCGCTACAGATACTGGTTCTATAGCACCTTTCTCTAGCAGGGGTAGCATCTCCTCCATAAGGAGCGGGTCTGGAACTTTGTAAGAGTTGTTCCCCGGTGGATGACTTTGAGGCTTATTTAGAAAGGGATGGCAGTAATCTTGGGCAACTGTTTCCAATGCCCATGCATCTGAAGTAATAGACTGCCATTCTGTCGAATGCGGTGACAGTCTGCCTCCAATTGCAGTCTTGTGAACTAAGTCCTCGGAGAAGTTTTGGTGCAGCTGATGCAGTGGCTGATGGTAAGGTAGCCTCTGCTGCTGTGGTCTTAGTACTTCTTCCCCGTCTGCCACAGGTGAATCTTCTTTGGCCGCTTTGAGCTGGCTGTCCTCTGCATCTTTCAAATGCGCAGTAGTGATGAAAGGACCTACCCCTGTAGGGTGTACCCGTGGGGCGTTTTGGAGGTTGTCTGATTGCAGCACCGAGTGATATGGCTGCTGCCTAAGAAGTTTGCAAACTGAGATGAAAGGCTCCAAACTCTCATCAGCCTTGCTTCCGAATAAATGAGTGCCGTCAAAGGGTGTTAGGCAGAATCATATGCAGTACCCTTTGGGAACACTACACGCAATTAAGACTACAAGTGTCAGTACGATTTCACCTTTGGTACAAGCCCGTACTACACAGTAATGTGGTAGCAGTGGCTGAGCAGCCTGACTTATCTCAAGAGTAAAGTGAGCAGTACAAAAGTTTACACAAAGGACTAGCAATCACAGTGATTTAAACAAACACTTAGTCGAGGCTTCTTGGTAAAAGAATATACATTTATTTACACAGTCGGTTGAAAAACATTCCACTAGCAAGAGCAGCTCAATATCACAATCCAATATATTACAATACACAACCAATCAGTTTCTGAACAAGTTCAGCTCCGCCGAAGTGGGAGCAAAATGGCACTTCAGTTACTTTAAAAAGGGGTAAAAAGACAAGGTTAAGAAGAATCAAAGCACAAATACATTCAGAGGTAGGGCAAATAGTTTCAGTTCACTACAACCAGCAATTCAATTCAATAGGCCTGGGCCAAAGTCAATGGTTCAGAGTCTTGTATAGGATATGATATGATATGGCATTTGTAACGCGCCTATACACAAGTGTTTCAAGCATAGCACAGTTCTGGTAGTAAACGGTTAAATCTTTGCCACAGTTTTTAGAAGTAGTTGGTCAGACGAAAAGTTAGATGTTGGTTTAGGGAAAGACAAGCCTTCCAAGTCAGGAAAGTTTCACAAACTTTCACTGCGGCCGAACAGAGTTCTGCACCGCACTTGCACAGTACCTTTTAAATGAAGAAGAGTTGTAGCTGAGGCAGTTGTTCCTGGCAGTTCCAACAGATCTCGCTGTTCCTGAGCTTCAGTTGTGGGGACAAGAAGGAGGACGTTGGGAGGTTCCTGCACTGTCCAGGGAAGAGGCCACAAGCTTGGTAACACATAGGTTTAAGGTGTGAGTGCCTTAAAGTCCACAAACTGGTATCCTTCCCACTGGCTATCCGGTTTTCAACAGAACTCTGAGGAAAATTCAACCAGTATAGGGACGGTGTCCAGGTGACTTGCGAGTTGGTTGCTCCCACCAAACACAAAGGAAGAAGTTAACCTTGAAGGGCTTCTCTGGCGATAGAGTTACAGGCGATTCGGACCTGCAGCAGGGCTTCACCGGTGGACCAGGAGTTGCAGCAGTCATCTTCCTTCAGCTCAGCTCGTCTTCGGTTCTTTCGTTCCAGTGGTCGACTCTGCTTTCCAAGTCCCAGAGACCTGCTTTTAAACAGTTTTTCCCCATTCATTCCAGCCCGGCTGTCACTCACACAGCAGGGTGGCTGTCCTTGCCGGACAGCCAACCGGCCAATCACGCCAGAACAGGGGTGTTGCTAGGTCTGGAAAAGACCCGGGACTACTCTGATGTCGGAACTGTTGAGACTGGGGGCTAGCTAGCCTTTTGGCTGTAGCTCCTGAGATTCTATCCGGGGCTACAACCAAAAGACCAGGGGCTATAGCCCCCTTAGCCCCCCCTAGCAACGCCTCGGCGCCAGAATGCTTTCAGGTCTCCTAGGAGACTAAGCACAGGGAGTTTCGGGCACCTCCCTCACATCCTGTCCACCCAAGAAATTCAGGCGCCAGAGGCGGGCTTCAACACTGAAGCCCACCAAAGGCCAACGAACAAAGGGACCAAACCTGGTTTGGCATGCAGAGTTAAACACAAGAAGGACCTTTCCTAAAAGAAACAGTGAAAAAAGTCAACTGCGGTGGGGAAAAATCATGGTAGTTTGTTAAAAACCACTGTCAGTAGCCATTTCAAGTAGAAAAGGGTATACTTTGACTGTTACATGAGTGTTTAGACTCAGCGGATGCTAGGCAACCCCTGCAGCATTACAACTTTACATGCTCTGTGAGACAGTAGTCAGTCCCAGCGAAGGTATTTAAACCTTGGGAAGTCTGAAAGAAATCCCTGTGCCACTGCACTGAAGGTGCTGTGTGACACACAAGAAAAAGATGATGCCTATGGAGTTGTTTTAAAACTCCATATCCAAAGAAGACAAAAGTAAAACACACATCAAAATACATGAAAGAGTGGGAAAAAGGCCCACACTATTTCCAGGTAAAAATGAAAATCCTAGAAATCCAGCAAAGTTGCTGGTGCTCTCAAAAGGTAAGGGAAATTAGCACATTCTTGAGAATTCTTTTTCAGGCGCCTCCCAGTTGTTAGCCACGCGCTTTTGCAAGGCTGCATGGAATGGCACAATTGGGTCTTCTTGGAGTCCCCTGTCCAAAATGTTGGTTAAGTCGTCCTGCTCAAAGACTGGAGTCGGTCTAGAGAAACCCATATATTCCATTACTCTTGATATCAATTGTCTATAAGTAACCTCTGTATGATCACCAGGGTCTGCTCTGCCGAACTCTACCTCTGCTGAGATATCTAAACCACTTGGATCTTGCAGGTATTGTTGTCAATTCTTTATTCTGGAAAGGCCTGGATTCATCTGAAGATTCCACTGCATCCTCATAAATAGAGGAGAGTGATTTGAAATATTCAGCCCTTGGCAAAGAGTTATATGTTTTCTCCATTTTAGTCGATGTAGTCATAATATTTGTGGTCAAAGGAGCCGAAATCGTTGAGACTGTCGATTTCAACGGCTTCAGTGGCTGCGTTGACGGCTTCGACACCTGTGGCGTCGAGGAGCTCAACGCTCGAAGCGTAGATGGCTTCTCATAATTTTGCGGTGCCGGCATCGATGACCCGCTTTTCGACCCTGATGGTGTCGATATCGTGTCTTTTGGCATCAATGACGTCGACTATTCAGTCCTCGAAGGGACATTTCCTCGAGCCAAGGGATCCTCCGATCGCTCTCGAGGAGCTTTGCCCACCAGGTCTGAAGACGCACTGCTTTTATGCTTATGAGGTCTTTCGACTAGAGCATGGCATTTGGATGTAGTCGAGGGGGACAAGCCTGCATTCTCGAACACCTTCAACATCTTAAGTTTAAACTCTTCCCACTGGGCTGGTGAGGCAGATTTAGTGGGGCATACGACCTGTTCCATGGAGGAACTGGAAGACAAGGAAGATGGAGTTCTATGGTGCCATTTCTTTCCATGTCTAGACGATGCAGAGTGGTGGGAACCACTATGCGATCAGAATCGTTTATTCTTCTTACGGCGAGGAGAAACAGCTCTTGACTCGTGCAAAGTTTTTTTTTGTTGACAGAGTCGGAGGGGATTTATGGATCCTACCTGATGGATCCTACCTGACACAAGCTTCCCACTGCGCCCTCTCAGGGCTTTGACGTCATGGACAGGCAGTCCTTACACTCCGATGACAGAAGAGCGGATCCCAGACACCATAAGCATATTCTATGAGGGTCCGTAATGGACATCTTCGAACCGCAGTCACAGCATTTCTTGAAACCCGACTTGGGAGTGGAAGACGCCGATGACGAAGCCATTCTCTTGAATTTTACTCGAAAATGTTCAACCGATTTTCTTCACAAGGACCAAAGCATACCGTATCCAAAGCGTAACCGCGAAAAATTGAACTGAAGCCAATGGGTGCTGCGCGTGATAAATATACCTTTGGTAACGCGACATCAAGACATAGGCCTCCGAGGGACATTGAATCGACAGGCATCGATGCACAGCGACCCCCTGCTGAAATTTCTTTTTTCCGGAAGCAGCCAAGCTGGATATTGGAAATATCAAAAGTTAAGGAATACATGGGAGGACACAATCCATTAGAATGATATTTATTGTGGAATGAAAAAGTAAAACAATATGTTTCTTTTATTTTGCTTTTCTTCTGCACTGCAAACTGGTACGCGATATATTGAATAGCATATTGAGTTTTGTCTGATACATCTACGTCCTTCGTAAAAATTCAACTGCACTCCAAGGAAAATGTCTTCAAATATTTTTGTCTATGTTACAAATTAAAATGTTGTTATGAAAAAAGAAAAGGATGAAAAGGATCACTCTGACAGACACTTATCCATTTACAATGTCCAACTCATGCACAATTACTTTTCATTCGCTTTCTCTTGGGGAGAATTTTGCACACTTTCATGGTATGGGCTGTGGAACCATCTAACCTAATGGTGGAACAGTAGGTCACTCTCTGAGGCAGCTTTAGCAAAGCAAGTGTGTGAAGACAGTTCAGCAGGATTTTCTGAATTTACCTATTCTCCTTCTTTACACAGAGTGTTTTAACTTCATTTCTGGACCCGGAACCTGGACAGGGTTATCCATAATCCTTTAGAACCCTAACCAACACGTGCAGCGCGCAGTGTGTGTGCCATTGTGTGAAGACTGTTCAGCAGTTGGGAGGATGCGGGAAAGCAGAGTGGCGGAGTGGCAAACATAGAGCTCGCTGAGCTCTGTAAGTTACTTTGGGTGTCCTAATGTGAATTGGGCTCTGACAATCAGATAGAATTGTACTGGCCAGCTGTATTTGATTTATTAGGTCATATAACAGTTGCCTTTGCAGTGTGTGCTTGTGAGGTCCAGTGCATATTTTCCCAGTACATTACTTGCCACTGTGATTATGACAAGTAAATCAAGCTACTCCCTTAGAAGTCATTCAGCTCACAGCAAATAAAGAAGTGCAGGGAGATTTGGATTTGCCAACAGGATAAACATGTGAAGAGTTGGCCCCTGTGCATAATATGGTACCTGGGGGAGCTTGCACTGGCCGGAGAGTCAGTGGGAGATCTGTCATTGGGTTGCATACAGGACAATGGTCATACAGAAAACGAGATGATGAGCGATGTACATGCTAATTTGGGAGCTCCATGGGCTAATTCAAACTTAATTGCATTTAGTGGGTAGTGGTGCCCGACATTTTTCATAGGGGTGGCCTGATGAGGTCACTGGAAATATTGGGGTGGCACACCAAAAAAACACATAACTGAATGAAAGGATGGGGGAGCCATAATTTTTATAAGGGTGCCCGTGGCCCCCCTTGGCCACATTTGGTGGCGCCTCTGTTAGTGGGGAAGAAAGTAACGGAAAAATATAAACATCTGGACCCGCCCCAAATGACTCACATTGATGGGCAAAAGATCACAGATTTCTTTCCAAGGTCAGGAGCCAGCACTGAAGCGAGGCCTTTGGCACTGAGGCGGGCCTCCATGCTGAATGTGAATGGAATGCATATTAATGATCAATGTCTGTTGGAGATGGCGGAGGAGATGCATGGGATGGCTCCTTCTGTAGATAACGATGGTCAGCAGCATATGGATGGACTCCTCGAAAGCTCCTTCTCATTTATTCCAGCGGTTTCGCGCTCCGGCACCCCCACTGTGCTGACTGAATTGTTATCAACTAGTAATATGCCAGTGGGCTCATCTGTTAATGAAAGAGCAAGTGTCTCCTTGCATCATAACTTGAGGACCGCTGACGAGAGAATCAAACTGACTTCCCCTTCCATCTCAGTGTTAAACTCAGTCCTGAGTGGCTTTGTTTAATTATACGATAGTATTAGAGACGAGGTGCGCACACACACTTTGATGCTGAGGGAAATATAATAACTTGAAGGACTGTGTGAGCGAGACACACTTACGTGGAGAGGCCCTTCAACGGGGCCCCAAACCTACGGAAAGATGTGAAAGAAGGGGTTTGAATCTCATGCCTCGTGTAACTGGAGGAGATGGAATATTACATAAGGAGTCTCAATGTGATTTATTAGTAAACTGTGAGCTCAGTAGTGAGTCTACCAATTCTACCCAATTTGATGGTCGGGCAGGCCCAATTAGTGAAAGTAGGCATCTAAATATTCATTCTTGTGTACCATCTTTGGGACATTTTTGAATGTTCAGGTCCGAACCGAAAGTGCAGAAAGATCGGGAAGGGTTAATAATGTTTCAGACGTGATAAGGGATAACTGTCAAAATTGCATCTGTGGAACTGTAAAAGTTACATCTAATGTCATTTCTGCTGCTGCAAATTGTTGTAACTTACCAGCATGTGTTACTTGTGGAATGGAGAGTGGGGGTTATGAAAAGAAACATCTGAGGAATGTGCAATCTAATCAGCGGTTATGCGGGAGAGGGCTGAAAGGTGGATTGGGAATTGAAAGGGTTTTACAGGAAGCCTCTGTAATTGGGTTGGTGGTGTAGATTGAACATAAACGATCATTATTTCCCTTGCCTTATCTTAGAATATATTTTGCATCCTAGAAACAATGTTGGGCTGACATTGAATCGCTCAAATATTTTGCCACTCTTCAATAAAAATTCCAAGATTGAGGTTAATTACCGCTAAAGTTATAGACTTGGTGGATTTTTTTGATGATAAAAGGAATTACATTATTGTGATTAAGGTGCCATCTAGAGTGGTATAGACTATGCTGTTGGAGGAAGTTGAGTCACTCCTTGTTTTGAGTTTTGATCTTCGGCTCAGCTCTATGAAACCAGGGATGATGGGTCATATTGAAAGCCCTCCAAGAGTGAATTTATCAGATAAGAAGGGGGATTCAATTATGATCAACAATCTGAAAATTACTCAACCAATTGGGAAAGAAACAAGAAAGTTATGTTTAAATAATACGCAATTAGAAGTCCCTAGAGTGCACAAGGATTGGTCTTTCCTCCCTGTCCTATTATCTAAGACCAACGAGAGAACATGCACTAGTAGATGCAGATTTTGACCAGTAACCTTTCCCCATGAGTTTTGATTTGTCTATGCTTTCCTGAAATATTAGAGGATTTGGTAAACTTATGATAGACGCTAATATTCTGCAGTTACTTATAACGCACCCTAAGGTTATTTTACAGGAAACATGTGCCTTGGATTCTCTGGCTTGGAATGGTAACCATGCTTTTGTGCAGCCTGCGATTTGTTTGGAGGGTTGTCGCTCATCGGACTGGGCTACTTACAGCAATTGAAGCAGGATGGGAATAACAAGGGAATACGTTTTCAGGGAATTTAGAGCTATTTTGCCATTGGAAATCCAAATTCGTGAGCCAACCAACTATAAACATATTCTTATCATCAATGTATACTTGTATCCTACCCATTCTCTATTAAGGGATTTTATGGAGATCATTAGTGGAATATTGGAGGACTATAAGAGTTGGATACCTGATGAGGAAATTGCTATTGTTGGTGACTGGAATTCACTTTGTTTAGACTTTGAATTATGTTTCCCCAATGTTATCAAGTGGGATTCCCAGTGCAATATAAAACAAAGAGATCATGACCGCCCGTGGCATCAGTTATGTGCAGAGTGGGGGCTCCATATTGTAAACAGGCAGGTGGAGGGTGACATCCCGAGTAGGCCTATGTGGTATAGGGATGACTTTCTTTCTTGGATCGATTACATTGCATTATCAGATAATTGTTTCTGTTTATGTAATAGATTTGAAATTAAGCAGGATGAACTTAGCGATCATTCAATGCTAATAACGAATTTTACACTTGCTCTGAAGTCAGCCTTGCAAACTGTCTGTACACAAACATTTCACGATGTGAGTAGAGAAGGAGAGAGAGTAGTCAAAGATGAGACCAAGGTTTTTTGCCTCCCAAGAGGGTAAGGGGAAGGGACGAATAGAGGCCAGCCAGAGGGTATGAGGGAAGGAGGGAGCTGGGTTCCCAATGAAAAGGATCTCAATCTTACTGGCATTAAACCAGAGATCATTGGCTGCACACAATGCCTGAATCGATAGCAGTCAGAGAGTCAGGGATGAGAGAGGAGGCAGTAGAGGGAAGCTTGAAGGAGAGCTGCGTGTTGTCTGCATAACACTGGAAGTGAGGAGAGAAGTAGGAGATCAGGTGGGCCAGAGGGGCAAGTTAGAGATTGAAGAGTTACGGCATGAGGATAGAGCCTTGAGGAATGCTGCAGGAGGAGAGTGTGATAGGGGAGCGAAAAGGGCATTTTGAACTTGGGAAGATCGGTTGGAAAGCAATGAGGTCAACCAGCCCAGTACCAGGCCCATGATGCCAAGGATGTCACGGAGGCGATTTGTCATGGTGGCACGTTTGACCGTGTCAAAGGCAGAGGAAAGATCCAGAAGGATAAGAACGAATGGAGAGTTGGAATCGAGATTTGAGAGCAAGTCTTCACAGGTGTTCAGTGGAGCAGTTTCTGTGCCTCTAGCTGCACTGAAGCCAGACTGGTGGTTGTGGAGACAACCAACAGATTCAGTGTGTTGGATCAGTTGTGAGATGACCGGCTTCTCCAGGAGTTTGCCCAGGAAAGGGGTAATGGAGATAGGGTGGTAGTTAGCCAGGCAGGAGGGGTCGACATAGAGATTTTTGAGGAGATGATACAAAAGGGAGTGCTTGAGCGGTAGCGGGAAAGAGCCAGTGGCAAAGGCGTGAGGGAGGCAATGTTGTCCTTGATAGTTCTGGAGGAGCAGGGGAGCACCTGCTTGGAGGAGACTTTCATGGAGAGGACTTTTCTAGAGACCTCATCCGGTGCTATGGGCGAGAAAGAGGAGAGTATAGTATGAGGGATGGGAAGAAGGCGGCCAAGGGGGGCCTGTTAGCTGAGGAGGGAGGGGAAGTAGAGGAGAGTGAGGGCACAATGTCCTGAGTTTTGGTTAAGAAGTGGGAGGCCAGTGAAGTATAGAGGGTCAGGGATGGCAGAAGTGGAGACTGCAGTAGGATTGGCGAGTTCCTTGCAGATTTTAAACAGTTTGCCTGTGTTGTTAGTGGCCACAGAGATGTGGGCTTGGACATGAGCCATCTTCTTCGAGTCGATGTAGAGTCTGTATTGCCTTTGGAGCAAGCAGCAGGCCAGTCTGTCAGAGGATGTGCCTGATGCCCGCCCCTTCCGCTGCGCAACTCTGCACTTGCATTTCAGAGACACTAGATCAGAGTCATACCAGGGGATGCGCTTAGAGGCATGCTTCATGCGATCCTCATGACAGGGGTAAGGATGTCCAGGGTTTTGGTGATAGAGATGTGAAGATTAGCAAGGGCAGAGTCAGTGTGGGAGTCCATGGCAGGAGTGGGAGGGGGAATGAAAGTGGCGGCAAAAGCAGCAACTGACGCTCGCTTCATCGGTCACATGACGGATAAGTAGACTGGCAGCGCAGGCAGAGGCTTAGCTGGTGGACCTAAGAGATCCAGGTGAGAGGACAGGAGAGCATGGTCAAACCAGGAGAAGGGTGTAGAGAGAGGGTTGGAGTTGGGATGTCTGCTGAGATGAGAGCATCCAAGGTTTTTCCGTCTGAGTGCATCAGACCGGAGGGATGAATGGAGAGGGAAAGAAAGTCACAGAGGCTGCAGAAGAGTCCAGTGGCTGAATCCAGAGAGTCAAGGTGAATATTGAAGTCTCTGAGGAGGAGAAGCTTAGAGGTGGAGGCAAGAAGAGAAGAGGTGAGGTCAGACCACTCAGAGAGGAAGAGGGAGACCAGACCCGTGGTCCAGTAGATGGTGGCGAGAGTCAACAAGAGGGTTGGAGGGACACCAAGCATGCAGAAGAGGCTTTTGAAGGAAGAGTAGATCTGAGTGGGAATAATAGCAGTGACCAATTCAGGGACGATCAAGGCCACTCTACCTCCATACTGGTTAGGCCTGGGTTTAGAGAGGATCTTGTAGCCCTCAGGTAGGAGTGTGTCAAAGGCAGTGACAGAGCTGGCAGAGAACCACATTTCAGTAAGAGCCAAAACATCAAAGTCAAAGGGCCTCATTACATGGTAGGCAGTAGCCATGGTGCTATGAGCGCCAGGGCTACCCCCTTACCGCCTTCCAGGTCCGGGTTCCCGGAATAGGGATTTACCGGTCTATTCTGACCTTTGCGGAACCGGTAAGTCCCCATTCCGGGAACCATTCCCCATTCCCATTTGAACCCCCATAGGGCTCAATGGGAATGGGGATGGAGCTAATAACGGTACCGCAAATTGCGGTACCGTTATTAGCTCTGGGGTTCCTTAGCGGGTCCCGTCCTTAACGCCTGGAAAAACCAGGCGTTAAGGAAGGGACCCGCTAAGGGACCTCGTAGTAGGACGCTAAGGGATTACCGGCACCGGTGACCTTACTGGTGCCGGTAATCCCTTAGCGCCTACCGTGTAATGAGGCCCAAAGTCTTGAAGAAGGTGAACAATATCATAGGAGTGTTTAACAGCAGAGCGAGAGGTGAGGGTAGCTAGGTGCATCTGGTTGCCACCTTTGAAGGTCTTCCGATGTACACTCATGTGTACATACAAAGTACATACAAAGTATGTGGTACACCCGTAAGTGGTGGGGAGGGGGCAAGAGGGGTGGTAGACGAAGGAGTGGTAGGATAAGGGAGGAAGTTGATGAGAGATGGAAGACGCCTATCAAGAAGGAGAAGGTTGGGCTGAGAGCCATCGGCCATGACATTGCAGACATTAATGATGCACCTAGAGGAAGAGAAGCATGCCAAGAGTACTTCCAATCTGGTGCCACTATTAATGGGCAACAAAGAGAAAGGGGAGAGGAGAGAGACCATGTGGGGAGTCCAAAGTTCTGGAGAGGGAGCGACAAAGAGGATGTCAGTGACAGTCTGCCTGTAAGAAGTGTTGACGTAGGTGTCACCGATGGGTTGGTGACCAGGAGATATTTCTTGAATTCTTTTCTTCCAGGCTTCGAAAGAGAGGTAGGATAGGTGATAGAGTAGCCATTAGAGTAAATAGGGGAAATGGAGAGCACCATAGAGGGAGAGGGCAGAGAGATGGAAGGGGGAGAGAGGGAGAAGGAGAACTGCACAAAGCACAATGAACTCATCAGGCGGCTTAGCAGCAAGACTGGTGCAGACGAATCAGGTGCATGTTGTCATACAGGTCGCCGAGTGGGTTATTGCACTGCTCCAGCAGCAGAGGAGCAAAGCGACAGCTGAAAGAACAGGTGGCTAAGCAGCACGACAGGAGCAGACAAGTCAGGAGCATGAGAGGGAAGTCCAACCCAGTATAGAGAGTCCAGCGGGAGAGGGCGAGCTCGGCGGGGAGACTTGACCATTTCCAGATGATACGGATGGCCAGTCGGGCCATGGAGTGAAAAGTCCCACATGCAAAACAGGCATATTTAGCAGCAAGACAGAAGCACAGAGATAGAGGATGCACAGATGCCAGGTGAGCACAGTGCAGTACAGGGGTCACCCGGTTTGTAGCTTCAGGCTGGATGTCTCGTGTAGGTGGGTCTTATCAGTGGTCAGAGATTACCTGCGTTCCGCAGGGGGTGGTGGGGCTAGCTAGATGAATCCTTGAATCTTTGAGTGCATCCTCCACATGGATATTTTAGACTTTAGGAAGGTTCCAACTGTATTACTTCCAATATAGAATCTCAAGGGTTGGATGTCCCGGGGGTCTCAATCACAGTTGCAATTGAACTTGATGTTGTTGAGGAGCTAAAAGAACAGGTCCCAGGCCCGTATGAGACATCTTCCGATAACGCAAGGCCGCCACAAGATCAGCTTCCATCATCCTTAGCATAATTCAGTTTCAACAGGTCAGTGCTGGGTGCTTATGTAGCCAGTTGTGTACCAGTACTCTGGACGAGATTGCGAATGCTCTCCAGCCAGAGAGAGAATGAAGGGGGGCAACGTAGAGACTCCTGATTTCCAACAGACCAAAATAAAGGACGCCTCCCATTAGGGAATAAGACTATGGGGTGAATTGTAAGGAGAAACAAAACCTTATCTAAAGTAAAAATTGCAAGCAAAGAACTCTGCTGCCCGAGGGCGCTCTGCCAAACAATACACGGGCAGCACATTAAAAGGACACAGCATCAGTGATGACGTTTCATATAAGGTACAAATTCTAGCATCAGATTGGGGGGAGGCCTATGACACAGTTAATACTATAAGGGAGGCAGGATGCTAATTGGTCATTGATTCCAGTCACTCCTGGGAACACGTGGGTCTGCTAGGCTCATCTCCGCAGTGTGAAGGTTAGGTCAGGCACGCAATATAACTATCTATCTAAAAAACAAGAACTAATAAAACGAAAATAATGTCCCGCATAAAATCTTGCATGAATAGAGGTGGTTAGATCGAATGAGCTAACATATTGGCATTCCAATACTTTTATCCCAGCACCCAGGTGCCCACCCCGGAGGATTGATTTGCCATCTGCCTCCTTTGAATTCTTCTTATATAGGTAGACAAGTGCTGCTATTGGGAGAATATACTACGCTTTTTGGATTAGGCCAGTGGTGGGTGTTCTCGAATAGCCAACGTGAGGTGGTCTGTTGGGTCTCAACATCAAAGAAGGTGAGGGACTGGGGACTAGTGGGACTTGGCCTGGCTAGGTGGGGGTTAGAAAGGGCATGGGCAGTTTAGTGGAGATGGATGGGCACTTGTGTTAGAGGCTGGATATGGTCTCACACTCTGCAGAGAGCATAATTTGGGGAAGTGATGCAGGACAATTACAACAATAAATGATTGGACTTCCATGAGAACAAGGCTCGCATGGAGCTGGCGAGGCAGGGAGGTGGTGGGGGTTTGGGCTCTCTGTGCTCTGTGAGGCACTGGGGATGGGGAGAGCTGGGTTTTGCAGAGGGGTGATTTCAGGGCCTAGTAAAAAGATGGCGCCTACTCTGATACAAAATGGCGTTCATTAGTAGATTGTGGGTCAGGTGTTACAAGTTAATTTCTATGTTACATCATGTGATGATGTACCGTGGTGGTGGAGGCCTCTCCCCCCCCTTGGTTTACAGGTGGTTTGGATCCAGTGGGAATGGTGAGGGGGGTGGAATCGGACAACCTCCTTCCCAACGAGAGCATGGAGCTCTGCCACTCGCTTTACAATGAACCACAGTCCAGTTATCACTTACTGTGGAACTGACCGGAAGCAACATGAATACGACCACATGACCAAAGCCTTGGGCAGTGATTAGAACACTCATTAGACATTCATCAGGCTCTGGATGGACATCGTTAGGCGACCAAGCAGGAGATGAAATTCTGTACGACTTCCACAGATCTACCTTGCCTCGGAATGCCATAAAGCCACACCTCAATGCTCACACTATATTCACTATAATCACTTCACATACCAGATAAGGTGGTCATTGCTTGATTGCACTTGATCATTCCAATACATTACACAGATCAGCCGCCGTTTTCTCACAATGTTCGCTCAACACATGTGGTTCTGAAACTTGAAAAACACTGACTAGCACTATTAATTGGGAACTTTTTTCAGTGCAGCTTGCTGTGCTCACTCCCCCGCCAGTTCTGACGTATGAAAACATTTTTATATTGCAAATTATCTGGTAATTATGTTTGAATATATCTCATTCAATGCTGGATGGAGCAGAGCCAAACGCTCAAGCAGCAATTTTCCTCAGCGCCAAACCATGTGGCCCAACAGGACACTGTCAGGGTACGACACTGGCGGATGTAATTGTTTAATGTATGTTCTTTTATGTATGATACTTTTTCTCCTGAATTTTAAGGGTTTCCTCTTTAGGAAAATGTATTGTCCTATTTGTATGACTAAGGTTTGTAATAAACCATGTAAAAAAAAAAAAGAAAGCTTAACTTCATGAAGGAGGTAGGATTGCAGGGAGGTACGGTTATTCTCAATAGTCACCACAAAAGAACACACCACACTGGTATACTGAAAAAAATACACTTATTATAATGGTCACCCATATGATATTTATGAGGTGAAATTAGAGATCCGGGTGAAACATAACTCACAATAATGCATATTGCAGTTATAAAAACAGGAAATAGGCAGTTAAGACCTATCTCACTCTTGACCCTAAAATGCAAGCCCCATACCCGGTGGCAGACACTGTTTATATTTACTTTTATAGGTGAGTTCAGATAAGACTCCTAGATAGCAAAAGAACAAGTTACTTTCCCATGGTAACGTTCTTTCGATTGGATGTTCCTCCCACATATTCCTCGTTTTATGATATCTCCATATCCAGCTTTAGCTGCTTCTGAAAATCTTTCCAGCAGGGGGTGCTGCATGCTGATGCACATATATGCCTGTTGACTCAATGTCCCTCGAGGGCCTCCGTCTCGACGTCAACGTCATCACTGTTATATAGCGCGTGCAGCGACCGTTGGTTTCAGTTCCATTTTTATGCATATTGATTTACCTTACGCCGACAGTTACTTACCCTGAAAGAGCGTAAACTGCAATAAAAAGGATATTCTACTGCAGAGTAGGTTGGGAGGGGCGATGAGGAATATGTGGGAGGAACACCCAATAGAAAATGTTTACCGCAGGTAAGTAACTTGTTCTTCAAATGGATTGGGTCCTCCCACATATTCCTCATTTTATGATAGACTCCCAAAGCAGTGCTTGCATTTTTGGGGGAGGGAGTCAGAATTTTCAGTTTCTAATAGGAATTTAGGAGTTCCTTATTGGTTTGTGTGTACAGATTATAACATTGCCTTCCCAAGACCATCTTCCCAGCCTGAGGAAGAGTCCAGACTATAATGCTTGGTGAATGTGTGGACGGAGGACCATGTGGTCGAGTGAGCTCTGAGACTCTCAGGAGGATCTTTTCCCATTTATCTGTAGCATTCAGAAATTCCTAAAATGATCCACCTGGATAAGGTTAGTTAAGTGATGGCCATACCCAATGTATGGCCTGTGTAACTAACGAAAAGTTGATCATCCTGTCTTAACTTAGACATTCTGGATATGTAGAAGCTAAGCGCACTTCTTAGGTCAAGCCTGTGTAATCTCTCCTCTTCCATTCCAGGATGAGATGGAGGATAAAAAGATGAAAGTATGATTTTTTAAATTAAATGAAACTCAGACACAATTTTGAGTAAAAATTTGGTTTAACCATAAGGACCACTCTATTCTTAAAGAAGACTGTGTAAATAGGCTTGCAGTACAAGGCTTGAAGTTCACTTACTCTACGGGCTGATGTAAGAGCTACCAAAAGGATGGTCTTCAGAGGTAGTAATCTTAGAGGGCAGGAATGAATAGGCTTGAATGTAGCACACAAGAGAAATCTCAAAACCAAATTGAAATCCCAAACCGTGATTTGAAATGGGATTGTAGGGAATACATTTGTCAATCCCTTCAGAAATGGTATCACTAGTGGTATTTTGAAGAAAGGTCCCTCTTAAGAGCATTTAAAAATAGATAGCGCTGCCAGATACCCTTTATTTGTGCCGACCTGGAGCCCCAGATTAGCCAGGTGAAACAAGAACGATAACACCATAGGTGTGCTGCATGTAAAAGGGTCCACATTCTTATCACTGCACCACTTGTAGAACTTGTTCCA